>NW_027472757.1:0-337328 GCF_030347505.1 Rhynchophorus ferrugineus | reverse complement strand
AATTCACATTCCAAGTGATATTCGGCATGCTAATTACATTGCCGGTTGCGAAATTGCATTATCTCTTATAGTTTCCGAGATATGGACTATCAATAATTTACACCTTAGGCTCTGCTTCTAACTTGGGCCCAAATTGTAAAATGGTCTTATCTATTGGCGATTTCGTTCCAATTCACATTCCAAGTAATATTCGGCATGCTAATTACATTGCCGGTTGCCAAATTGCATTATCTCTTATAGTTTCCGAGATATGGACTATCGATAATTTACACCTTAGGCTCTGCTTCTAACTTTGGCCCAAATTGTAAAATGGTCTTATCTATTGGCGATTTCGTTCCAATTCACATTCCAAGTAATATTCGGCATGGTAATTACATTGCCGGTTGCCAAATTGCATTATCTCTTATAGTTTCCGAGATATGGACTATCGATAATTTACACCTTAGGCTCTGCTTCTAACTTGGGCCCAAATTGTAAAATGGTCTTATCTATTGGCGATTTCGTTCCAATTCACATTCCAAGTAATATTCGGCATGCTAATTACATTGCCGGTTGCCAAATTGCATTATCTCTTATAGTTTCCGAGATATGGACTATCAATAATTTACACCTTAGGCTCTGCTTCTAACTTGGGCCCAAATTGTAAAATGGTCTTATCTATTGGCGATTTCGTTCCAATTCACATTCCAAGTAATAATCGGCATGCTAATTACATTGCCGGTTGCCAAATTGCATTATCTCTTATAGTTTCCGAGATATGGACTATCGATAATTTACACCTTAGGCTCTGCTTCTAATTTGGGCCCAAATTGTAAAATGGCCTTATCTATTGGCGATTTCGTCCCAATTCACATTCCAAGTAATATTTGGCATGCTAATTACATTGCCGGTTGCGAAATTGCATTATCTCTTATAGTTTCAGAGATATGGACTATCGATAATTTACACCTTAGGCTCTGCTTCTAACTTGGGCCCAAATTGTAAAATGGTCTTATCTATTGGCAATTTCGTTCCAATTCACATTCCAAGTAATATTCGGCATGCTAATTACATTGCCGGTTGCCAAATTGCATTAACTCTTATAGTTTCCGAGATATGGACTATCGATAATTTACACCTTAGGCTCTGCTTCTAACTTGGGCCCAAATTGTAAAATGGTCTTATCTATTGGCGATTTCGTTCCAATTCACATTCCAAGTAATATTCGGCATGCTAATTACATTGCCGGTGGCCAAATTGCATTATCTCTTATAGTTTCCGAGATATGGACTATCGATAATTTACACCATAGGCTCTGCTTCTAACTTGGGCCCAAATTGTAAAATGGTCTTATCTATTGGCGATTTCGTTCCAATTCACATTCCAAGTAATATTCGGCATGCTAATTACATTGCCGGTTTCCAAATTGCATTATCTCTTATAGTTTCCGAGATATGGACTATCGATAATTTACACCTTAGGCTCTGCTTCTAACTTGGGCCCAAATTGTAAAATGGTCTTATCTATTGGCGATTTCGTTCCAATTCACATTCCAAGTAATATTCGGCATGCTAATTACATTGCCGGTTGCCAAATTGCATTATCTCTTATAGTTTCCGAGATATGGACTATTGATAATTTACACCTTAGGCTCTGCTTCTAACTTGGGCCCAAATTGTAAAATGGTCTTATCTATTGGCGATTTCGTTCCAATTCACATTCCAAGTAATATTCGGCATGCTAATTACATTGCCGGTTGCCAAATTGCATTATCTCTTATAGTTTCCGAGATATGGACTATTGATAATTTACACCTTAGGCTCTGCTTCTAACTTGGGCTCAAATTGTAAAATGGTCTTATCTATTGGCGATTTCGTCCCAATTCACATTCCAAGTGATATTCGGCATGCTAATTACATTGCCGGTTGCGAAATTGCATTATCTCTTATAGTTTCCGAGATATGGACTATCAATAATTTACACCTTAGGCTCTGCTTCTAACTTGGGCCCAAATTGTAAAATGGTCTTATCTATTGGCGATTTCGTTTCAATTCACATTCCAAGTAATATTCGGCATGCTAATTACATTGCCGGTTGCCAAATTGCATTATCTCTTATAGTTTCCGAGATATGGACTATCGATAATTTACACCTTAGGCTCTGCTTCTAACTTGGGCCCAAATTGTAAAATGGTCTTATCTATTGGCGATTTCGTTCCAATTCACATTCCAAGTAATATTCGGCATGCTAATTACATTGCCGGTTGCCAAATTGAATTATCTCTTATAGTTTCCGAGATATGGACTATCGATAATTTACACCTTAGGCTTTGCTTCTAACTTGGGCCCAAATTGTAAAATGGTCTTATCTATTGGCGATTTCGTTCCAATTCACATTCCAAGTAATATTGGGCATGCTAATTACATTGCCGGTTGCCAAATTGCATTATCTCTTATAGTTTCCGAGATATGGACTATCGATAATTTACACCATAGGCTCTGCTTCTAACTTGGGCCCAAATTGTAAAATGGTCTTACCTATTGGCGATTTCGTTCCAATTCACATTCCAAGTAATATTCGGCATGCTAATTACATTGCCGGTTGCCAAATTGCATTATCTCTTATAGTTTCCGAGATATGGACTATCGATAATTTACACCTTAGGCTCTGCTTCTAACTTGGGCCCAAATTGTAAAATGGTCTTATCTATTGGCGATTTCGTTCCAATTCACATTCCAAGTAATATTCGGCATGCTAATTACATTGCCGGTTGCCAAATTGCATTATCTCTTATAGTTTCCGAGATATGGACTATCGATAATTTACACCTTAGGCTCTGCTTCTAACTTGGGCCCAAATTGTAAAATGGTCTTATCTATTGGCGATTTCGTTCCAATTCACATTCCAAGTAATATTCGGCATGCTAATTACATTGCCGGTTGCCAAATTGCATTATCTCTTATAGTTTCCGAGATATGGACTATCGATAATTTACACCTTAGGCTCTGCTTCTAACTTGGGCCCAAATTGTAAAATGGTCTTATCTATTGGCGATTTCGTTCCAATTCACATTCCAAGTAATATTCGGCATGCTAATTACATTGCCGGTTGTCAAATTGCATTATCTCTTATAGTTTCCGAGATATGGACTATCGATAATTTACACCTTAGGCTCTGCTTCTAACTTGGGCCCAAATTGTAAAATGGTCTTATCTATTGGCGATTTTATTCCAATTCACATTACAAGTAATATTCGGCATGCTAATTACATTGCCGGTAGCCAAATTGCATTATCTCTTATAGTTTCCGAGATATGGACTATCGATAATTTACACCTTAGGCTCTGCTTCTAACTTGGGCCCAAATTGTAAAATGGTCTTATCTATTGGCTATTTCGTTCCAATTCACATTCCAAGTAATATTCGGCATGCTAATTACATTGCCGGTTGCCAAATTGCATTATCTCTTATAGTTTCCGAGATATGGACTATCGATAATTTACACCTTAGGCTCTGCTTCTAACTTGGGCCCAAATTGTAAAATGGTCTTATCTATTGGCGATTTCGTTCCAATTCACACTCCAAGTAATATTCGGCATGCTAATTACATTGCCGGTTGCGAAATTGCATTATCTCTTATAGTTTCCGAGATATGGACTATCGATAATTTACACCTTAGGCTCTGCTTCTAACTTGGGCCCAAATTGTAAAATGGTCTTATCTATTGGCGATTTCGTTCCAATTCACATTCCAATTAATATTCGGCATGCTAATTACATTGCCGGTTGCCAAATTGCATTATCTCTTATAGTTTCCGAGATATGGACTATCGATAATTTACACCTTAGGCTCTGCTTCTATCTTGGGCCCAAATTGTAAAATGGTCTTATCTATTGGCGATTTCGTTCCAATTCACATTCCAAGTAATATTCGGCATGCTAATTACATTGCCGGTTGCCAAATTGCATTATCTCTTATAGTTTCCGAGATATGGACTATCGATAATTTACACCTTAGGCTCTGCTTCTAACTTGGGCTCAAATTGTAAAATGGTCTTATCTATTGGCGATTTCGTCCCAATTCACATTCCAAGTGATATTCGGCATGCTAATTACATTGCCGGTTGCGAAATTGCATTATCTCTTATAGTTTCCGAGATATGGACTATCAATAATTTACACCTTAGGCTCTGCTTCTAACTTGGGCCCAAATTGTAAAATGGTCTTATCTATTGGCGATTTCGTTCCAATTCACATTCCAAGTAATATTCGGCATGCTAATTACATTGCCGGTTGCCAAATTGCATTATCTCTTATAGTTTCCGAGATATGGACTATCGATAATTTACACCTTAGGCTCTGCTTCTAACTTGGGCCCAAATTGTAAAATGGTCTTATCTATTGGCGATTTCGTTCCAATTCACATTCCAAGTAATATTCGGCATGCTAATTACATTGCCGGTTGCCAAATTGCATTATCTCTTATAGTTTCCGAGATATGGACTATCGATAATTTACACCTTAGGCTCTGCTTCTAACTTGGGCCCAAATTGTAAAATGGTCTTATCTATTGGCGATTTCGTTTCAATTCACATTCCAAGTAATATTCGGCATGCTAATTACATTGCCGGTTGCCAAATTGCATTATCTCTTATAGTTTCCGAGATATGGACTATCGATAATTTACACCTTAGGCTCTGCTTCTAACTTGGGCCCAAATTGAAAAATGGTCTTATCTATTGGCGATTTCGTTCCAATTCACATTCCAAGTAACATTCGGCATGCTAATTACATTGCCGGTTGCCAAATTGAATTATCTCTTATAGTTTCCGAGATATGGACTATCGATAATTTACACCTTAGGCTCTGCTTCTAACTTGGGCCCAAATTGTAAAATGGTCTTATCTATTGGCGATTTCGTTCCAATTCACATTCCAAGTAATATTGGGCATGCTAATTACATTGCCGGTTGCCAAATTGCATTATCTCTTATAGTTTCCGAGATATGGACTATCGATAATTTACACCATAGGCTCTGCTTCTAACTTGGGCCCAAATTGTAAAATGGTCTTACCTATTGGCGATTTCGTTCCAATTCACATTCCAAGTAATATTCGGCATGCTAATTACATTGCCGGTTGCCAAATTGCATTATCTCTTATAGTTTCCGAGATATGGACTATCGATAATTTACACCTTAGGCTCTGCTTCTAACTTGGGCCCAAATTGTAAAATGGTCTTATCTATTGGCGATTTCGTTCCAATTCACATTCCAATTAATATTCGGCATGCTAATTACATTGCCGGTTTCCAAATTGCATTATCTCTTATAGTTTCCGAGATATGGACTATCGATAATTTACACCTTAGGCTCTGCTTCTAACTTGGGCCCAAATTGTAAAATGGTCTTATCTATTGGCGATTTCGTTCCAATTCACATTCCAAGTAATATTCGGCATGCTAATTACATTGCCGGTTGCCAAATTGCATTATCTCTTATAGTTTCCGAGATATGGACTATCGATAATTTACACCTTAGGCTCTGTTTCTAACTTGGGCCCAAATTGTAAAATGGTCTTATCTATTGGCGATTTCGTTCCAATTCACATTCCAAGTAATATTCGGCATGCTAATTACATTGCCGGTTGCCAAATTGCATTATCTCTTATAGTTTCCGAGATATGGACTATCGATAATTTACACCTTAGGCTCTGCTTCTAACTTGGGCCCAAATTGTAAAATGGTCTTATCTATTGGCGATTTCGTTTCAATTCACATTCCAAGTAATATTCGGCATGCTAATTACATTGCCGGTTGCCAAATTGCATTATCTCTTATAGTTTCCGAGATATGGACTATCGATAATTTACACCTTAGGCTCTGCTTCTAACTTGGGCCCAAATTGTAAAATGGTCTTATCTATTGGCGATTTCGTTCCAATTCACATTCCAAGTAATATTCGGCATGCTAATTACATTGCCGGTTGCCAAATTGAATTATCTCTTATAGTTTCCGAGATATGGACTATCGATAATTTACACCTTAGGCTCTGCTTCTAACTTGGGCCCAAATTGTAAAATGGTCTTATCTATTGGCGATTTCGTTCCAATTCACATTCCAAGTAATATTGGGCATGCTAATTACATTGCCGGTTGCCAAATTGCATTATCTCTTATAGTTTCCGAGATATGGACTATCGATAATTTACACCATAGGCTCTGCTTCTAACTTGGGCCCAAATTGTAAAATGGTCTTACCTATTGGCGATTTCGTTCCAATTCACATTCCAAGTAATATTCGGCATGCTAATTACATTGCCGGTTGCCAAATTGCATTATCTCTTATAGTTTCCGAGATATGGACTATCGATAATTTACACCTTAGGCTCTGCTTCTAACTTGGGCCCAAATTGTAAAATGGTCTTATCTATTGGCGATTTCGTTCCAATCCACATTCCAATTAATATTCGGCATGCTAATTACATTGCCGGTTGCCAAATTGCATTATCTCTTATAGTTTCCGAGATATGGACTATCGATAATTTACACCTTAGGCTCTGCTTCTAACTTGGGCCCAAATTATAAAATGGTCTTATCTATTGGCGATTTCGTTCCAATTCACATTCCAAGTAATATTCGGCATGCTAATTACATTGCCGGTTGCCAAATTGCATTATCTCTTATAGTTTCCGAGATATGGACTATCGATAATTTACACCTTAGGCTCTGCTTCTAACTTGGGCCCAAATTGTAAAATGGTCTTATCTATTGGCGATTTCGTTCCAATTCACATTCCAAGTAATATTCGGCATGCTAATTATATTGCCGGTTGCCAAATTGCATTATCTCTTATAGTTTCCGAGATATGGACAATCGATAATTTACACCTTAGGCTCTGCTTCTAACTTGGGCCCAAATTGTAAAATGGTCTTATCTATTGGCGATTTCGTTCCAATTCACATTCCAAGTAATATTCCGCATGCTAATTACATTGCCGGTTGCCAAATTGCATTATCTCTTATAGTTTCCGAAATATGGACTATCAATAATTTACACCTTAGGCTCTGCTTCTAACTTGGGCCCAAATTGTAAAACGGTCTTATCTATTGGCGATTTCGTTCCAATTCACATTCCAAGTAATATTCGGCATGCTAATTACATTGCCGGTTGCCAAATTGCATTATCTCTTATAGTTTCCGAGATATGGACTATCGATAATTTACACCTTAGGCTCTGCTTCTAACTTGGGCCCAAATTGTAAAATGGTCTTATCTATTGGCGATTTCGTTCCAATTCACATTCCAAGTAATATTCGGTATGCCAATTACATTGCCGGTTGCCAAATTGCATTATCTCTTATAGTTTCCGAGATATGGACTATCGATAATTTACACCTTAGGCTCTGCTTCTAACTTGGGCCCAAATTGTAAAATGGTCTTATCTATTGGCGATTTCGTTCCAATTCACATTCCAAGTAATATTTGGCATGCTAATTACATTGCCGGTTGCCAAATTGCATTATCTCTTATAGTTTCCGAGATATGGACTATCGATAATTTACACCTTAGGCTCTGCTTCTAACTTGGGCCCAAATTGTAAAATGGTCTTATCTATTGGCGATTTCTTTCCAATTCACACTCTAAGTAATATTCGGCATGCTAATTACATTGCCGGTTGCGAAATTGCATTATCTCTTATAGTTTCCGAGATATGGACTATCGATAATTTACACCTTAGGCTCTGCTTCTAACTTGGGCCCAAATTGTAAAATGGTCTTATCTATTGGCGATTTCGTTCCAATTCACATTCCAAGTAATATTCGGCATGCTAATTACATTGCCGGTTGCCAAATTGCATTATCTCTTATAGTTTCCGAGATATAGACTATCGATAATTTACACCTTAGGCTCTGCTTCTAACTTGGGCCCAAATTGTAAAATGGTCTTATCTATTGGCGATTTCGTCCCAATTCACATTCCAAGTGATATTCGGCATGCTAATTACATTGCCGGTTGCGAAATTGCATTATCTCTTATAGTTTCCGAGATATGGACTATCAATAATTTACACCTTAGGCTCTGCTTCTAACTTGGGCCCAAATTGTAAAATGGTCTTATCTATTGGCGATTTCGTTCCAATTCACATTCCAAGTAATATTCGGCATGCTAATTACATTGCCGGTTGCCAAATTGCATTATCTCTTATAGTTTCCGAGATATGGACTATCGATAATTTACACCTTAGGCTCTGCTTCTAACTCGGGCCCAAATTGTAAAATGGTCTTATCTATTGGCGATTTCGTTCCAATTCACATTCCAAGTAATATTCGGCATGGTAATTACATTGCCGGTTGCCAAATTGCATTATCTCTTATAGTTTCCGAGATATGGACTATCGATAATTTACACCTTAGGCTCTGCTTCTAACTTTGGCCCAAATTGTAAAATGGTCTTATCTATTGGCGATTTCGTTCCAATTCACATTCCAAGTAATATTCGGCATGCTAATTACATTGCCGGTTGCCAAATTGCATTATCTCTTATAGTTTCCGAGATATGGACTATCAATAATTTACACCTTAGGCTCTGCTTCTAACTTGGGCCCAAATTGTAAAATGGTCTTATCTATTGGCGATTTCGTTCCAATTCACATTCCAAGTAATAATCGGCATGCTAATTACATTGCCGGTTGCCAAATTGCATTATCTCTTATAGTTTCCGAGATATGGACTATCGATAATTTACACCTTAGGCTCTGCTTCTAATTTGGGCCCAAATTGTAAAATGGCCTTATCTATTGGCGATTTCGTCCCAATTCACATTCCAAGTAATATTCGGCATGCTAATTACATTGCCGGTTGCGAAATTGCATTATCTCTTATAGTTTCAGAGATATGGACTATCGATAATTTACACCTTAGGCTCTGCTTCTAACTTGGGCCCAAATTGTAAAATGGTCTTATCTATTGGCAATTTCGTTCCAATTCACATTCCAAGTAATATTCGGCATGCTAATTACATTGCCGGTTGCCAAATTGCATTAACTCTTATAGTTTCCGAGATATGGACTATCGATAATTTACACCTTAGGCTCTGCTTCTAACTTGGGCCCAAATTGTAAAATGGTCTTATCTATTGGCGATTTCGTTCCAATTCACATTCCAAGTAATATTCGGCATGCTAATTACATTGCCGGTGGCCAAATTGCATTATCTCTTATAGTTTCCGAGATATGGACTATCGATAATTTACACCTTAGGCTCTGCTTCTAACTTGGGCCCAAATTGTAAAATGGTCTTATCAATTGGCGATTTCGTTCCAATTCACATTTCAAGTAATATTCGGCATGCTAATTACATTGCCGGTTGCCAAATTGCATTATCTCTTATAATTTCCGAGATATGGACTATCGATAATTTACACCTTAGGCTCTGCTTCTAACTTGGGCCAAAATTGTAAAATGGTCTTATCTATTGGCGATTTAGTTGCAATTCACATTCCAAGTAATATTCGGCTTGCTAATTACATTGCCGTTTGCCAAATTGCATTATCTCTTATAGTTTCCGAGATATGGACTATCGATAATTTACACCTTAGGCTCTGCTTCTAACTTGGGCCCAAATTGTAAAATGGTCTTATCTATTGGCGATTTCGTTCCAATTCACATTCCAAGTAATATTCGGCATGCTAATTACATTGCCGGTTGCCAAATTGCATTATCTCTTATAGTTTCCGAGATATGGACTATCGATAATTTACACCTTAGGCTCTGCTTCTAACTTGGGCCCAAATTGTAAAATGGTCTTATCTATTGGCGATTTCGTTCCAATTCACATTCCAAGTAATATTCGGTATGCCAATTACATTGCCGGTTGCCAAATTGCATTATCTCTTATAGTTTCCGAGATATGGACTATCGATAATTTACACCTTAGGCTCTGCTTCTAACTTGGGCCCAAATTGTAAAATGGTCTTATCTATTGGCGATTTCGTTCCAATTCACATTCCAAGTAATATTTGGCATGCTAATTACATTGCCGGTTGCCAAATTGCATTATCTCTTATAGTTTCCGAGATATGGACTATCGATAATTTACACCTTAGGCTCTGCTTCTAACTTGGGCCCAAATTGTAAAATGGTCTTATCTATTGGCGATTTCTTTCCAATTCACACTCCAAGTAATATTCGGCATGCTAATTACATTGCCGGTTGCGAAATTGCATTATCTCTTATAGTTTCCGAGATATGGACTATCGATAATTTACACCTTAGGCTCTGCTTCTAACTTGGGCCCAAATTGTAAAATGGTCTTATCTATTGGCGATTTCGTTCCAATTCACATTCCAAGTAATATTCGGCATGCTAATTACATTGCCGGTTGCCAAATTGCATTATCTCTTATAGTTTCCGAGATATAGACTATCGATAATTTACACCTTAGGCTCTGCTTCTAACTTGGGCCCAAATTGTAAAATGGTCTTATCTATTGGCGATTTCGTTCCAATTCACATTCCAAGTAATATTCGGCATGCTAATTACATTGCCGGTTGCCAAATTGCATTATCTCTTATAGTTTCCGAGATATTGACTATCGATAATTTACACCTTAGGCTATGCTTCTAACTTGGGCCCAAATTGTAAAATGGTCTTATCTATTGGCGATTTCGTCCCAATTCACATTCCAAGTGATATTCGGCATGCTAATTACATTGCCGGTTGCGAAATTGCATTATCTCTTATAGTTTCCGAGATATGGACTATCAATAATTTACACCTTAGGCTCTGCTTCTAACTTGGGCCCAAATTGTAAAATGGTCTTATCTATTGGCGATTTCGTTCCAATTCACATTCCAAGTAATATTCGGCATGCTAATTACATTGCCGGTTGCCAAATTGCATTATCTCTTATAGTTTCCGAGATATGGACTATCGATAATTTACACCTTAGGCTCTGCTTCTAACTTTGGCCCAAATTGTAAAATGGTCTTATCTATTGGCGATTTCGTTCCAATTCACATTCCAAGTAATATTCGGCATGGTAATTACATTGCCGGTTGCCAAATTGCATTATCTCTTATAGTTTCCGAGATATGGACTATCGATAATTTACACCTTAGGCTCTGCTTCTAACTTGGGCCCAAATTGTAAAATGGTCTTATCTATTGGCGATTTCGTTCCAATTCACATTCCAAGTAATATTCGGCATGCTAATTACATTGCCGGTTGCCAAATTGCATTATCTCTTATAGTTTCCGAGATATGGACTATCAATAATTTACACCTTAGGCTCTGCTTCTAACTTGGGCCCAAATTGTAAAATGGTCTTATCTATTGGCGATTTCGTTCCAATTCACATTCCAAGTAATAATCGGCATGCTAATTACATTGCCGGTTGCCAAATTGCATTATCTCTTATAGTTTCCGAGATATGGACTATCGATAATTTACACCTTAGGCTCTGCTTCTAATTTGGGCCCAAATTGTAAAATGGCCTTATCTATTGGCGATTTCGTCCCAATTCACATTCCAAGTAATATTTGGCATGCTAATTACATTGCCGGTTGCGAAATTGCATTATCTCTTATAGTTTCAGAGATATGGACTATCGATAATTTACACCTTAGGCTCTGCTTCTAACTTGGGCCCAAATTGTAAAATGGTCTTATCTATTGGCAATTTCGTTCCAATTCACATTCCAAGTAATATTCGGCATGCTAATTACATTGCCGGTTGCCAAATTGCATTAACTCTTATAGTTTCCGAGATATGGACTATCGATAATTTACACCTTAGGCTCTGCTTCTAACTTGGGCCCAAATTGTAAAATGGTCTTATCTATTGGCGATTTCGTTCCAATTCACATTCCAAGTAATATTCGGCATGCTAATTACATTGCCGGTGGCCAAATTGCATTATCTCTTATAGTTTCCGAGATATGGACTATCGATAATTTACACCATAGGCTCTGCTTCTAACTTGGGCCCAAATTGTAAAATGGTCTTATCTATTGGCGATTTCGTTCCAATTCACATTCCAAGTAATATTCGGCATGCTAATTACATTGCCGGTTTCCAAATTGCATTATCTCTTATAGTTTCCGAGATATGGACTATCGATAATTTACACCTTAGGCTCTGCTTCTAACTTGGGCCCAAATTGTAAAATGGTCTTATCTATTGGCGATTTCGTTCCAATTCACATTCCAAGTAATATTCGGCATGCTAATTACATTGCCGGTTGCCAAATTGCATTATCTCTTATAGTTTCCGAGATATGGACTATTGATAATTTACACCTTAGGCTCTGCTTCTAACTTGGGCCCAAATTGTAAAATGGTCTTATCTATTGGCGATTTCGTTCCAATTCACATTCCAAGTAATATTCGGCATGCTAATTACATTGCCGGTTGCCAAATTGCATTATCTCTTATAGTTTCCGAGATATGGACTATTGATAATTTACACCTTAGGCTCTGCTTCTAACTTGGGCTCAAATTGTAAAATGGTCTTATCTATTGGCGATTTCGTCCCAATTCACATTCCAAGTGATATTCGGCATGCTAATTACATTGCCGGTTGCGAAATTGCATTATCTCTTATAGTTTCCGAGATATGGACTATCAATAATTTACACCTTAGGCTCTGCTTCTAACTTGGGCCCAAATTGTAAAATGGTCTTATCTATTGGCGATTTCGTTTCAATTCACATTCCAAGTAATATTCGGCATGCTAATTACATTGCCGGTTGCCAAATTGCATTATCTCTTATAGTTTCCGAGATATGGACTATCGATAATTTACACCTTAGGCTCTGCTTCTAACTTGGGCCCAAATTGTAAAATGGTCTTATCTATTGGCGATTTCGTTCCAATTCACATTCCAAGTAATATTCGGCATGCTAATTACATTGCCGGTTGCCAAATTGAATTATCTCTTATAGTTTCCGAGATATGGACTATCGATAATTTACACCTTAGGCTTTGCTTCTAACTTGGGCCCAAATTGTAAAATGGTCTTATCTATTGGCGATTTCGTTCCAATTCACATTCCAAGTAATATTGGGCATGCTAATTACATTGCCGGTTGCCAAATTGCATTATCTCTTATAGTTTCCGAGATATGGACTATCGATAATTTACACCATAGGCTCTGCTTCTAACTTGGGCCCAAATTGTAAAATGGTCTTACCTATTGGCGATTTCGTTCCAATTCACATTCCAAGTAATATTCGGCATGCTAATTACATTGCCGGTTGCCAAATTGCATTATCTCTTATAGTTTCCGAGATATGGACTATCGATAATTTACACCTTAGGCTCTGCTTCTAACTTGGGCCCAAATTGTAAAATGGTCTTATCTATTGGCGATTTCGTTCCAATTCACATTCCAAGTAATATTCGGCATGCTAATTACATTGCCGGTTGCCAAATTGCATTATCTCTTATAGTTTCCGAGATATGGACTATCGATAATTTACACCTTAGGCTCTGCTTCTAACTTGGGCCCAAATTGTAAAATGGTCTTATCTATTGGCGATTTCGTTCCAATTCACATTCCAAGTAATATTCGGCATGCTAATTACATTGCCGGTTGCCAAATTGCATTATCTCTTATAGTTTCCGAGATATGGACTATCGATAATTTACACCTTAGGCTCTGCTTCTAACTTGGGCCCAAATTGTAAAATGGTCTTATCTATTGGCGATTTCGTTCCAATTCACATTCCAAGTAATATTCGGCATGCTAATTACATTGCCGGTTGTCAAATTGCATTATCTCTTATAGTTTCCGAGATATGGACTATCGATAATTTACACCTTAGGCTCTGCTTCTAACTTGGGCCCAAATTGTAAAATGGTCTTATCTATTGGCGATTTTGTTCCAATTCACATTACAAGTAATATTCGGCATGCTAATTACATTGCCGGTAGCCAAATTGCATTATCTCTTATAGTTTCCGAGATATGGACTATCGATAATTTACACCTTAGGCTCTGCTTCTAACTTGGGCCCAAATTGTAAAATGGTCTTATCTATTGGCTATTTCGTTCCAATTCACATTCCAAGTAATATTCGGCATGCTAATTACATTGCCGGTTGCCAAATTGCATTATCTCTTATAGTTTCCGAGATATGGACTATCGATAATTTACACCTTAGGCTCTGCTTCTAACTTGGGCCCAAATTGTAAAATGGTCTTATCTATTGGCGATTTCGTTCCAATTCACACTCCAAGTAATATTCGGCATGCTAATTACATTGCCGGTTGCGAAATTGCATTATCTCTTATAGTTTCCGAGATATGGACTATCGATAATTTACACCTTAGGCTCTGCTTCTAACTTGGGCCCAAATTGTAAAATGGTCTTATCTATTGGCGATTTCGTTCCAATTCACATTCCAAGTAATATTCGGCATGCTAATTACATTGCCGGTTGCCAAATTGCATTATCTCTTATAGTTTCCGAGATATGGACTATCGATAATTTACACCTTAGGCTCTGCTTCTATCTTGGGCCCAAATTGTAAAATGGTCTTATCTATTGGCGATTTCGTTCCAATTCACATTCCAAGTAATATTCGGCATGCTAATTACATTGCCGGTTGCCAAATTGCATTATCTCTTATAGTTTCCGAGATATGGACTATCGATAATTTACACCTTAGGCTCTGCTTCTAACTTGGGCTCAAATTGTAAAATGGTCTTATCTATTGGCGATTTCGTCCCAATTCACATTCCAAGTGATATTCGGCATGCTAATTACATTGCCGGTTGCGAAATTGCATTATCTCTTATAGTTTCCGAGATATGGACTATCAATAATTTACACCTTAGGCTCTGCTTCTAACTTGGGCCCAAATTGTAAAATGGTCTTATCTATTGGCGATTTCGTTCCAATTCACATTCCAAGTAATATTCGGCATGCTAATTACATTGCCGGTTGCCAAATTGCATTATCTCTTATAGTTTCCGAGATATGGACTATCGATAATTTACACCTTAGGCTCTGCTTCTAACTTGGGCCCAAATTGTAAAATGGTCTTATCTATTGGCGATTTCGTTCCAATTCACATTCCAAGTAATATTCGGCATGCTAATTACATTGCGGGTTGCCAAATTGCATTATCTCTTATAGTTTCCGAGATATGGACTATCGATAATTTACACCTTAGGCTCTGCTTCTAACTTGGGCCCAAATTGTAAAATGGTCTTATCTATTGGCGATTTCGTTTCAATTCACATTCCAAGTAATATTCGGCATGCTAATTACATTGCCGGTTGCCAAATTGCATTATCTCTTATAGTTTCCGAGATATGGACTATCGATAATTTACACCTTAGGCTCTGCTTCTAACTTGGGCCCAAATTGTAAAATGGTCTTATCTATTGGCGATTTCGTTCCAATTCACATTCCAAGTAACATTCGGCATGCTAATTACATTGCCGGTTGCCAAATTGAATTATCTCTTATAGTTTCCGAGATATGGACTATCGATAATTTACACCTTAGGCTCTGCTTCTAACTTGGGCCCAAATTGTAAAATGGTCTTATCTATTGGCGATTTCGTTCCAATTCACATTCCAAGTAATATTGGGCATGCTAATTACATTGCCGGTTGCCAAATTGCATTATCTCTTATAGTTTCCGAGATATGGACTATCGATAATTTACACCATAGGCTCTGCTTCTAACTTGGGCCCAAATTGTAAAATGGTCTTACCTATTGGCGATTTCGTTCCAATTCACATTCCAAGTAATATTCGGCATGCTAATTACATTGCCGGTTGCCAAATTGCATTATCTCTTATAGTTTCCGAGATATGGACTATCGATAATTTACACCTTAGGCTCTGCTTCTAACTTGGGCCCAAATTGTAAAATGGTCTTATCTATTGGCGATTTCGTTCCAATTCACATTCCAATTAATATTCGGCATGCTAATTACATTGCCGGTTTCCAAATTGCATTATCTCTTATAGTTTCCGAGATATGGACTATCGATAATTTACACCTTAGGCTCTGCTTCTAACTTGGGCCCAAATTGTAAAATGGTCTTATCTATTGGCGATTTCGTTCCAATTCACATTCCAAGTAATATTCGGCATGCTAATTACATTGCCGGTTGCCAAATTGCATTATCTCTTATAGTTTCCGAGATATGGACTATCGATAATTTACACCTTAGGCTCTGTTTCTAACTTGGGCCCAAATTGTAAAATGGTCTTATCTATTGGCGATTTCGTTCCAATTCACATTCCAAGTAATATTCGGCATGCTAATTACATTGCCGGTTGCCAAATTGCATTATCTCTTATAGTTTCCGAGATATGGACTATCGATAATTTACACCTTAGGCTCTGCTTCTAACTTGGGCCCAAATTGTAAAATGGTCTTATCTATTGGCGATTTCGTTTCAATTCACATTCCAAGTAATATTCGGCATGCTAATTACATTGCCGGTTGCCAAATTGCATTATCTCTTATAGTTTCCGAGATATGGACTATCGATAATTTACACCTTAGGCTCTGCTTCTAACTTGGGCCCAAATTGTAAAATGGTCTTATCTATTGGCGATTTCGTTCCAATTCACATTCCAAGTAATATTCGGCATGCTAATTACATTGCCGGTTGCCAAATTGAATTATCTCTTATAGTTTCCGAGATATGGACTATCGATAATTTACACCTTAGGCTCTGCTTCTAACTTGGGCCCAAATTGTAAAATGGTCTTATCTATTGGCGATTTCGTTCCAATTCACATTCCAAGTAATATTGGGCATGCTAATTACATTGCCGGTTGCCAAATTGCATTATCTCTTATAGTTTCCGAGATATGGACTATCGATAATTTACACCATAGGCTCTGCTTCTAACTTGGGCCCAAATTGTAAAATGGTCTTACCTATTGGCGATTTCGTTCCAATTCACATTCCAAGTAATATTCGGCATGCTAATTACATTGCCGGTTGCCAAATTGCATTATCTCTTATAGTTTCCGAGATATGGACTATCGATAATTTACACCTTAGGCTCTGCTTCTAACTTGGGCCCAAATTGTAAAATGGTCTTATCTATTGGCGATTTCGTTCCAATCCACATTCCAATTAATATTCGGCATGCTAATTACATTGCCGGTTGCCAAATTGCATTATCTCTTATAGTTTCCGAGATATGGACTATCGATAATTTACACCTTAGGCTCTGCTTCTAACTTGGGCCCAAATTATAAAATGGTCTTATCTATTGGCGATTTCGTTCCAATTCACATTCCAAGTAATATTCGGCATGCTAATTACATTGCCGGTTGCCAAATTGCATTATCTCTTATAGTTTCCGAGATATGGACTATCGATAATTTACACCTTAGGCTCTGCTTCTAACTTGGGCCCAAATTGTAAAATGGTCTTATCTATTGGCGATTTCGTTCCAATTCACATTCCAAGTAATATTCGGCATGCTAATTATATTGCCGGTTGCCAAATTGAATTATCTCTTATAGTTTCCGAGATATGGACTATCGATAATTTACACCTTAGGCTCTGCTTCTAACTTGGGCCCAAATTGTAAAATGGTCTTACCTATTGGCGATTTCGCTCCAATTCACATTCCAAGTAATATTCGGCATGCTAATTACATTGCCGGTTGCCAAATTGCATTATCTCTTATAGTTTCCGAGATATGGACTATCGATAATTTACACCTTAGGCTCTGCTTCTAACTTGGGCCCAAATTGTAAAATGGTCTTATCTATTGGTGATTTCGTTCCAATTCACATTCCAAGTAATATTCGGCATGCTAATTACATAGCCGGTTGCCAAATTGCATTATCTCTTATAGTTTCCGAGATATGGACTATCGATAATTTACACCTTAGGCTCTGCTTCTAACTTGGGCCCAAATTGTAAAATGGTCTTATCTATTGGCGATTTCGTCCCAATTCACATTCCAAGTGATATTCGGCATGCTAATTACATTGCCGGTTGCGAAATTGCATTATCTCTTATAGTTTCCGAGATATGGACTATCAATAATTTACACCTTAGGCTCTGCTTCTAACTTGGGCCCAAATTGTAAAATGGTCTTATCTATTGGCGATTTAGTTGCAATTCACATTCCAAGTAATATTCGGCATGCTAATTACATTGCCGGTTGCCAAATTGCATTATCTCTTATAGTTTCCGAGATATGGACTATCGATAATTTACACCTTAGGCTCTGCTTCTAACTTGGGCCCAAATTGTAAAATGGTCTTATCTATTGGCGATTTCGTTCCAATTCACACTCCAAGTAATATTCGGCATGCTAATTACATTGCCGGTTGCCAAATTGCATTATCTCTTATAGTTTCCGAGATATGGACTATCGATAATTTACACCTTAGGCTCTGCTTCTAACTTGGGCCCAAATTGTAAAATGGTCTTATCAATTGGCGATTTCATTCCAATTCACATTTCAAGTAATATTCGGCATGCTAATTGCATTGCCGGTTGCCAAATTGCATTATCTCTTATAGTTTCCGAGATATGGACTATCGATAATTTACACCTTAGGCTCTGCTTCTAACTTGGGCCAAAATTGTAAAATGGTCTTATCTATTGGCGATTTAGTTGCAATTCACATTCCAAGTAATATTCGGCATGCTAATTACATTGCCGGTTGCCAAATTGCATTATCTCTTATAGTTTCCGAGATATGGACTATCGATAATTTACACCTTAGGCTCTGCTTCTAACTTGGGCCCAAATTGTAAAATGGTCTTATCTATTGGCGATTTCGTTCCAATTCACATTCCAAGTAATATTCGGCATGCTAATTACATTGCCGGTTGCCAAATTGCATTATCTCTTATAGTTTCCGAGATATGGACTATCGATAATTTACACCTTAGGCTCTGCTTCTAACTTGGGCCCAAATTGTAAAATGGTCTTATCTATTGGCGATTTCGTTCCAATTCACATTCCAAGTAATATTCGGTATGCCAATTACATTGCCGGTTGCCAAATTGCATTATCTCTTTTAGTTTCCGAGATATGGACTATCGATAATTTACACCTTAGGCTCTGCTTCTAACTTGGGCCCAAATTGTAAAATGGTCTTATCTATTGGCGATTTCGTTCCAATTCACATTCCAAGTAATATTGGGCATGCTAATTACATTGCCGGTTGCCAAATTGCATTATCTCTTATAGTTTCCGAGATATGGACTATCGATAATTTACACCTTAGGCTCTGCTTCTAACTTGGGCCCAAATTGTAAAATGGTCTTATCTATTGGCGATTTCTTTCCAATTCACACTCCAAGTAATATTCGGCATGCTAATTACATTGCCGGTTGCGAAATTGCATTATCTCTTATAGTTTCCGAGATATGGACTATCGATAATTTACACCTTAGGCTCTGCTTCTAACTTGGGCCCAAATTGTAAAATGGTCTTATCTATTGGCGATTTCGTTCCAATTCACATTCCAAGTAATATTCGGCATGCTAATTACATTGCCGGTTGCCAAATTGGATTATCTCTTATAGTTTCCGAGATATAGACTATCGATAATTTACACCTTAGGCTCTGCTTCTAACTTGGGCCCAAATTGTAAAATGGTCTTATCTATTGGCGATTTCGTTCCAATTCACATTCCAAGTAATATTCGGCATGCTAATTACATTGCCGGTTGCCAAATTGCATTATCTCTTATAGTTTCCGAGATATTGACTATCGATAATTTACACCTTAGGCTATGCTTCTAACTTGGGCCCAAATTGTAAAATGGTCTTATCTATTGGCGATTTCGTCCCAATTCACATTCCAAGTGATATTCGGCATGCTAATTACATTGCCGGTTGCGAAATTGCATTATCTCTTATAGTTTCCGAGATATGGACTATCAATAATTTACACCTTAGGCTCTGCTTCTAACTTGGGCCCAAATTGTAAAATGGTCTTATCTATTGGCGATTTCGTTCCAATTCACATTCCAAGTAATATTCGGCATGCTAATTACATTGCCGGTTGCGAAATTGCATTATCTCTTATAGTTTCCGAGATATGGACTATCGATAATTTACACCTTAGGCTCTGCTTCTAACTTGGGCCCAAATTGTAAAATGGTCTTATCTATTGGCGATTTCGTTCCAATTCACATTCCAAGTAATATTCGGCATGCTAATTACATTGCCGGTTGCCAAATTGCATTATCTCTTATAGTTTCCGAGATATGGACTATCGATAATTTACACCTTAGGCTCTGCTTCTAACTTGGGCCCAAATTGTAAAATGGTCTTATCTATTGGCGATTTCGTTTCAATTCACATTCCAAGTAATATTCGGCATGCTAATTACATTGCCGGTTGCCAAATTGCATTATCTATTATAGTTTCCGAGATATGGACTATCGATAATTTACACCTTAGGCTCTGCTTCTAACTTGGGCCCAAATTGTAAAATGGTCTTATCTATTGGCGATTTCGTTCCAATTCACATTCCAAGTAATATTCGGCATGCTAATTACATTGCCGGTTGCCAAATTGAATTATCTCTTATAGTTTCCGAGATATGGACTATCGATAATTTACACCTTAGGCTCTGCTTCTAACTTGGGCCCAAATTGTAAAATGGTCTTATCTATTGGCGATTTCGTTCCAATTCACATTCCAAGTAATATTGGGCATGCTAATTACATTGCCGGTTGCCAAATTGCATTATCTCTTATAGTTTCCGAGATATGGACTATCGATAATTTACACCATAGGCTCTGCTTCTAACTTGGGCCCAAATTGTAAAATGGTCTTACCTATTGGCGATTTCGTTCCAATTCACATTCCAAGTAATATTCGGCATGCTAATTACATTGCCGGTTGCCAAATTGCATTATCTCTTATAGTTTCCGAGATATGGACTATCGATAATTTACACCTTAGGCTCTGCTTCTAACTTGGGCCCAAATTGTAAAATGGTCTTATCTATTGGCGATTTCGTTCCAATTCACATTCCAATTAATATTCGGCATGCTAATTACATTGCCGGTTGCCAAATTGCATTATCTCTTATAGTTTCCGAGATATGGACTATCGATAATTTACACCTTAGGCTCTGCTTCTAACTTGGGCCCAAATTGTAAAATGGTCTTATCTATTGGCGATTTCGTTCCAATTCACATTCCAAGTAATATTCGGCATGCTAATTACATTGCCGGTTGCCAAATTGCATTATCTCTTATAGTTTCCGAGATATGGACTATCGATAATTTACACCTTAGGCTCTGCTTCTAACTTGGGCCCAAATTGTAAAATGGTCTTATCTATTGGCGATTTCGTTCCAATTCACATTCCAGTTAATATTCGGCATGCTAATTACATTGCCGGTTGCCAAATTGCATTATCTCTTATAGTTTCCGAGATATGGACTATCGATAATTTACACCTTAGGCTCTGCTTCTAACTTGGGCCCAAATTGTAAAATGGTCTTATCTATTGGCGATTTCGTTCCAATTCACATTCCAATTAATATTCGGCATGCTAATTACATTGCCGGTTGCCAAATTGCATTATCTCTTATAGTTTCCGAGATATGGACTATCGATAATTTACACCTTAGGCTCTGCTTCTAACTTGGGCCCAAATTGTAAAATGGTCTTATCTATTGGCGATTTCGTTCCAATTCACATTCCAAATAATATTGGGCATGCTAATTACATTGCCGGTTGCCAAATTGCATTATCTCTTATAGTTTCCGAGATATGGACTATCGATAATTTACACCATAGGCTCTGCTTCTAACTTGGGCCCAAATTGTAAAATGGTCTTACCTATTGGCGATTTCGTTCCAATTCACATTCCAATTAATATTCGGCATGCTAATTACATTGCCGGTTGCCAAATTGCATTATCTCTTATAGTTTCCGAGATATGGACTATCGATAATTTACACCTTAGGCTCTGCTTCTAACTTGGGCCCAAATTGTAAAATGGTCTTATCTATTGGCGATTTCGTTCCAATTCACATTCCAAGTAATATTCGGCATGCTAATTACATTGCCGGTTGTCAAATTGCATTATCTCTTATAGTTTCCGAGATATGGACTATCGATAATTTACACCTTAGGCTCTGCTTCTAACTTGGGCCCAAATTGTAAAATGGTCTTATCTATTGGCGATTTTGTTCCAATTCACATTCCAAGTAATATTCGGCATGCTAATTACATTGCCGGTAGCCAAATTGCATTATCTCTTATAGTTTCCGAGATATGGACTATCGATAATTTACACCTTAGGCTCTGCTTCTAACTTGGGCCCAAATTGTAAAATGGTCTTATCTATTGGCGATTTCGTTCCAATTCACATTCCAAGTAATATTCGGCATGCTAATTACATTGCCGGTTGCCAAATTGCATTATCTCTTATAGTTTCCGAGATATGGACTATCGATAATTTACACCTTAGGCTCTGCTTCTAACTTGGGCCCAAATTGTAAAATGGTCTTATCTATTGGCGATTTCGTTCCAATTCACATTCCAAGTAATATTCGGCATGCTAATTACATTGCCGGTTGTCAAATTGCATTATCTCTTATAGTTTCCGAGATATGGACTATCGATAATTTACACCTTAGGCTCTGCTTCTAACTTGGGCCCAAATTGTAAAATGGTCTTATCTATTGGCGATTTTGTTCCAATTCACATTCCAAGTAATATTCGGCATGCTAATTACATTGCCGGTAGCCAAATTGCATTATCTCTTATAGTTTCCGAGATATGGACTATCGATAATTTACACCTTAGGCTCTGCTTCTAACTTGGGCCCAAATTGTAAAATGGTCTTATCTATTGGCTATTTCGTTCCAATTCACATTCCAAGTAATATTCGGCATGCTAATTACATTGCCGGTTGCCAAATTGCATTATCTCTTATAGTTTCCGAGATATGGACTATCGATAATTTACACCTTAGGCTCTGCTTCTAACTTGGGCCCAAATTGTAAAATGGTCTTATCTATTGGCGATTTCGTTCCAATTCACACTCCAAGTAATATTCGGCATGCTAATTACATTGCCGGTTGCGAAATTGCATTATCTCTTATAGTTTCCGAGATATGGACTATCGATAATTTACACCTTAGGCTCTGCTTCTAACTTGGGCCCAAATTGTAAAATGGTCTTATCTATTGGCGATTTCGTTCCAATTCACATTCCAAGTAATATTCGGCATGCTAATTACATTGCCGGTTGCCAAATTGCATTATCTCTTATAGTTTCCGAGATATGGACTATCGATAATTTACACCTTAGGCTCTGCTTCTATCTTGGGCCCAAATTGTAAAATGGTCTTATCTATTGGCGATTTCGTTCCAATTCACATTCCAAGTAATATTCGGCATGCTAATTACATTGCCGGTTGCCAAATTGCATTATCTCTTATAGTTTCCGAGATATGGACTATCGATAATTTACACCTTAGGCTCTGCTTCTAACTTGGGCTCAAATTGTAAAATGGTCTTATCTATTGGCGATTTCGTCCCAATTCACATTCCAAGTGATATTCGGCATGCTAATTACATTGCCGGTTGCGAAATTGCATTATCTCTTATAGTTTCCGAGATATGGACTATCAATAATTTACACCTTAGGCTCTGCTTCTAACTTGGGCCCAAATTGTAAAATGGTCTTATCTATTGGCGATTTCGTTCCAATTCACATTCCAAGTAATATTCGGCATGCTAATTACATTGCCGGTTGCCAAATTGCATTATCTCTTATAGTTTCCGAGATATGGACTATCGATAATTTACACCTTAGGCTCTGCTTCTAACTTGGGCCCAAATTGTAAAATGGTCTTATCTATTGGCGATTTTGTTCCAATTCACATTCCAAGTAATATTCGGCATGCTAATTACATTGCCGGTTGCCAAATTGCATTATCTCTTATAGTTTCCGAGATATGGACTATCGATAATTTACACCTTAGGCTCTGCTTCTAACTTGGGCCCAAATTGTAAAATGGTCTTATCTATTGGCGATTTCGTTTCAATTCACATTCCAAGTAATATTCGGCATGCTAATTATATTGCCGGTTGCCAAATTGCATTATCTCTTATAGTTTCCGAGATATGGACTATCGATAATTTACACCTTAGGCTCTGCTTCTAACTTGGGCCCAAATTGTAAAATGGTCTTATCTATTGGCGATTTCGTTCCAATTCACATTCCAAGTAATATTCGGCATGCTAATTACATTGCCGGTTGCCAAATTGAATTATCTCTTATAGTTTCCGAGATATGGACTATCGATAATTTACACCTTAGGCTCTGCTTCTAACTTGGGCCCAAATTGTAAAATGGTCTTATCTATTGGCGATTTCGTTCCAATTCACATTCCAAGTAATATTGGGCATGCTAATTACATTGCCGGTTGCCAAATTGCATTATCTCTTATAGTTTCCGAGATATGGACTATCGATAATTTACACCATAGGCTCTGCTTCTAACTTGGGCCCAAATTGTAAAATGGTCTTACCTATTGGCGATTTCGTTCCAATTCACATTCCAAGTAATATTCGGCATGCTAATTACATTGCCGGTTGCCAAATTGCATTATCTCTTAT
Source organism: Rhynchophorus ferrugineus (assembly GCF_030347505.1). Classification (NCBI taxonomy): domain Eukaryota; kingdom Metazoa; phylum Arthropoda; class Insecta; order Coleoptera; family Curculionidae; genus Rhynchophorus; species Rhynchophorus ferrugineus. The sequence continues at coordinate 312,754 of NW_027472757.1, read as the reverse complement.
AGTTTCCGAGATATGGACTATCGATTATTTACACCTTAGGCTCTGCTTCTAACTTGGGCCCAAATTGTAAAATGGTCTTATCTATTGGCGATTTCGTTCCAATTCACATTCCAATTAATATTCGGCATGCTAATTACATTGCCGGTTGCCAAATTGCATTATCTCTTATAGTTTCCGAGATATGGACTATCGATAATTTACACCTTAGGCTCTGCTTCTAACTTGGGCCCAAATTGTAAAATGGTCTTATCTATTGGCGATTTCGTTCCAATTCACATTCCAAGTAATATTCGGCATGCTAATTACATTGCCGGTTGCCAAATTGCATTATCTCTTATAGTTTCCGAGATATGGACTATCGATAATTTACACCTTAGGCTCTGCTTCTAACTTGGGCCCAAATTGTAAAATGGTCTTATCTATTGGCGATTTCGTTCCAATTCACATTCCAAGTAATATTCGGCATGCTAATTACATTGCCGGTTGCCAAATTGCATTATCTCTTATAGTTTCCGAGATATGGACTATCGATAATTTACACCTTAGGCTCTGCTTCTAACTTGGGCCCAAATTGTAAAATGGTCTTATCTATTGGCGATTTCGTTTCAATTCACATTCCAAGTAATATTCGGCATGCTAATTACATTGCCGGTTGCCAAATTGCATTATCTCTTATAGTTTCCGAGATATGGACTATCGATAATTTACACCTTAGGCTCTGCTTCTAACTTGGGCCCAAATTGTAAAATGGTCTTATCTATTGGCGATTTCGTTCCAATTCACATTCCAAGTAATATTCGGCATGCTAATTACATTGCCGGTTGCCAAATTGAATTATCTCTTATAGTTTCCGAGATATGGACTATCGATAATTTACACCTTAGGCTCTGCTTCTAACTTGGGCCCAAATTGTAAAATGGTCTTATCTATTGGCGATTTCGTTCCAATTCACATTCCAAGTAATATTGGGCATGCTAATTACATTGCCGGTTGCCAAATTGCATTATCTCTTATAGTTTCCGAGATATGGACTATCGATAATTTACACCATAGGCTCTGCTTCTAACTTGGGCCCAAATTGTAAAATGGTCTTACCTATTGGCGATTTCGTTCCAATTCACATTCCAAGTAATATTCGGCATGCTAATTACATTGCCGGTTGCCAAATTGCATTATCTCTTATAGTTTCCGAGATATGGACTATCGATAATTTACACCTTAGGCTCTGCTTCTAACTTGGGCCCAAATTGTAAAATGGTCTTATCTATTGGCGATTTCGTTCCAATTCACATTCCAATTAATATTCGGCATGCTAATTACATTGCCGGTTGCCAAATTGCATTATCTCTTATAGTTTCCGAGATATGGACTATCGATAATTTACACCTTAGGCTCTGCTTCTAACTTGGGCCCAAATTGTAAAATGGTCTTATCTATTGGCGATTTCGTTCCAATTCACATTCCAAGTAATATTCGGCATGCTAATTACATTGCCGGTTGCCAAATTGCATTATCTCTTATAGTTTCCGAGATATGGACTATCGATAATTTACACCTTAGGCTCTGCTTCTAACTTGGGCCCAAATTGTAAAATGGTCTTATCTATTGGCGATTTCGTTCCAATTCACATTCCAGATAATATTCGGCATGCTAATTACATTGCCGGTTGCCAAATTGCATTATCTCTTATAGTTTCCGAGATATGGACTATCGATAATTTACACCTTAGGCTCTGCTTCTAACTTGGGCCCAAATTGTAAAATGGTCTTATCTATTGGCGATTTCGTTCCAATTCACATTCCAATTAATATTCGGCATGCTAATTACATTGCCGGTTGCCAAATTGCATTATCTCTTATAGTTTCCGAGATATGGACTATCGATAATTTACACCTTAGGCTCTGCTTCTAACTTGGGCCCAAATTGTAAAATGGTCTTATCTATTGGCGATTTCGTTCCAATTCACATTCCAAATAATATTGGGCATGCTAATTACATTGCCGGTTGCCAAATTGCATTATCTCTTATAGTTTCCGAGATATGGACTATCGATAATTTACACCATAGGCTCTGCTTCTAACTTGGGCCCAAATTGTAAAATGGTCTTACCTATTGGCGATTTCGTTCCAATTCACATTCCAATTAATATTCGGCATGCTAATTACATTGCCGGTTGCCAAATTGCATTATCTCTTATAGTTTCCGAGATATGGACTATCGATAATTTACACCTTAGGCTCTGCTTCTAACTTGGGCCCAAATTGTAAAATGGTCTTATCTATTGGCGATTTCGTTCCAATTCACATTCCAAGTAATATTCGGCATGCTAATTACATTGCCGGTTGTCAAATTGCATTATCTCTTATAGTTTCCGAGATATGGACTATCGATAATTTACACCTTAGGCTCTGCTTCTAACTTGGGCCCAAATTGTAAAATGGTCTTATCTATTGGCGATTTTGTTCCAATTCACATTCCAAGTAATATTCGGCATGCTAATTACATTGCCGGTAGCCAAATTGCATTATCTCTTATAGTTTCCGAGATATGGACTATCGATAATTTACACCTTAGGCTCTGCTTCTAACTTGGGCCCAAATTGTAAAATGGTCTTATCTATTGGCGATTTCGTTCCAATTCACATTCCAAGTAATATTCGGCATGCTAATTACATTGCCGGTTGCCAAATTGCATTATCTCTTATAGTTTCCGAGATATGGACTATCGATAATTTACACCTTAGGCTCTGCTTCTAACTTGGGCCCAAATTGTAAAATGGTCTTATCTATTGGCGATTTCGTTCCAATTCACATTCCAAGTAATATTCGGCATGCTAATTACATTGCCGGTTGTCAAATTGCATTATCTCTTATAGTTTCCGAGATATGGACTATCGATAATTTACACCTTAGGCTCTGCTTCTAACTTGGGCCCAAATTGTAAAATGGTCTTATCTATTGGCGATTTTGTTCCAATTCACATTCCAAGTAATATTCGGCATGCTAATTACATTGCCGGTAGCCAAATTGCATTATCTCTTATAGTTTCCGAGATATGGACTATCGATAATTTACACCTTAGGCTCTGCTTCTAACTTGGGCCCAAATTGTAAAATGGTCTTATCTATTGGCTATTTCGTTCCAATTCACATTCCAAGTAATATTCGGCATGCTAATTACATTGCCGGTTGCCAAATTGCATTATCTCTTATAGTTTCCGAGATATGGACTATCGATAATTTACACCTTAGGCTCTGCTTCTAACTTGGGCCCAAATTGTAAAATGGTCTTATCTATTGGCGATTTCGTTCCAATTCACACTCCAAGTAATATTCGGCATGCTAATTACATTGCCGGTTGCGAAATTGCATTATCTCTTATAGTTTCCGAGATATGGACTATCGATAATTTACACCTTAGGCTCTGCTTCTAACTTGGGCCCAAATTGTAAAATGGTCTTATCTATTGGCGATTTCGTTCCAATTCACATTCCAAGTAATATTCGGCATGCTAATTACATTGCCGGTTGCCAAATTGCATTATCTCTTATAGTTTCCGAGATATGGACTATCGATAATTTACACCTTAGGCTCTGCTTCTATCTTGGGCCCAAATTGTAAAATGGTCTTATCTATTGGCGATTTCGTTCCAATTCACATTCCAAGTAATATTCGGCATGCTAATTACATTGCCGGTTGCCAAATTGCATTATCTCTTATAGTTTCCGAGATATGGACTATCGATAATTTACACCTTAGGCTCTGCTTCTAACTTGGGCTCAAATTGTAAAATGGTCTTATCTATTGGCGATTTCGTCCCAATTCACATTCCAAGTGATATTCGGCATGCTAATTACATTGCCGGTTGCGAAATTGCATTATCTCTTATAGTTTCCGAGATATGGACTATCAATAATTTACACCTTAGGCTCTGCTTCTAACTTGGGCCCAAATTGTAAAATGGTCTTATCTATTGGCGATTTCGTTCCAATTCACATTCCAAGTAATATTCGGCATGCTAATTACATTGCCGGTTGCCAAATTGCATTATCTCTTATAGTTTCCGAGATATGGACTATCGATAATTTACACCTTAGGCTCTGCTTCTAACTTGGGCCCAAATTGTAAAATGGTCTTATCTATTGGCGATTTTGTTCCAATTCACATTCCAAGTAATATTCGGCATGCTAATTACATTGCCGGTTGCCAAATTGCATTATCTCTTATAGTTTCCGAGATATGGACTATCGATAATTTACACCTTAGGCTCTGCTTCTAACTTGGGCCCAAATTGTAAAATGGTCTTATCTATTGGCGATTTCGTTTCAATTCACATTCCAAGTAATATTCGGCATGCTAATTATATTGCCGGTTGCCAAATTGCATTATCTCTTATAGTTTCCGAGATATGGACTATCGATAATTTACACCTTAGGCTCTGCTTCTAACTTGGGCCCAAATTGTAAAATGGTCTTATCTATTGGCGATTTCGTTCCAATTCACATTCCAAGTAATATTCGGCATGCTAATTACATTGCCGGTTGCCAAATTGAATTATCTCTTATAGTTTCCGAGATATGGACTATCGATAATTTACACCTTAGGCTCTGCTTCTAACTTGGGCCCAAATTGTAAAATGGTCTTATCTATTGGCGATTTCGTTCCAATTCACATTCCAAGTAATATTGGGCATGCTAATTACATTGCCGGTTGCCAAATTGCATTATCTCTTATAGTTTCCGAGATATGGACTATCGATAATTTACACCATAGGCTCTGCTTCTAACTTGGGCCCAAATTGTAAAATGGTCTTACCTATTGGCGATTTCGTTCCAATTCACATTCCAAGTAATATTCGGCATGCTAATTACATTGCCGGTTGCCAAATTGCATTATCTCTTATAGTTTCCGAGATATGGACTATCGATTATTTACACCTTAGGCTCTGCTTCTAACTTGGGCCCAAATTGTAAAATGGTCTTATCTATTGGCGATTTCGTTCCAATTCACATTCCAATTAATATTCGGCATGCTAATTACATTGCCGGTTGCCAAATTGCATTATCTCTTATAGTTTCCGAGATATGGACTATCGATAATTTACACCTTAGGCTCTGCTTCTAACTTGGGCCCAAATTGTAAAATGGTCTTATCTATTGGCGATTTCGTTCCAATTCACATTCCAAGTAATATTCGGCATGCTAATTACATTGCCGGTTGCCAAATTGCATTATCTCTTATAGTTTCCGAGATATGGACTATCGATAATTTACACCTTAGGCTCTGCTTCTAACTTGGGCCCAAATTGTAAAATGGTCTTATCTATTGGCGATTTCGTTCCAATTCACATTCCAAGTAATATTCGGCATGCTAATTACATTGCCGGTTGCCAAATTGCATTATCTCTTATAGTTTCCGAGATATGGACTATCGATAATTTACACCTTAGGCTCTGCTTCTAACTTGGGCCCAAATTGTAAAATGGTCTTATCTATTGGCGATTTCGTTTCAATTCACATTCCAAGTAATATTCGGCATGCTAATTACATTGCCGGTTGCCAAATTGCATTATCTCTTATAGTTTCCGAGATATGGACTATCGATAATTTACACCTTAGGCTCTGCTTCTAACTTGGGCCCAAATTGTAAAATGGTCTTATCTATTGGCGATTTCGTTCCAATTCACATTCCAAGTAATATTCGGCATGCTAATTACATTGCCGGTTGCCAAATTGAATTATCTCTTATAGTTTCCGAGATATGGACTATCGATAATTTACACCTTAGGCTCTGCTTCTAACTTGGGCCCAAATTGTAAAATGGTCTTATCTATTGGCGATTTCGTTCCAATTCACATTCCAAGTAATATTGGGCATGCTAATTACATTGCCGGTTGCCAAATTGCATTATCTCTTATAGTTTCCGAGATATGGACAATCGATAATTTACACCATAGGCTCTGCTTCTAACTTGGGCCCAAATTGTAAAATGGTCTTACCTATTGGCGATTTCGTTCCAATTCACATTCCAAGTAATATTCGGCATGCTAATTACATTGCCGGTTGCCAAATTGCATTATCTCTTATAGTTTCCGAGATATGGACTATCGATAATTTACACCTTAGGCTCTGCTTCTAACTTGGGCCCAAATTGTAAAATGGTCTTATCTATTGGCGATTTCGTTCCAATTCACATTCCAATTAATATTCGGCATGCTAATTACATTGCCGGTTGCCAAATTGCATTATCTCTTATAGTTTCCGAGATATGGACTATCGATAATTTACACCTTAGGCTCTGCTTCTAACTTGGGCCCAAATTGTAAAATGGTCTTATCTATTGGCGATTTCGTTCCAATTCACATTCCAAGTAATATTCGGCATGCTAATTACATTGCCGGTTGCCAAATTGCATTATCTCTTATAGTTTCCGAGATATGGACTATCGATAATTTACACCTTAGGCTCTGCTTCTAACTTGGGCCCAAATTTTAAAATGGTCTTATCTATTGGCGATTTCGTTCCAAATCACATTCCAAGTAATATTCGGCATGCTAATTACATTGCCGGTTGCCAAATTGCATTATCTCTTATAGTTTCCGAGATATGGACTATCGATAATTTACACCTTAGGCTCTGCTTCTAACTTGGGCCCAAATTGTAAAATGGTCTTATCTATTGGCGATTTCGTTCCAATTCACATTCCAAGTAATATTCGGCATGCTAATTATATTGCCGGTTGCCAAATTGAATTATCTCTTATAGTTTCCGAGATATAGACTATCGATAATTTACACCTTAGGCTCTGCTTCTAACTTGGGCCCAAATTGTAAAATGGTCTTACCTATTGGCGATTTCGCTCCAATTCACATTCCAAGTAATATTCGGCATGCTAATTACATTGCCGGTTGCCAAATTGCATTATCTCTTATAGTTTCCGAGATATGGACTATCGATAATTTACACCTTAGGCTCTGCTTCTAACTTGGGCCCAAATTGTAAAATGGTCTTATCTATTGGTGATTTCGTTCCAATTCACATTCCAAGTAATATTCGGCATGCTAATTACATAGCCGGTTGCCAAATTGCATTATCTCTTATAGTTTCCGAGATATGGACTATCGATAATTTACACCTTAGGCTCTGCTTCTAACTTGGGCCCAAATTGTAAAATGGTCTTATCTATTGGCGATTTCGTCCCAATTCACATTCCAAGTGATATTCGGCATGCTAATTACATTGCCGGTTGCGAAATTGCATTATCTCTTATAGTTTCCGAGATATGGACTATCAATAATTTACACCTTAGGCTCTGCTTCTAACTTGGGCCCAAATTGTAAAATGTTCTTATCTATTGGCGATTTCGTTCCAATTCACATTCCAAGTAATATTCGGCATGCTAATTACATTGCCGGTTGCCAAATTGCATTATCTCTTATAGTTTCCGAGATATGGACTATCGATAATTTACACCTTAGGCTCTGCTTCTAACTTGGGCCCAAATTGTAAAATGGTCTTATCTATTGGCGATTTCGTTCCAATTCACATTCCAAGTAATATTCGGCATGCTAATTACATTGCCGGTTGCCAAATTGCATTATCTCTTATAGTTTCCGAGATATGGACTATCGATAATTTACACCTTAGGCTCTGCTTCTAACTTGGGCCCAAATTGTAAAATGGTCTTATCTATTGGCGATTTCGTTCCAATTCACATTCCAAGTAATATTCGGCATGCTAATTACATTGCCGGTTGCCAAATTGCATTATCTCTTATAGTTTCCGAGATATGGACTATCGATAATTTACACCTTAGGCTCTGCTTCTAACTTGGGCCCAAATTGTAAAATGGTCTTATCTATTGGCGATTTCGTTCCAATTCACATTCCAAGTAATATTCGGCATGCTAATTACATTGCCGGTTGCCAAATTGCATTATCTCTTATAGTTTCCGAGATATGGACTATCGATAATTTACACCTTAGGCTCTGCTTCTAACTTGGGCTCAAATTGTAAAATGGTCTCATCTATTGGCGATTTCGTCCCAATTCACATTCCAAGTAATATTCGGCATGCTAATTACATTGCCGGTTGCGAAATTGCATTATATCTTATAGTTTCCGAGATATGGACTATCGATAATTTACACCTTAGGCTCTGCTTCTAACTTGGGCCCAAATTGTAAAATGGTCTTATCTATTGGCGATTTAGTTGCAATTCACATTCCAAGTAATATTCGGCATGCTAATTACATTGCCGGTTGCCAAATTGCATTATCTCTTATAGTTTCCGAGATATGGACTATCGATAATTTACACCTTAGACTCTGCTTCTAACTTGGGCCCAAATTGTAAAACGGTCTTATCTATTGGCGATTTCGTTCCAATTCACATTCCAAGTAATATTCGGCATGCTAATTAGATTGCCGGTTGCCAAATTGCATTATCTCTTATAGTTTCCGAGATATGGACTATCGATAATTTACACCTTAGGCTCTGCTTCTAACTTGGGCCCAAATTGTAAAATGGTCTTATCAATTGGCGATTTCGTTCCAATTCACATTTCAAGTAATATTCGGCATGCTAATTACATTGCCGGTTGCCAAATTGCATTATCTCTTATAGTTTCCGAGATATGGACTATCGATAATTTACACCTTAGGCTCTGCTTCTAACTTGGGCCAAAATTGTAAAATGGTCTTATCTATTGGCGATTTAGTTGCAATTCACATTCCAAGTAATATTCGGCATGCTAATTACATTGCCGGTTGCCAAATTGCATTATCTCTTATAGTTTCCGAGATATGGACTATCGATAATTTACACCTTAGGCTCTGCTTCTAACTTGGGCCCAAATTGTAAAATGGTCTTATCTATTGGCGATTTCGTTCCAATTCACATTCCAAGTAATATTCGGCATGCTAATTACATTGCCGGTTGCCAAATTGCATTATCTCTTATAGTTTCCGAGATATGGACTATCGATAATTTACACCTTAGGCTCTGCTTCTAACTTGGGCCCAAATTGTAAAATGGTCTTATCTATTGGCGATTTCGTTCCAATTCACATTCCAAGTAATATTCGGCATGCTAATTACATTGCCGGTTGCCAAATTGCATTATCTCTTATAGTTTCCGAGATATGGACTATCGATAATTTACACCTTAGGCTCTGCTTCTAACTTGGGCCCAAATTGTAAAATGGCCTTATCTATTGGCGATTTCGTTCCAATTCACACTCCAAGTAATATTCGGCATGCTAATTACATTGCCGGTTGCGAAATTGCATTATCTCTTATAGTTTCCGAGATATGGACTATCGATAATTTACACCTTAGGCTCTGCTTCTAACTTGGGCCCAAATTGTAAAATGGTCTTATCTATTGGCGATTTCGTTCCAATTCACATTCCAAGTAATATTCGGCATGCTAATTACATTGCCGGTTGCCAAATTGCATTATCTCTTATAGTTTCCGAGATATGGACTATCGATAATTTACACCTTAGGCTCTGCTTCTAACTTGGGCCCAAATTGTAAAATGGTCTTATCTATTGGCGATTTCGTTCCAATTCACGCTCCAAGTAATATTCGGCATGCTAATTACATTGCCGGTTGCGAAATTGCATTATCTCTTATAGTTTCCGAGATATGGACTATCGATAATTTACACCTTAGGCTCTGCTTCTAACTTGGGCCCAAATTGTAAAATGGTCTTATCTATTGGCGATTTCGTTCCAATTCACATTCCAAGTAATATTCGGCATGCTAATTACATTGCCGGTTGCCAAATTGCATTATCTCTTATAGTTTCCGAGATATGGACTATCGATAATTTACACCTTAGGCTCTGCTTCTAACTTGGGCCCAAATTGTAAAATGGTCTTATCTATTGGCGATTTCGTTCCAATTCACATTCCAAGTAATATTCGGCATGCTAATTACATTGCCGGTTGCCAAATTGCATTATTTCTTATAGTTTCCGAGATATGGACTATCGATAATTTACACCTTAGGCTCTGCTTCTAACTTGCTCCCAAATTGTAAAATGGTCTTATCTATTGGCGATTTCGTTCCAATTCACATTCCAAGTAATATTCGGCATGCTAATTACATTGCCGGTTGCCAAATTGTATTATCTCTTATAGTTTCCGAGATATGGACTATCGATAATTTACACCTTAGGCTCTGCTTCTAACTTGGGCCCAAATTGTAAAATGGTCTTATCTATTGGCGATTTCGTTCCAATTCACATTCCAAGTAATATTGGGCATGCTAATTACATTGCCGGTTGCTAAATTGCATTATCTCTTATAGTTTCCGAGATATGGACTATCGATAATTTACACCATAGGCTCTGCTTCTAACTTGGGCCCAAATTGTAAAATGGTCTTATCTATTGGCGATTTCGTTCCAATTCACATTCCAAGTAATATTCGGCATGCTAATTACATTGCCGGTTGCCAAATTGCATTATCTCTTATAGTTTCCGAGATATGGACTATCGATAATTTACACCTTAGGCTCTGCTTCTAACTTGCTCCCAAATTGTAAAATGGTCTTATCTATTGGCGATTTCGTTCCAATTCACATTCCAAGTAATATTCGGCATGCTAATTACATTGCCGGTTGCCAAATTGTATTATCTCTTATAGTTTCCGAGATATGGACTATCGATAATTTACACCTTAGGCTCTGCTTCTAACTTGGGCCCAAATTGTAAAATGGTCTTACCTATTGGCGATTTCGTTCCAATTCACATTCCAAGTAATATTCGGCATGCTAATTACATTGCCGGTTGCCAAATTGCATTATCTCTTATAGTTTCCGATATATGGACTATCGATAATTTACACCTTAGGCTCTGCTTCTAACTTGGGCCCAAATTGTAAAATGGTCTTATCTATTGGCGATTTCGTTCCAATTCACATTCCAAGTAATATTCGGCATGCTAATTACATTGCCGGTTGCCAAATTGCATTATCTCTTATAGTTTCCGAGATATGGACTATCGATAATTTACACCTTAGGCTCTGCTTCTAACTTGGGCCCAAATTGTAAAATGGTCTTATCTATTGGCGATTTCGTCCCAATTCACATTCCAAATGATATTCGGCATGCTAATTACATTGCCGGTTGCGAAATTGCATTATCTCTTATAGTTTCCGAGATATGGACTATCAATAATTTACACCTTAGGCTCTGCTTCTAACTTGGGTCCAAATTGTAAAATGGTCTTATCTATTGGCGATTTCGTTCCAATTCACATTCCAAGTAATATTCGGCATGCTAATTACATTGCCGGTTGACAATTTGCATTATCTCTTATAGTTTCCGAGATATGGACTATCGATAATTTACACCTTAGGTTCTGCTTCTAACTTGGGCCCAAATTGTAAAATGGTCTTATCTATTGGCGATTTCGTTCCAATTCACATTCCAAGTAATATTCGGCATGCTAATTACATTGCCGGTTGCCAAATTGCATTATCTCTTATAGTTTCCGAGATATGGACTATCGATAATTTACACCTTAGGCTCTGCTTCTAACTTGGGCCCAAATTGTAAAATGGTCTTATCTATTGGCGATTTCGTTCCAATTCACATTCCAAGTAATATTCGGCATGCTAATTACATTGCCGGTTGCCAAATTGCATTATCTCTTATAGTTTCCGAGATATGGACTATCGATAATTTACACATTAGGCTCTGCTTCTAACTTGGGCCCAAATTGTAAAATGGTCTTATCAATTGGCGATTTCGTTCCAATTCACATTTCAAGTAATATTCGGCATGCTAATTACATTGCCGGTTGCCAAATTGGATTATCTCTTATAGTTTCCGAGATATGGACTATCGATAATTTACACCTTAGGCTCTGCTTCTAACTTGGGCCAAAATTGTAAAATGGTCTTATCTATTGGCGATTTAGTTGCAATTCACATTCCAAGTAATATTCGGCATGCTAATTACATTGCCGGTTGCCAAATTGCATTATCTCTTATAGTTTCCGAGATATGGACTATCGATAATTTACACCTTAGGCTCTGCTTCTAACTTGGGCCCAAATTGTAAAATGGTCTTATCTATTGGCGATTTCGTTCCAATTCACATTCCAAGTAATATTCGGCATGCTAATTACATTGCCGGTTGCCAAATTGCATTATCTCTTATAGTTTCCGAGATATGGACTATCGATAATTTACACCTTAGGCTCTGCTTCTAACTTGGGCCCAAATTGTAAAATGGTCTTATCTATTGGCGATTTCGTTCCAATTCACTTTCCAAGTAATATTCGGCATGCTAATTACATTGCCGGTTGCCAAATTGCATTATCTCTTATAGTTTCCGAGATATGGACTATCGATAATTTACACCTTAGGCTCTGCTTCTAACTTGGGCCCAAATTGTAAAATGGTCTTATCTATTGGCGATTTCGTTCCAATTCACATTCCAAGTAATATTCGGCATGCTAATTACATTGCCGGTTGCCAAATTGCATTATCTCTTATAGTTTCCGAGATATGGACTATCGATAATTTACACCTTAGGCTCTGCTTCTAACTTGGGCCCAAATTGTAAAATGGTCTTATCTATTGGCGATTTCGTTCCAATTCACATTCCAAGTAATATTCGGCATGCTAATTACATTGCCGGTTGCCAAATTGCATTATCTCTTATAGTTTCCGAGATATGGACTATCGATAATTTACACCTTAGACTCTGCTTCTAACTTGGGCCCAAATTGTAAAATGGTCTTATCTATTGGCGATTTCGTTCCAATTCACGCTCCAAGTAATATTCGGCATGCTAATTACATTGCCGGTTGCGAAATTGCATTATCTCTTATAGTTTCCGAGATATGGACTATCGATAATTTACACCTTAGGCTCTGCTTCTAACTTGGGCCCAAATTGTAAAATGGTCTTATCTATTGGCGATTTCGTTCCAATTCACATTCCAAGTAATATTCGGCATGCTAATTACATTGCCGGTTGCCAAATTGCATTATCTCTTATAGTTTCCGAGATATGGACTATCGATAATTTACACCTTAGGCTCTGCTTCTAACTTGGGCCCAAATTGTAAAATGGTCTTATCTATTGGCGATTTCGTTCCAATTCACATTCCAAGTAATATTCGGCATGCTAATTACATTGCGGGTTGCCAAATTGCATTATCTCTTATAGTTTCCGAGATATGGACTATCGATAATTTACACCTTAGGCTCTGCTTCTAACTTGGGCCCAAATTGTAAAATGGTCTTATCTATTGGCGATTTCGTCCCAATTCACATTCCAAGTGATATTCGGCATGCTAATTACATTACCGGTTGCGAAATTGCATTATCTCTTATAGTTTCCGAGATATGGACTATCAATAATTTACACCTTAGGCTCTGCTTCTTACTTGGGCCCAAATTGTAAAATGGTCTTATCTATTGGCGATTTCGTTCCAATTCACATTCCAAGTAATATTCGGCATGCTAATTACATTGCCGGTTGCCAAATTGCATTATCTCTTATAGTTTCCGAGATATGGACTATCGATAATTTACACCTTAGGCTCTGCTTCTAACTTGGGCCCAAATTGTAAAATGGTCTTATCTATTGGCGATTTCGTTCCAATTCACATTCCAAGTAATATTCGGCATGCTAATTACATTGCCGGTTGCCAAATTGCATTATCTCTTATAGTTTCCGAGATATGGACTATCGATAATTTACACCTTAGGCTCTGCTTCTAACTTGGGCCCAAATTGTAAAATGGTCTTATCTATTGGCGATTTCGTTCCAATTCACATTCCAAGTAATATTCGGTATGCTAATTACATTGCCGGTTGCCAAAATGCATTATCTCTTATAGTTTCCGAGATATGGACTATCGATAATTTACACCTTAGGCTCTGCTTCTAACTTGGGCCCAAATTGTAAAATGGTCTTATCTATTGGCGATTTCGTTCAAATTCACATTCCAAGTAATATTTGGCATGCTAATTACATTGCCGGTTGCCAAATTGCATTATCTCTTATAGTTTCCGAGATATGGACTATCGATAATTTACACCTTAGGCTCTGCTTCTAACTTGGGCCCAAATTGTAAAATGGTCTTATCTATTGGCGATTTCGTCCCAATTCACATTCCAAGTGATATTCGGCATGCTAATTACATTGCCGGTTGCGAAATTGCATTATCTCTTATAGTTTCCGAGATATGGACTATCAATAATTTACACCTTAGGCTCTGCTTCTAACTTGGGCCCAAATTGTAAAATGGTCTTATCTATTGGCGATTTCGTTCCAATTCACATTCCAAGTAATATTCGGCATGCTAATTACATTGCCGGTTGCCAAATTGCATTATCTCTTATAGTTTCCGAGATATGGACTATCGATAATTTACACCTTAGGCTCTGCTTCTAACTGGGGCCCAAATTGTAAAATGGTCTTATCTATTGGCGATTTCGTTCCAATTCACATTCCAAGTAATATTCGGCATGCTAATTACATTGCCGGTTGCCAAATTGCATTATCTCTTATAGTTTCCGAGATATGGACTATCGATAATTTACACCTTAGGCTCTGCTTCTAACTTGGGCCCAAATTGTAAAATGGTCTTATCTATTGGCGATTTCGTTCCAATTCACATTCCAAGTAATATTCGGTATGCTAATTACATTGCCGGTTGCCAAATTGCATTATCTCTTATAGTTTCCGAGATATGGACTATCGATAATTTACACCTTAGGCTCTGCTTCTAACTTGGGCCCAAATTGTAAAATGGTCTTATCTATTGGCGATATCGTTCAAATTCACATTCCAAGTAATATTTGGCATGCTAATTACATTGCCGGTTGCCAAATTGCATTATCTCTTATAGTTTCCGAGATATGGACTATCGATAATTTACACCTTAGGCTCTGCTTCTAACTTGGGCCCAAATTGTAAAATGGTCTTATCTATTGGCGATTTCGTTCCAATTCACATTCCAAGTAATATTCGGCATGCTAATTACATTGCCGGTTGCCAAATTGCATTATCTCTTATAGTTTCCGAGATATGGACTATCGATAATTTTCACCTTAGGCTCTGCTTCTAACTTGGGCCCAAATTGTAAAATGGTCTTATCTATTGGCGATTTCGTTCCAATTCACACTCCAAGTAATATTCGGCATGCTAATTACATTGCCGGTTGCGAAATTGCATTATCTCTTATAGTTTCCGAGATATGGACTATCGATAATTTACACCTTAGGCTCTGCTTCTAACTTGGGCCCAAATTGTAAAATGGTCTTATCTATTGGCGATTTCGTTCCAATTCACATTCCAAGTAATATTCGGCATGCTAATTACATTGCCGGTTGCCAAATTGCATTATCTCTTATAGTTTCCGAGATATAGACTATCGATAATTTACACCTTAGGCTCTGCTTCTAACTTGGGCCCAAATTGTAAAATGGTCTTATCTATTGGCGATTTCGTTCCAATTCACATTCCAAGTAATATTCGGCATGCTAATTACATTGCCGGTTGCCAAATTGCATTATCTCTTATAGTTTCCGAGATATGGACTATCGATAATTTACACCTTAGGCTCTGCTTCTAACTTGGGCCCAAATTGTAAAATGGTCTTATCTATTGGCGATTTCGTCGCAATTCACATTCTAAGTGATATTCGGCATGCTAATTACATTGCCGGTTGCGAAATTGCATTATCTCTTATAGATTCCGAGATATGGACTATCAATAATTTAGACCTTAGGCTCTGCTTCTAACTTGGGCCCAAATTGTAAAATGGTCTTATCTATTGGCGATTTCGTTCCAATTCACATTCCAAGTAATATTCGGCATGCTAATTACATTGCCGGTTGCCAAATTGCATTATCTCTTATAGTTTCCGAGATATGGACTATCGATAATTTACACCTTAGGCTCTGCTTCTAACTTGGGCCCAAATTGTAAAATGGTCTTATCTATTGGCGATTTCGTTCCAATTCACATTCCAAGTAATATTCGGCATGCTAATTACATTGCCGGTTGCCAAATTGCATTATCTCTTATAGTTTCCGAGATATGGACTATCAATAATTTACACCTTAGGCTCTGCTTCTAACTTGGGCCCAAATTGTAAAATGGTCTTATCTATTGGCGATTTCGTTCCAATTCACATTCCAAGTAATATTCGGCATGCTAATTACATTGCCGGTTGCCAAATTGCATTATCTCTTATAGTTTCCGAGATATGGACTATCGATAATTTACACCTTAGGCTCTGCTTCTAACTTGGGCCCAAATTGTAAAATGGCCTTATCTATTGGCGATTTCGTCCCAATTCACATTCCAAGTAATATTCGGCATGCTAATTACATTGCCGGTTGCGAAATTGCATTATCTCTTATAGTTTCAGAGATATGGACTATCGATAATTTACACCTTAGGCTCTGCTTCTAACTTGGGCCCAAATTGTAAAATGGTCTTATCTATTGGCAATTTCGTTCCAATTCACATTCCAAGTAATATTCGGCATGCTAATTACATTGCCGGTTGCCAAATTGCATTATCTCTTATAGTTTCCGAGATATGGACTATCGATAATTTACACCTTAGGCTCTGCTTCTAACTTGGGCCCAAATTGTAAAATGGTCTTATCTATTGGCGATTTCGTTCCAATTCACATTCCAAGTAATATTCGGCATGCTAATTACATTGCCGGTTGCCAAATTGCATTAACTCTTATAGTTTCCGAGATATGGACTATCGATAATTTACACCTTAGGCTCTGCTTCTAACTTGGGCCCAAATTGTAAAATGGACTTATCTATTGGCGATTTCGTTCCAATTCACATTCCAAGTAATATTCGGCATGCTAATTACATTGCCGGTTGCCAAATTGCATTATCTCTTATAGTTTCCGAGATATGGACTATCGATAATTTACACCATAGGCTCTGCTTCTAACTTGGGCCCAAATTGTAAAATGGTCTTATCTATTGGCGATTTCGTTCCAATTCACATTCCAAGTAATATTCGGCATGCTAATTACATTGCCGGTTTCCAAATTGCATTATCTCTTATAGTTTCCGAGATATGGACTATCGATAATTTACACCTTAGGCTCTGCTTCTAATTTGGGCCCAAATTGTAAAATGGTCTTATCTATTGGCGATTTCGTTCCAATTCACATTCCAAGTAATATTCGGCATGCTAATTACATTGCCGGTTGCCAAATTGCATTATCTCTTATAGTTTCCGAGATATGGTCTATCGATAATTTACACCTTAGGCTCTGCTTCTAACTTGGGCCCAAATTGTAAAATGGTCTTATCTATTGGCGATTTCGTTCCAATTCACATTCCAAGTAATATTCGGCATGCTAATTACATTGCCGGTTGCCAAATTGAATTATCTCTTATAGTTTCCGAGATATGGACTATCGATAATTTACACCTTAGGCTCTGCTTCTAACTTGGGCCCAAATTGTAAAATGGTCTTACCTATTGGCGATTTCGTTCCAATTCACATTCCAAGTAATATTCGGCATGCTAATTACATTGCCGGTTGCCAAATTGCATTATCTCTTATAGTTTCCGAGATATGGACTATCGATAATTTACACCTTAGGCTCTGCTTCTAACTTGGGTCCAAATTGTAAAATGGTCTTATCTACTGGCGATTTCGTTCCAATTCACATTCCAAGTAATATTCGGCATGCTAATTACATTGCCGGTTGCCAAATTGCATTATCTCTTATGGTTTCCGAGATATGGACTATCGATAATTTACACCTTAGGCTCTGCTTCTAACTTGGGCCCAAATTGTAAAATGGTCTTATCTATTGGCGATTTCGTCCCAATTCACATTCCAAGTGATATTCGGCATGCTAATTACATTGCCGGTTGCGAAATTGCATTATCTCTTATAGTTTCCGAGATATGGACTATCGATAATTTACACCTTAGGCTCTGCTTCTAACTTGGGCCCAAATTGTAAAATGGTCTTATCTATTGGCGATTTCGTTCCAATTCACATTCCAAGTAATATTCGGCATGCTAATTACATTGCCGGTTGCCAAATTGCATTATCTCTTATAGTTTCCGAGATATGGACTATCGATAATTTACACCTTAGGCTCTGCTTCTAACTTGGGCCCAAATTGTAAAATGGTCTTATCTATTGGCGATTTAGTTGCAATTCACATTCCAAGTAATATTCGGCATGCTAATTACATTGCCGGTTGCCAAATTGCATTATCTCTTATAGTTTCCGAGATATGGACTATCGATAATTTACACCTTAGGCTCTGCTTCTAACTTGGGCCCAAATTGTAAAATGGTCTTATCTATTGGCGATTTTGTTCCAATTCACATTCCAAGTAATATTCGGCATGCTAATTACATTGCCGGTTGCCAAATTGCATTATCTCTTATAGTTTCCGAGATATGGACTATCGATAATTTACACCTTAGGCTCTGCTTCTAACTTGGGCCCAAATTGTAAAATGGTCTTATCTATTGGCGATTTCGTTCCAATTCACATTCCAAGTAATATTCGGCATGCTAATTACATTGCCGGTTGCCAAATTGCATTATCTCTTATAGTTTCCGAGATATGGACTATCGATAATTTACACCTTAGGCTCTGCTTCTAACTTGGGCCCAAATTGTAAAATGGTCTTATCTATTGGCGATTTCGTTCCAATTCACATTCCAAGTAATATTCGGCATGCTAATTACATTGCCGGTTGTCAAATTGCATTATCTCTTATAGTTTCCGAGATATGGACTATCGATAATTTACACCTTAGGCTCTGCTTCTAACTTGGGCCCAAATTGTAAAATGGTCTTATCTATTGGCGATTTCGTTCCAATTCACATTCCAAGTAATATTCGGCATGCTAATTACATTGCCGGTAGCCAAATTGCATTATCTCTTATAGTTTCCGAGATATGGACTATCGATAATTTACACCTTAGGCTCTGCTTCTAACTTGGGCCCAAATTGTAAAATGGTCTTATCTATTGGCTATTTCGTTCCAATTCACATTCCAAGTAATATTCGGCATGCTAATTACATTGCCGGTTGCCAAATTGCATTATCTCTTATAGTTTCCGAGATATGGACTATCGATAATTTACACCTTAGGCTCTGCTTCTAACTTGGGCCCAAATTGTAAAATGGTCTTATCTATTGGCGATTTCGTTCCAATTCACATTCCAAGTAATATTCGGCATGCTAATTACATTGCCGGTTGCCAAATTGCATTATCTCTTATAGTTTCCGAGATATGGACTATCGATAATTTACACCTTAGGCTCTGCTTCTAACTTGGGCCCAAATTGTAAAATCGTCTTATCTATTGGCGATTTCGTTCCAATTCACATTCCAAGTAATATTCGGCATGCTAATTACATTGCCGGTTGCCAAATTGCATTATCTCTTATAGTTTCCGAGATATGGACTATCGATAATTTACACCTTAGGCTCTGCTTCTAACTTGGGCCCAAATTGTAAAATGGTCTTATCTATTGGCGATTTCGTTCCAATTCACATTCCAAGTAATATTCGGCATGCTAATTACATTGCCGGTTGCCAAATTGAATTATCTCTTATAGTTTCCGAGATATGGACTATCGATAATTTACACCTTAGGCTCTGCTTCTAACTTGGGCCCAAATTGTAAAATGGTCTTATCTATTGGCGATTTCGTTCCAATTCACATTCCAAGTAGTATTCGGCATGCTAATTACATTGCCGGTTGCCAAATTGCATTATCTCTTATAGTTTCCGAGATATGGACTATCGATAATTTACACCTTAGGCTCTGCTTCTAACTTGGGCCCAAATTGTAAAATGGTCTTATCTATTGGCGATTTCGTTCCAATTCACATTCCAAGTAATATTCGGCATGCTAATTACATTGCCGGTTGCCAAATTGCATTATCTCTTATAGTTTCCGAGATATGGACTATCGATAATTTACACCTTAGGCTCTGCTTCTAACTTGGGCCCAAATTGTAAAATGGTCTTATCTATTGGCGATTTCGTCCCAATTCACATTCCAAGTAATATTCGGCATGCTAATTACATTGCCGGTTGCGAAATTGCATTATCTCTTATAGTTTCCGAGATATGGACTATCGATAATTTACACCTTAGGCTCTGCTTCTAACTTGGGCCCAAATTGTAAAATGGTCTTATCTATTGGCGATTTCGTTCCAATTCACATTCCAAGTAATATTCGGCATGCTAATTACATTGCCGGTTGCCAAATTGCATTATCTCTTTTAGTTTCCGAGATATGGACTATCGATAATTTACACCTTAGGCTCTGCTTCTAACTTGGGCCCAAATTGTAAAATGGTCTTATCTATTGGCGATATCGTTCCAATTCACATTCCAAGTAATATTGGGCATGCTAATTACATTGCCGGTTGCCAAATTGCATTATCTCTTATAGTTTCCGAGATATGGACTATCGATAATTTACACCTTAGGCTCTGCTTCTAACTTGGGCCCAAATTGTAAAATGGCCTTATCTATTGGCGATTTCGTTCCAATTCACATTCCAAGTAATATTCGGCATGCTAATTACATTGCCGGTTGCCAAATTGCATTATCTTTTATAGTTTCCGAGATATGGACTATCGATAATTTACATCTTAGGCTCTGCTTCTAACTTGGGCCCAAATTGTAAAATGGTCTTATCTATTGGCGATTTCGTTCCAATTCACATTCCAAGTAATTTTCGGCATGCTAATTACATTGCCGGTGGCCAAATTGAATTATCTCTTATAGTTTCCGAGATATGGACTATCGATAATTTACACCTTAGGCTCTGCTTCTAACTAGGGCCCAAATTGTAAAATGGTCTTACCTATTGGCGATTTCGTTCCAATTCACATTCCAAGTAATATTCGGCATGCTAATTACATTGCCGGTTGCCAAATTGCATTATCTCTTATAGTTTCCGAGATATGGACTATCGATAATTTACACCTTAGGCTCTGCTTCTAACTTGGGCCCAAATTGTAAAATGGTCTTATCTATTGGCGATTTCGTTCCAATTAACATTTCAAGTAATATTCGGCATGCTAATTACATTGCCGGTTGCCAAATTGCATTATCTCTTATAGTTTCCGAGATATGGACTATCGATAATTTACACCTTAGGCTCTGCTTCTAACTTGGGCCCAAATTGTAATATGGTCTTATCTATTGGCGATTTCGTTCCAATTCACATTCCAAGTAATATTCGGCATGCTAATTACATTGCCGGTTGCCAAATTGCATTATCTCTTATAGTTTCCGAGATATGGACTATCGATAATTTACACCTTAGGCTCTGCTTCTAACTTGGGCCCAAATTGTAAAATGGTCTTATCTATTGGCGATTTCGTTCCAATTCACATTCCAAGTAGTATTCGGCATGCTAATTACATTGCCGGTTGCCAAATTGCATTATCTCTTATAGTTTCCGAGATATGGACTATCGATAATTTACACCTTAGGCTCTGCTTCTAACTTGGGCCCAAATTGTAAAATGGTCTTATCTATTGGCGATTTCGTTCCAATTCACATTCCAAGTAATATTCGGCATGCTAATTACATTGCCGGTTGCCAAATTGCATTATCTCTTATAATTTCCGAGATATGGACTATCGGTAATTTACACCTTAGACTCTGCTTCTAACTTGGGCCCAAATTGTAAAATGGTCTTATCTATTGGCGATTTCGTCCCAATTCACATTCCAAGTAATATACCGCATGCTAATTACATTGCCGGTTGCCAAATTGAATTATCTCTTATAGCTTCCGAGATATGGACTATCGATAATTTACACCTTAGGCTCAGCTTCTAACTTGGGCCCAAATTGTAAAATGGTCTTATCTATTGCCGATTTCGTTCCAATTCACATTCCAAGTAATATTCGGCATGCTAATTACATTGCCGATTGCCAAATTGCATTATCTCTTATAGTTTCCGAGATATGGACTATCGATAATTTACACCTTAGGCTCTGCTTCTAACTTGGGCCCAAATTGTAAAATGGTCTTATCTATTGGCGATTTCATTCCAATTCACATTCCAAGTAATATTCGGCATGCTAATTACATTGCCGGTTGCCAAATTGCATTATCTCTTGTAGTTTCCGAGATATGGACTATCGATAATTTACACCTTAGGCTCTGCTTCTAACTTGGGCCCAAATTGTAAAATCGCCTTATCTATAGGCGATTTCGTTCCAATTCACATTCCAAGTAATATTCGGCATGCTAATTACATTGCCGGTTGCCAAATTGCATTATCTCTTATAGTTTCCGAGATATGGACTATCGATAATTTACACCTTAGGCTCTGCTTCTAACTTGGGCCCAAATTGTAAAATGGTCTTATCTATTGGCGATTTCGTTCCAATTCACATTACAAGTAATATCCGGCATGCTAATTACATTGCCGGTTGCCAAATTGAATTATCTCTTATAGTTTCCGAGATATGGACTATCGATAATTTACACCTTAGGCTATTCTTCTAACTTGGGCCCAAATTGTAAAATGGTCTTACCTATTCTCGATTTCGTTCCAATTCACATTCCAAGTAATATTCGGCATGCTAATTACATTGCCGGTTGCCAAATTGCATTATCTCTTATTGTTTCCGAGATATGGACTATCGATAATTTACACCTTAGGCTCTGCTTCTAACTTGGGCCCAAATTGTAAAATGGCCTTATCTATTGGCGATTTCGTTCCAATTCACTTTCCAAGTAATATTCGGCATGCTAATTACATTGCCGGTTGCCAAATTGCATTATCTCTTATAGTTTCCGAGATATGGACTATAGATAATTTACACCTTAGGCTCTGCTTCTAACTTGGGCCCAAATTGTAAAATGGTCTTATCTATTGGCGATTTCTTTCCAATTCACTTTCCAAGTAATATTCGGCATGCTAATTACATTGCCGGTTGCCAAATTGCATTATCTCTTATAGTTTCCGAGA
Source organism: Rhynchophorus ferrugineus (assembly GCF_030347505.1). Lineage (NCBI taxonomy): Eukaryota > Metazoa > Arthropoda > Insecta > Coleoptera > Curculionidae > Rhynchophorus > Rhynchophorus ferrugineus. Next base: position 289,759 of record NW_027472757.1, on the reverse strand, counting down.
TATGGACTATCGATAATTTACACCTTAGGCTCTGCTTCTAACTTGGGCCCAAATTGTAAAATGGTCTTATCTATTGGCGATTTCGTTCCAATTCACATTCCAAGTAATATTCGGCATGCTAATTACATTGCCGGTGGCCAAGTTGCATTATCTCTTATAGTTTCCGAGATATGGACTATCGATAATTTACACCTTAGGCTCTGCTTCTAACTTGGGCCCAAATTGTAAAATGGTCTTATCTATTGGCGATTTCGTTCCAATTCACATTCCAAGTAATATTCGGCATGCTAATTACATTGCCGGTTGCCAAATTGCATTATCTCTTATAGTTTCCGAGATATGGACTATCGATAATTTACACCTTAGGCTCTGCTTCTAACTTGGGCCCAAATTGTAAAATGGTCTTATCTATTGGCGATTTCGTTCCAATTAACATTTCAATTAATATTCGGCATGCTAATTACATTGCCGGTTGCCAAATTGCATTATCTCTTATAGTTTCCGAGATATGGACTATCGATAATTTACACCTTAGGCTCTGCTTCTAACTTGGGCCCAAATTGTAATATGGTCTTATCTATTGGCGATTTCGTTCCAATTCACATTCCAAGTAATAGTCGGCATGCTAATTACATTGCCGGTTGCCAAATTGCATTATCTCTTATAGTTTCCGAGATATGGACTATCGATAATTTACACCTTAGGCTCTGCTTCTAACTTGGGGTCAAATTGTAATATGGTCTTATCTATTGGCGATTTCGTTCCAATTCACATTCCAAGTAATATTCGGCATGCTAATTACATTGCCGGTTGCCAAATTGCATTATCTCTTATAGTTTCCGAGATATGGACTATCGATAATTTACACCTTAGGCTCTGCTTCTAACTTGGGCCCAAATTGTAAAATGGTCTTATCTATTGGCGATTTCGTTCCAATTCACATTCCAAGTAATATTCGGCATGCTAATTACATTGCCGGTTGCCAAATTGCATTATCTCTTATAGTTTCCGAGATATGGACTATCGATAATTTACACCTTAGGCTCTGCTTCTAACTTGGGCCCAAATTGTAAAATGGTCTTATCTATTGGCGATTTCGTTCCAATTCACATTCCAAGTAATATTCGGCATGCTAATTACATTGCCGGTTGCCAAATTGCATTATCTCTTATAGTTTCCGAGATATGGACTATCGATAATTTACACCTTAGGCTCTGCTTCTAACTTGGGCCCAAATTGTAAAATCGTCTTATCTATTGGCGATTTCGTTCCAATTCACATTCCAAGTAATATTCGGCATGCTAATTATATTGCCGGTTGCCAAATTGCATTATCTCTTATAGTTTCCGAGATATGGACTATCGATAATTTACACCTTAGGCTCTGCTTCTAACTTGGGCCCAAATTGTAAAATGGTCTTATCTATTGGCGATTTCGTTCCAATTCACATTCCAAGTAATATTCGGCATGCTAATTACATTGCCGGTTGCCAAATTGAATTATCTCTTATAGTTTCCGAGATATGGACTATCGATAATTTACACCTTAGGCTCTGCTTCTAACTTGGGCCCAAATTGTAAAATGGTCTTATCTATTGGCGATTTCGTTCCAATTCACATTCCAAGTAGTATTCGGCATGCTAATTACATTGCCGGTTGCCAAATTGCATTATCTCTTATAGTTTCCGAGATATGGACTATCGATAATTTACACCTTAGGCTCTGCTTCTAACTTGGGCCCAAATTGTAAAATGGTCTTATCTATTGGCGATTTCGTTCCAATTCACATTCCAAGTAATACTCGGCATGCTAATTACATTGCCGGTTGCCAAATTGCATTATCTCTTATAGTTTCCGAGATATGGACTATCGATAATTTACACCTTAGGCTCTGCTTCTAACTTGGGCCCAAATTGTAAAATGGTCTTATCTATTGGCGATTTCGTCCCAATTCACATTCCAAGTAATATTCGGCATGCTAATTACATTGCCGGTTGCGAAATTGCATTATCTCTTATAGTTTCCGAGATATGGACTATCGATAATTTACACCTTAGGCTCTGCTTCTAACTTGGGCCCAAATTGTAAAATGGTCTTATCTATTGGCGATTTCGTTCCAATTCACAATCCAAGTAATATTCGGCATGCTAATTACATTGCCGGTTGCCAAATTGCATTATCTCTTTTAGTTTCCGAGATATGGACTATCGATAATTTACACCTTAGGCTCTGCTTCTAACTTGGGCCCAAATTGTAAAATGGTCTTATCTATTGGCGATATCGTTCCAATTCACATTCCAAGTAATATTGGGCATGCTAATTACATTGCCGGTTGCCAAATTGCATTATCTCTTATAGTTTCCGAGATATGGACTATCGATAATTTACACCTTAGGCTCTGCTTCTAACTTGGGCCCAAATTGTAAAATGGCCTTATCTATTGGCGATTTCGTTCCAATTCACATTCCAAGTAATATTCGGCATGCTAATTACATTGCCGGTTGCCAAATTGCATTATCTTTTATAGTTTCCGAGATATGGACTATCGATAATTTACATCTTAGGCTCTGCTTCTAACTTGGGCCCAAATTGTAAAATGGTCTTATCTATTGGCGATTTCGTTCCAATTCACATTCCAAGTAATTTTCGGCATGCTAATTACATTGCCGGTGGCCAAATTGAATTATCTCTTATAGTTTCCGAGATATGGACTATCGATAATTTACACCTTAGGCTCTGCTTCTAACTTGGGCCCAAATTGTAAAATGGTCTTACCTATTGGCGATTTCGTTCCAATTCACATTCCAAGTAATATTCGGCATGCTAATTACATTGCCGGTTGCCAAATTGCATTATCTCTTATAGTTTCCGAGATATGGACTATCGATAATTTACACCTTAGGCTCTGCTTCTAACTTGGGCCCAAATTGTAAAATGGTCTTATCTATTGGCGATTTCGTTCCAATTAACATTTCAAGTAATATTCGGCATGCTAATTACATTGCCGGTTGCCAAATTGCATTATCTCTTATAGTTTCCGAGATATGGACTATCGATAATTTACACCTTAGGCTCTGCTTCTAACTTGGGCCCAAATTGTAATATGGTCTTATCTATTGGCGATTTCGTTCCAATTCACATTCCAAGTAATATTCGGCATGCTAATTACATTGCCGGTTGCCAAATTGCATTATCTCTTATAGTTTCCGAGATATGGACTATCGATAATTTACACCTTAGGCTCTGCTTCTAACTTGGGCCCAAATTGTAAAATGGTCTTATCTATTGGCGATTTCGTTCCAATTCACATTCCAAGTAGTATTCGGCATGCTAATTACATTGCCGGTTGCCAAATTGCATTATCTCTTATAGTTTCCGAGATATGGACTATCGATAATTTACACCTTAGGCTCTGCTTCTAACTTGGGCCCAAATTGTAAAATGGTCTTATCTATTGGCGATTTCGTTCCAATTCACATTCCAAGTAATATTCGGCATGCTAATTACATTGCCGGTTGCCAAATTGCATTATCTCTTATAGTTTCCGAGATATGGACTATCGGTAATTTACACCTTAGACTCTGCTTCTAACTTGGGCCCAAATTGTAAAATGGTCTTATCTATTGGCGATTTCGTCCCAATTCACATTCCAAGTAATATACCGCATGCTAATTACATTGCCGGTTGCCAAATTGAATTATCTCTTATAGCTTCCGAGATATGGACTATCGATAATTTACACCTTAGGCTCAGCTTCTAACTTGGGCCCAAATTGTAAAATGGTCTTACCTATTGGCGATTTCGTTCCAATTCACATTCCAAGTAATATTCGGCATGCTAATTACATTGCCGGTTGCCAAATTGCATTATCTCTTATAGTTTCCGAGATATGGACTATCGATAATTTACATCTTAGGCTCTGCTTCTAACTTGGGCCCAAATTGTAAAATGGTCTTATCTATTGGCGATTTCGTTCCAATTCACATTCCAAGTAATATTCGGCATGCTAATTACATTGCCGGTTGCCAAATTGCATTATCTCTTATAGTTTCCGAGATATGGACTATCGATAATTTACACCTTAGGCTCTGCTTCTAACTTGGGCCCAAATTGTAAAATGGTCTTATCTATTGCCGATTTCGTTCCAATTCACATTCCAAGTAATATTCGGCATGCTAATTACATTGCCGATTGCCAAATTGCATTATCTCTTATAGTTTCCGAGATATGGACTATCGGTAATTTACACCTTAGACTCTGCTTCTAACTTGGGCCCAAATTGTAAAATGGTCTTATCTATTGGCGATTTCGTCCCAATTCACATTCCAAGTAATATACCGCATGCTAATTACATTGCCGGTTGCCAAATTGAATTATCTCTTATAGCTTCCGAGATATGGACTATCGATAATTTACACCTTAGGCTCAGCTTCTAACTTGGGCCCAAATTGTAAAATGGTCTTACCTATTGGCGATTTCGTTCCAATTCACATTCCAAGTAATATTCGGCATGCTAATTACATTGCCGGTTGCCAAATTGCATTATCTCTTATAGTTTCCGAGATATGGACTATCGATAATTTACATCTTAGGCTCTGCTTCTAACTTGGGCCCAAATTGTAAAATGGTCTTATCTATTGGCGATTTCGTTCCAATTCACATTCCAAGTAATATTCGGCATGCTAATTACATTGCCGGTTGCCAAATTGCATTATCTCTTATAGTTTCCGAGATATGGACTATCGATAATTTACACCTTAGGCTCTGCTTCTAACTTGGGCCCAAATTGTAAAATGGTCTTATCTATTGCCGATTTCGTTCCAATTCACATTCCAAGTAATATTCGGCATGCTAATTACATTGCCGATTGCCAAATTGCATTATCTCTTATAGTTTCCGAGATATGGACTATCGATAATTTACACCTTAGGCTCTGCTTCTAACTTGGGCCCAAATTGTAAAATGGTCTTATCTATTGGCGATTTCATTCCAATTCACATTCCAAGTAATATTCGGCATGCTAATTACATTGCCGGTTGCCAAATTGCATTATCTCTTATAGTTTCCGAGATATGGACTATCGATAATTTACACCTTAGGCTATTCTTCTAACTTGGGCCCAAATTGTAAAATGGTCTTACCTATTCTCGATTTCGTTCCAATTCACATTCCAAGTAATATTCGGCATGCTAATTACATTGCCGGTTGCCAAATTGCATTATCTCTTATTGTTTCCGAGATATGGACTATCGATAATTTACACCTTAGGCTATTCTTCTAACTTGGGCCCAAATTGTAAAATGGTCTTACCTATTCTCGATTTCGTTCCAATTCACATTCCAAGTAATATTCGGCATGCTAATTACATTGCCGGTTGCCAAATTGCATTATCTCTTATTGTTTCCGAGATATGGACTATCGATAATTTACACCTTAGGCTCTGCTTCTAACTTGGGCCCAAATTGTAAAATGGCCTTATCTATTGGCGATTTCGTTCCAATTCACTTTCCAAGTAATATTCGGCATGCTAATTACATTGCCGGTTGCCAAATTGCATTATCTCTTATAGTTTCCGAGATATGGACTATAGATAATTTACACCTTAGGCTCTGCTTCTAACTTGGGCCCAAATTGTAAAATGGTCTTATCTATTGGCGATTTCTTTCCAATTCACTTTCCAAGTAATATTCGGCATGCTAATTACATTGCCGGTTGCCAAATTGCATTATCTCTTATAGTTTCCGAGATATGGACTATCGATAATTTACACCTTAGGCTCTGCTTCTAACTTGGGCCCAAATTGTAAAATGGTCTTATCTATTGGCGATTTCGTTCCAATTCACATTCCAAGTAATATTCGGCATGCTAATTACATTGCCGGTGGCCAAGTTGCATTATCTCTTATAGTTTCCGAGATATGGACTATCGATAATTTACACCTTAGGCTCTGCTTCTAACTTGGGCCCAAATTGTAAAATGGTCTTATCTATTGGCGATTTCGTTCCAATTCACATTCCAAGTAATATTCGGCATGCTAATTACATTGCCGGTTGCCAAATTGCATTATCTCTTATAGTTTCCGAGATATGGACTATCGATAATTTACACCTTAGGCTATTCTTCTAACTTGGGCCCAAATTGTAAAATGGTCTTACCTATTCTCGATTTCGTTCCAATTCACATTCCAAGTAATATTCGGCATGCTAATTACATTGCCGGTTGCCAAATTGCATTATCTCTTATTGTTTCCGAGATATGGACTATCGATAATTTACACCTTAGGCTCTGCTTCTAACTTGGGCCCAAATTGTAAAATGGCCTTATCTATTGGCGATTTCGTTCCAATTCACTTTCCAAGTAATATTCGGCATGCTAATTACATTGCCGGTTGCCAAATTGCATTATCTCTTATAGTTTCCGAGATATGGACTATAGATAATTTACACCTTAGGCTCTGCTTCTAACTTGGGCCCAAATTGTAAAATGGTCTTATCTATTGGCGATTTCTTTCCAATTCACTTTCCAAGTAATATTCGGCATGCTAATTACATTGCCGGTTGCCAAATTGCATTATCTCTTATAGTTTCCGAGATATGGACTATCGATAATTTACACCTTAGGCTCTGCTTCTAACTTGGGCCCAAATTGTAAAATGGTCTTATCTATTGGCGATTTCGTTCCAATTCACATTCCAAGTAATATTCGGCATGCTAATTACATTGCCGGTGGCCAAGTTGCATTATCTCTTATAGTTTCCGAGATATGGACTATCGATAATTTACACCTTAGGCTCTGCTTCTAACTTGGGCCCAAATTGTAAAATGGTCTTATCTATTGGCGATTTCGTTCCAATTCACATTCCAAGTAATATTCGGCATGCTAATTACATTGCCGGTTGCCAAATTGCATTATCTCTTATAGTTTCCGAGATATGGACTATCGATAATTTACACCTTAGGCTCTGCTTCTAACTTGGGCCCAAATTGTAAAATGGTCTTATCTATTGGCGATTTCGTTCCAATTAACATTTCAATTAATATTCGGCATGCTAATTACATTGCCGGTTGCCAAATTGCATTATCTCTTATAGTTTCCGAGATATGGACTATCGATAATTTACACCTTAGGCTCTGCTTCTAACTTGGGCCCAAATTGTAATATGGTCTTATCTATTGGCGATTTCGTTCCAATTCACATTCCAAGTAATAGTCGGCATGCTAATTACATTGCCGGTTGCCAAATTGCATTATCTCTTATAGTTTCCGAGATATGGACTATCGATAATTTACACCTTAGGCTCTGCTTCTAACTTGGGGTCAAATTGTAATATGGTCTTATCTATTGGCGATTTCGTTCCAATTCACATTCCAAGTAATATTCGGCATGCTAATTACATTGCCGGTTGCCAAATTGCATTATCTCTTATAGTTTCCGAGATATGGACTATCGATAATTTACACCTTAGGCTCTGCTTCTAACTTGGGCCCAAATTGTAAAATGGTCTTATCTATTGGCGATTTCGTTCCAATTCACATTCCAAGTAATATTCGGCATGCTAATTACATTGCCGGTTGCCAAATTGCATTATCTCTTATAGTTTCCGAGATATGGACTATCGATAATTTACACCTTAGGCTCTGCTTCTAACTTGGGCCCAAATTGTAAAATGGTCTTATCTATTGGCGATTTCGTTCCAATTCACATTCCAAGTAATATTCGGCATGCTAATTACATTGCCGGTTGCCAAATTGCATTATCTCTTATAGTTTCCGAGATATGGACTATCGATAATTTACACCTTAGGCTCTGCTTCTAACTTGGGCCCAAATTGTAAAATCGTCTTATCTATTGGCGATTTCGTTCCAATTCACATTCCAAGTAATATTCGGCATGCTAATTATATTGCCGGTTGCCAAATTGCATTATCTCTTATAGTTTCCGAGATATGGACTATCGATAATTTACACCTTAGGCTCTGCTTCTAACTTGGGCCCAAATTGTAAAATGGTCTTATCTATTGGCGATTTCGTTCCAATTCACATTCCAAGTAATATTCGGCATGCTAATTACATTGCCGGTTGCCAAATTGAATTATCTCTTATAGTTTCCGAGATATGGACTATCGATAATTTACACCTTAGGCTCTGCTTCTAACTTGGGCCCAAATTGTAAAATGGTCTTATCTATTGGCGATTTCGTTCCAATTCACATTCCAAGTAGTATTCGGCATGCTAATTACATTGCCGGTTGCCAAATTGCATTATCTCTTATAGTTTCCGAGATATGGACTATCGATAATTTACACCTTAGGCTCTGCTTCTAACTTGGGCCCAAATTGTAAAATGGTCTTATCTATTGGCGATTTCGTTCCAATTCACATTCCAAGTAATATTCGGCATGCTAATTACATTGCCGGTTGCCAAATTGCATTATCTCTTATAGTTTCCGAGATATGGACTATCGATAATTTACACCTTAGGCTCTGCTTCTAACTTGGGCCCAAATTGTAAAATGGTCTTATCTATTGGCGATTTCGTCCCAATTCACATTCCAAGTAATATTCGGCATGCTAATTACATTGCCGGTTGCGAAATTGCATTATCTCTTATAGTTTCCGAGATATGGACTATCGATAATTTACACCTTAGGCTCTGCTTCTAACTTGGGCCCAAATTGTAAAATGGTCTTATCTATTGGCGATTTCGTTCCAATTCACAATCCAAGTAATATTCGGCATGCTAATTACATTGCCGGTTGCCAAATTGCATTATCTCTTTTAGTTTCCGAGATATGGACTATCGATAATTTACACCTTAGGCTCTGCTTCTAACTTGGGCCCAAATTGTAAAATGGTCTTATCTATTGGCGATATCGTTCCAATTCACATTCCAAGTAATATTGGGCATGCTAATTACATTGCCGGTTGCCAAATTGCATTATCTCTCATAGTTTCCGAGATATGGACTATCGATAATTTACACCTTAGGCTCTGCTTCTAACTTGGGCCCAAATTGTAAAATGGCCTTATCTATTGGCGATTTCGTTCCAATTCACATTCCAAGTAATATTCGGCATGCTAATTACATTGCCGGTTGCCAAATTGCATTATCTTTTATAGTTTCCGAGATATGGACTATCGATAATTTACATCTTAGGCTCTGCTTCTAACTTGGGCCCAAATTGTAAAATGGTCTTATCTATTGGCGATTTCGTTCCAATTCACATTCCAAGTAATTTTCGGCATGCTAATTACATTGCCGGTGGCCAAATTGAATTATCTCTTATAGTTTCCGAGATATGGACTATCGATAATTTACACCTTAGGCTCTGCTTCTAACTTGGGCCCAAATTGTAAAATGGTCTTACCTATTGGCGATTTCGTTCCAATTCACATTCCAAGTAATATTCGGCATGCTAATTACATTGCCGGTTGCCAAATTGCATTATCTCTTATAGTTTCCGAGATATGGACTATCGATAATTTACACCTTAGGCTCTGCTTCTAACTTGGGCCCAAATTGTAAAATGGTCTTATCTATTGGCGATTTCGTTCCAATTAACATTTCAAGTAATATTCGGCATGCTAATTACATTGCCGGTTGCCAAATTGCATTATCTCTTATAGTTTCCGAGATATGGACTATCGATAATTTACACCTTAGGCTCTGCTTCTAACTTGGGCCCAAATTGTAATATGGTCTTATCTATTGGCGATTTCGTTCCAATTCACATTCCAAGTAATATTCGGCATGCTAATTACATTGCCGGTTGCCAAATTGCATTATCTCTTATAGTTTCCGAGATATGGACTATCGATAATTTACACCTTAGGCTCTGCTTCTAACTTGGGCCCAAATTGTAAAATGGTCTTATCTATTGGCGATTTCGTTCCAATTCACATTCCAAGTAGTATTCGGCATGCTAATTACATTGCCGGTTGCCAAATTGCATTATCTCTTATAGTTTCCGAGATATGGACTATCGATAATTTACACCTTAGGCTCTGCTTCTAACTTGGGCCCAAATTGTAAAATGGTCTTATCTATTGGCGATTTCGTTCCAATTCACATTCCAAGTAATATTCGGCATGCTAATTACATTGCCGGTTGCCAAATTGCATTATCTCTTATAGTTTCCGAGATATGGACTATCGGTAATTTACACCTTAGACTCTGCTTCTAACTTGGGCCCAAATTGTAAAATGGTCTTATCTATTGGCGATTTCGTCCCAATTCACATTCCAAGTAATATACCGCATGCTAATTACATTGCCGGTTGCCAAATTGAATTATCTCTTATAGCTTCCGAGATATGGACTATCGATAATTTACACCTTAGGCTCAGCTTCTAACTTGGGCCCAAATTGTAAAATGGTCTTACCTATTGGCGATTTCGTTCCAATTCACATTCCAAGTAATATTCGGCATGCTAATTACATTGCCGGTTGCCAAATTGCATTATCTCTTATAGTTTCCGAGATATGGACTATCGATAATTTACATCTTAGGCTCTGCTTCTAACTTGGGCCCAAATTGTAAAATGGTCTTATCTATTGGCGATTTCGTTCCAATTCACATTCCAAGTAATATTCGGCATGCTAATTACATTGCCGGTTGCCAAATTGCATTATCTCTTATAGTTTCCGAGATATGGACTATCGATAATTTACACCTTAGGCTCTGCTTCTAACTTGGGCCCAAATTGTAAAATGGTCTTATCTATTGCCGATTTCGTTCCAATTCACATTCCAAGTAATATTCGGCATGCTAATTACATTGCCGATTGCCAAATTGCATTATCTCTTATAGTTTCCGAGATATGGACTATCGATAATTTACACCTTAGGCTCTGCTTCTAACTTGGGCCCAAATTGTAAAATGGTCTTATCTATTGGCGATTTCATTCCAATTCACATTCCAAGTAATATTCGGCATGCTAATTACATTGCCGGTTGCCAAATTGCATTATCTCTTATAGTTTCCGAGATATGGACTATCGATAATTTACACCTTAGGCTCTGCTTCTAACTTGGGCCCAAATTGTAAAATGGTCTTATCTATTGGCGATTTCGTTCCAATTCACATTCCAAGTAATATTCGGCATGCTAATTACATTGCCGGTTGCCAAATTGCATTATCTCTTGTAGTTTCCGAGATATGGACTATCGATAATTTACACCTTAGGCTCTGCTTCTAACTTGGGCCCAAATTGTAAAATCGCCTTATCTATAGGCGATTTCGTTCCAATTCACATTCCAAGTAATATTCGGCATGCTAATTACATTGCCGGTTGCCAAATTGCATTATCTCTTATAGTTTCCGAGATATGGACTATCGATAATTTACACCTTAGGCTCTGCTTCTAACTTGGGCCCAAATTGTAAAATGGTCTTATCTATTGGCGATTTCGTTCCAATTCACATTACAAGTAATATCCGGCATGCTAATTACATTGCCGGTTGCCAAATTGAATTATCTCTTATAGTTTCCGAGATATGGACTATCGATAATTTACACCTTAGGCTATTCTTCTAACTTGGGCCCAAATTGTAAAATGGTCTTACCTATTCTCGATTTCGTTCCAATTCACATTCCAAGTAATATTCGGCATGCTAATTACATTGCCGGTTGCCAAATTGCATTATCTCTTATTGTTGCCGAGATATGGACTATCGATAATTTACACCTTAGGCTCTGCTTCTAACTTGGGCCCAAATTGTAAAATGGTCTTATCTATTGGCGATTTCGTTCCAATTCACATTCCAAGTAATATTCGGCATGCTAATTACATTGCCGGTTGCCAAATTGCATTATCTCTGATAGTTTCCGAGATATGGACTATCGATAATTTACACCTTAGGCTCTGCTTCTAACTTGGGCCCAAATTGTAAAATGGTCTTATCTATTGGCGATTTCGTTCCAATTCACTTTCCAAGTAATATTCGGCATGCTAATTACATTGCCGGTTGCCAAATTGCATTATCTCTTATAGTTTCCGAGATATGGACTATAGATAATTTACACCTTAGGCTCTGCTTCTAGCTTGGGCCCAAATTGTAAAATGGTCTTATCTATTGGCGATTTCTTTCCAATTCACTTTCCAAGTAATATTCGGCATGCTAATTACATTGCCGGTTGCCAAATTGCATTATCTCTTATAGTTTCCGAGATATGGACTATCGATAATTTACACCTTAGGCTCTGCTTCTAACTTGGGCCCAAATTGTAAAATGGTCTTATCTATTGGCGATTTCGTTCCAATTCACATTCCAAGTAATATTCGGCATGCTAATTACATTGCCGGTGGCCAAGTTGCATTATCTCTTATAGTTTCCGAGATATGGACTATCGATAATTTACACCTTAGGCTCTGCTTCTAACTTGGGCCCAAATTGTAAAATGGTCTTATCTATTGGCGATTTCGTTCCAATTCACATTCCAAGTAATATTCGGCATGCTAATTACATTGCCGGTTGCCAAATTGCATTATCTCTTATAGTTTCCGAGATATGGTCTATCGATAATTTACACCTTAGGCTCTGCTTCTAACTTGGGCCCAAATTGTAAAATGGTCTTGTCTATTGGCGATTTCGTTCCAATTCACATTCCAAGTAATATCCCGCATGCTAATTACATTGCCGGTTGCCAAATTGCATTATCTCTTATAGTTTCCGAGATATGGACTATCGATTATTTTTAACCTTAGGCTCTGCTTCTAACTTGGACCCAAACTGTAAAATGGTCTTATCTATTGGCGATTTCGTTCCAATTCACATTCCAAGTAATATTCGGCATGCTAATTACATTGCCGGTTACCAAATTGCATTATCTCTTATAGTTTCCGAGATATGGACTATCGATAATTTACACCTTAGGCTCTGCTTCTAACTTGGGCCCAAATTGTAAAATGGTCTTGTCTATTGGCGATTTCGTTCCAATTCACATTCCAAGTAATATCCCGCATGCTAATTACATTGCCGGTTGCCAAATTGAATTATCTCTTATAGTTTCCGAGATATGGACTATCGATAATTTACACCTTAGGCTCTGCTTCTAACTTGGGCCCAAATTGTAAAATGGTCTTACCTATTGGCGATTTCGTTCCAATTCACATTCCAAGTAATATTCGGCATGCTAATTACATTGCCGGTTGCCAAATTGCATTATCTCTTATAGTTTCCGAGATATGGACTATCGATAATTTACATCTTAGGCTCTGCTTCTAACTTGGGCCCAAATTGTAAAATGGTCTTATCTATTGGCGATTTCGTTCCAATTCACATTCCAAGTAATATTCGGCATGCTAATTACATTGCCGGTTGCCAAATTGCATTATCTCTTATAGTTTCCGAGATATGGACTATCGATAATTTACACCTTAGGCTCTGCTTCTAACTTGGGCCCAAATTGTAAAATGGTCTTATCTATTGCCGATTTCGTTCCAATTCACATTCCAAGTAATATTCGGCATGCTAATTACATTGCCGGTTGCCAAATTGCATTATCTCTTATAGTTTCCGAGATATGGACTATCGATAATTTACACCTTAGGCTCTGCTTCTAACTTGGGCCCAAATTGTAAAATGGTCTTATCTATTGGCGATTTCGTTCCAATTCACATTCCAAGTAATATTCGGCATGCTAATTACATTGCCGGTTGCCAAATTGCATTATCTCTTGTAGTTTCCGAGATATGGACTATCGATAATTTACACCTTAGGCTCTGCTTCTAACTTGGGCCCAAATTGTAAAATCGCCTTATCTATAGGCGATTTCGTTCCAATTCACATTCCAAGTAATATTCGGCATGCTAATTACATTGCCGGTTGCCAAATTGCATTATCTCTTATAGTTTCCAAGATATGGACTATCGATAATTTACACCTTAGGCTCTGCTTCTAACTTGGGCCCAAATTGTAAAATGGTCTTATCTATTGGCGATTTCGTTCCAATTCACATTACAAGTAATATCCGGCATGCTAATTACATTGCCGGTTGCCAAATTGAATTATCTCTTATAGTTTCCGAGATATGGACTATCGATAATTTACACCTTAGGCTCTGCTTCTAACTTGGGCCCAAATTGTAAAATGGTCTTACCTATTCTCGATTTCGTTCCAATTCACATTCCAAGTAATATTCGGCATGCTAATTACATTGCCGGTTGCCAAATTGCATTATCTCTTATAGTTTCCGAGATATGGACTATCGATAATTTACACCTTAGGCTCTGCTTCTAACTTGGGCCCAAATTGTAAAATGGTCTTATCTATTGGCGATTTCGTTCCAATTCACTCTCCAAGTAATATTCGGCATGCTAATTACATTGCCGGTTGCCAAATTGCATTATCTCTTATAGTTTCCGAGATATGGACTATAGATAATTTACACCTTAGACTCTGCTTCTAACTTGGGCCCAAATTGTAAAATGGTCTTATCTATTGGCGATTTCTTTCCAATTTACTTTCCAAGTAATATTCGGCATGCTAATTACATTGCCGGTTGCCAAATTGCATTATCTCTTATAGTTTCCGAGATATGGACTATCTATAATTGACACCTTAGGCTCTGCTTCTAACTTGGGCCTAAATTGTAAAATGGTCTTATCTATTGGCGATTTCGTTCCAATTCACATTCCAAGTAATATTCGGCATGCTAATTACATTGCCGGTGGCCAAGTTGCATTATCTCTTTTAGTTTCCGAGATAGGAACTATCGATAATTTACACCTTAGGCTCTGCTTCTAACTTGGGCCCAAATTGTAAAATGGTCTTATCTATTGGCGATTTCGTTCCAATTCACTTTCCAAGTAATATTCGGCATGCTAATTACATTGCCGTTTGCCAAATTGCATTATCTTTTATAGTTTCCGAGATATGGACTATCGATTATTTTTAACCTTAGGCTCTGCTTCTAACTTGGACCCAAACTGTAAAATGGTCTTATCTATTGGCGATTTCGTTCCAATTCACATTCCAAGTAATATTCGGCATGCTAATTACATTGCCGGTTGCCAAATTGCATTATCTCTTATAGTTTCCGAGATATGGACTATCGATAATTTACACCTTAGGCTCTGCTTCTAACTTGGGCCCAAATTGTAAAATGGTCTTAATCTATTGGCGATTTCGTTCCAATTCACATTCCAAGTAATATCCGGCATGCTAATTACATTGCCGGTTGCCAAATTGCATTATCTCTTATAGTTTCCGAGATATGGACTATCGATAATTTACACCTTAGGCTCTGCTTCTAACTTGGGCCCAAATTGTAAAATGGTCTTACCTATTGGCGATTTCGTTCCAATTCACATTCCAAGTAATATTCGGCATGCTAATTACATTGCCGGTTGCCAAATTGCATTATCTCTTATAGTTTCCGAGATATGGACTATCGATAATTTACACCTTAGGCTCTGCTTCTAAATTGGGCCCAAATTGTAAAATGGTCTTATCTATTGGCGATTTCGTTCCAATTCACTTTCCAAGTAATATTCGGCATGCTAATTACATTGCCGGTTGCCAAATTGCATTATCTCTTATAGTTTCCGAGATATGGACTATAGATAATTTACACCTTAGGCTCTGCTTCTAACTTGGGCCCAAATTGTAAAATGGTCTTATCTATTGGCGATTTCTTTCCAATTCACTTTCCAAGTAATATTCGGCATGCTAATTACATTGCCGGTTGCCAAATTGCATTATCTCTTATAGTTTCCGAGATATGGACTATCGATAATTTACACCTTAGGCTCTGCTTCTAACTTGGGCCCAAATTGTAAAATGGTCTTATCTATTGGCGATTTCGTTCCAATTCACATTCCAAGTAATATTCGGCATGCTAATTACATTGCCGGTTGCCAAATTGCATTATCTCTTGTAGTTTCCGAGATATGGACTATTGATAATTTACACCTTAGGCTCTGCTTCTAACTTGGGCCCAAATTGTAAAATCGCCTTATCTATAGGCGATTTCGTTCCAATTCACATTCCAAGTAATATTCGGCATGCTAATTACATTGCCGGTTGCCAAATTGCATTATCTCTTATAGTTTCCAAGATATGGACTATCGATAATTTACACCTTAGGCTCTGCTTCTAACTTGGGCCCAAATTGTAAAATGGTCTTATCTATTGGCGATTTCGTTCCAATTCACATTACAAGTAATATCCGGCATGCTAATTACATTGCCGGTTGCCAAATTGAATTATCTCTTATAGTTTCCGAGATATGGACTATCGATAATTTACACCTTAGGCTCTGCTTCTAACTTGGGCCCAAATTGTAAAATGGTCTTACCTATTCTCGATTTCGTTCCAATTCACATTCCAAGTAATATTCGGCATGCTAATTACATTGCCGGTTGCCAAATTGCATTATCTCTTATAGTTTCCGAGATATGGACTATCGATAATTTACACCTTAGGCTCTGCTTCTAACTTGGGCCCAAATTGTAAAATGGTCTTATCTATTGGCGATTTCGTTCCAATTCACTCTCCAAGTAATATTCGGCATGCTAATTACATTGCCGGTTGCCAAATTGCATTATCTCTTATAGTTTCCGAGATATGGACTATAGATAATTTACACCTTAGACTCTGCTTCTAACTTGGGCCCAAATTGTAAAATGGTCTTATCTATTGGCGATTTCTTTCCAATTTACTTTCCAAGTAATATTCGGCATGCTAATTACATTGCCGGTTGCCAAATTGCATTATCTCTTATAGTTTCCGAGATATGGACTATCTATAATTGACACCTTAGGCTCTGCTTCTAACTTGGGCCTAAATTGTAAAATGGTCTTATCTATTGGCGATTTCGTTCCAATTCACATTCCAAGTAATATTCGGCATGCTAATTACATTGCCGGTGGCCAAGTTGCATTATCTCTTTTAGTTTCCGAGATAGGAACTATCGATAATTTACACCTTAGGCTCTGCTTCTAACTTGGGCCCAAATTGTAAAATGGTCTTATCTATTGGCGATTTCGTTCCAATTCACATTCCAAGTAATATTCGGCATGCTAATTACATTGCCGTTTGCCAAATTGCATTATCTTTTATAGTTTCCGAGATATGGACTATCGATTATTTTTAACCTTAGGCTCTGCTTCTAACTTGGACCCAAACTGTAAAATGGTCTTATCTATTGGCGATTTCGTTCCAATTCACATTCCAAGTAATATTCGGCATGCTAATTACATTGCCGGTTGCCAAATTGCATTATCTCTTATAGTTTCCGAGATATGGACTATCGATAATTTACACCTTAGGCTCTGCTTCTAACTTGGGCCCAAATTGTAAAATGGTCTTATCTATTGGCGATTTCGTTCCAATTCACATTCCAAGTAATATCCGGCATGCTAATTACATTGCCGGTTGCCAAATTGCATTATCTCTTATAGTTTCCGAGATATGGACTATCGATAATTTACACCTTAGGCTCTGCTTCTAACTTGGGCCCAAATTGTAAAATGGTCTTACCTATTGGCGATTTCGTTCCAATTCACATTCCAAGTAATATTCGGCATGCTAATTACATTGCCGGTTGCCAAATTGCATTATCTCTTATAGTTTCCGAGATATGGACTATCGATAATTTACACCTTAGGCTCTGCTTCTAAATTGGGCCCAAATTGTAAAATGGTCTTATCTATTGGCGATTTCGTTCCAATTCACTTTCCAAGTAATATTCGGCATGCTAATTACATTGCCGGTTGCCAAATTGCATTATCTCTTATAGTTTCCGAGATATGGACTATAGATAATTTACACCTTAGGCTCTGCTTCTAACTTGGGCCCAAATTGTAAAATGGTCTTATCTATTGGCGATTTCTTTCCAATTCACTTTCCAAGTAATATTCGGCATGCTAATTACATTGCCGGTTGCCAAATTGCATTATCTCTTATAGTTTCCGAGATATGGACTATCGATAATTTACACCTTAGGCTCTGCTTCTAACTTGGGCCCAAATTGTAAAATGGTCTTATCTATTGGCGATTTCGTTCCAATTCACATTCCAAGTAATATTCGGCATGCTAATTACATTGCCGGTATCCAAGTTGCATTATCTCTTATAGTTTCCGAGATATGGACTATCGATAATTTACACCTTAGGCTCTGCTTCTAACTTGGGCCCAAATTGTAAAATGGTCTTATCTATTGGCGATTTCGTTCCAATTCACATTCCAAGTAATATTCGGCATGCTAATTACATTGCCGGTTGCCAAATTGCATTATCTCTTATAGTTTCCGAGATATGGACTATCGATTATTTTTAACCTTAGGCTCTGCTTCTAACTTGGACCCAAACTGTAAAATGGTCTTATCTATTGGCGATTTCGTTCCAATTCACATTCCAAGTAATATTCGGCATGCTAATTACATTGCCGGTTACCAAATTGCATTATCTCTTATAGTTTCCGAGATATGGACTATCGATAATTTACATCTTAGGCTCTGCTTCTAACTTGGGCCCAAATTGTAAAATGGTCTTATCTATTGGCGATTTCGTTCCAATTCACATTCCAAGTAATATTCGGCATGCTAATTACATTGCCGCTGGCCAAATTGAATTATCTCTTATAGTTTCCGAGATATGGACTATGGATAATTTACACCTTAGGCTCTGCTTCTAACTTGGGCCCAAATTGTAAAATGGTCTTATCTATTGGCGATTTCGTTCCAATTCACATTCCAAGTAATATTCGGCATGCTAATTACATTGCCGGTTGCCAAATTGCATTACCTCTTATAGTTTCTGAAATATGGACTATCGATAATTTACACCTCAGGCTCTGTTTCTAACTTGGGCTCAAATTGTAAAATGGTCTTATCTATTGGCGATTTCGTTCCAATTCACTCTCCAAGTAATATTCGGCATGCTAATTACATTGCCGGTTGCCAAATTGCATTATCTCTTATAGTTTCCGAGATATGGACTATCGATAATTTACACCTTAGGCTCTGCTTCTAACTTGGGCTCAAATTGTAAAATGGTCTTATCTATTGGCGATTTCGTTCCAATTCACATTCCAAGTAATATTCGGCATGCTAATTACATTGCCGGTTGCCAAATTGCATTACCTCTTATAGTTTCCGAAATATGGACTATCGATAATTTACACCTTAGGCTCTGCTTTTAACTTGGGCCCAAATTGTAAAATGGTCTTATCTATTGGCGATTTCGTTCCAATTCACATTCCAAGTAATATTCGGCATGCTAATTACATTGCCGGTTGCCAAATTGCATTATATCTTATAGCTTCCGAGATATGGACTGTCGATAAATTACACCTTAGGCTCTGCTTCTAACTTGGGCCCAAATTGTAAAATGGTCTTATCTATTGGCGATTTCGTTCCAATTCACTTTCCAAGTAATATTCGGCATGCTAATTACATTGCCGGTTGCCAAATTGCATTATCTCTTATAGTTTCCGAGATATGGACTATCGATAATTTACACCTTAGGCTCTGCTTCTAACTTGGGCCCAAATTGTAAAATGGTCTTATCTATTGGCGATTTCGTTCCAATTCACATTCCAAGTAATATTCGGCATGCTAATTACATTGCCGGTTGCCAAATTGCATTATCTCTTTTAGTTTCCGAGATATGGATTATCGATAATTTACACCTTAGGCTCTGCTTCTAACTTGGGCCCAAATTGTAAAATGGTCTTATCTATTGGCGATATCGTTCCAATTCACATTCCAAGTAATATTCGGCATGCTAATTACATTGCCGGTTGCCAAATTGCATTATCTCTTATAGTTTCCGAGATATGGACTATCGATAATTTACACCTTAGGCTCTGCTTCTAACTTGGGCCCAAATTGTAAAATGGCCTTATCTATTGGCGATTTCGTTCCAATTCACATTCCAAGTAATATTCGGCATGCTAATTACATTGCCGGTGGCCAAATTGAGTTATCTCTTATAGTTTCCGAGATATGGACTATCGATAATTTACATCTTAGGCTCTGCTTCTAACTTGGGCCCAAATTGTAAAATGGTCTTATCTATTGGCGATTTCGTTCCAATTCACATTCCAAGTAATATTCGGCATGCTAATTACATTGCCGGTTGCCAAATTGCATTATCTCTTATAGTTTCCGAGATATGGACTATCGATAATTTACACCTTAGGCTCTGCTTCTAACTTGGGCCCAAATTGTAAAATGGTCTTATCTATTGCCGATTTCGTTCCAATTCACATTCCAAGTAATATTCGGCATGCTAATTACATTGCCGGTTGCCAAATTGCATTATCTCTTATAGTTTCCGAGATATGGACTATCGATAATTTACACCTTAGGCTCTGCTTCTAACTTGGGCCCAAATTGTAAAATGGTCTTATCTATTGGCGATTTCATTCCAATTCACATTCCAAGTAATATTCGGCATGCTAATTACATTGCCGGTTGCCAAATTGCATTATCTCTTATAGTTTCCGAGATATGGACTAACGATAATTTACACCTTAGGCTCTGCTTCTAACTTGGGCCCAAATTGTAAAATGGTCTTATCTATTGGCGATTTCGTTCCAATTCACATTCCAAGTAATATTCGGCATGCTAATTACATTGCCCGTTGCCAAATTGTATTATCTCTTATAGTTTCCGAGATATGGACTATCGATAATTTACACCTTAGGCTCTGCTTCTAACTTGGGCCCAAATTGTAAAATCGTCTTATCTATTGGCGATTTCGTTCCAATTCACATTCCAAGTAATATTCGGCATGCTAATTACATTGCCGGTTGCCAAATTGCATTATCTCTTATAGTTTCCGAGATATGGACTATCGATAATTTACACCTTAGGCTCTGCTTCTAACTTGGGCCCAAATTGTAAAATGGTCTTATCTATTGGCGATTTCGTTCCAATTCACATTCCAAGTAATATCCGGCATGCTAATTACATTGCCGGTTGCCAAATTGAATTATCTCTTATAGTTTCCGAGATATGGACTATCGATAATTTACACCTTAGGCTCTGCTTCTAACTTGGGCCCAAATTGTAAAATGGTCTTACCTATTGGCGATTTCGTTCCAATTCACATTCCAAGTAATATTCGGCATGCTAATTACATTGCCGGTTGCCAAATTGCATTATCTCTTATAGTTTCCGAGATATGGACTATCGATAATCTACACCTTAGGCTCTGCTTCTAAATTGGGCCCAAATTGTAAAATGGTCTTATCTATTGGCGATTTCGTTCCAATTCACCTTCCAAGTAATATTCGGCATGCTAATTACATTGCCGGTTGCCAAATTGCATTATCTCTTATAGTTTCCGAGATATGGACTATCGATAATTTACACCTTAGGCTCTGCTTCTAACTTGGGCCCAAATTGTAAAATGGTCTTATCTATTGGCGATTTCGTTCCAATTCACATTCCAAGTAATATTCGGCATGCTAATTACATTGCCGGTATCCAAGTTGCATTATCTCTTATAGTTTCCGAGATATGGACTATCGATAATTTACACCTTAGGCTCTGCTTCTAACTTGGGCCCAAATTGTTAAATGGTCTTATCTATTGGCGATTTCGTTCCAATTCACATTCCAAGTAATATTCGGCATGCTAATTACATTGCCGGTTGCCAAATTGCATTATCTCTTATAGTTTCCGAGATATGGACTATCGATAATTTACACCTTAGGCTCTGCTTCTAACTTGGGCCCAAATTGTAAAATGGTCTTATCTATTGGCGATTTCGTTCCAATTCACATTCCAAGTAATATTCGGCATGCTAATTACATTGCCGGTTACCAAATTGCATTATCTCTTATAGTTTCCGAGATATGGACTATCGATAATTTACACCTTAGGCTCTGCTTCTAACTTGGGCCCAAATTGTAAAATGGTCTTACCTATTGGCGATTTCGTTCCAATTCACATTCCAAGTAATATTCGGCAAGCTAATTACATTGCCGGTTGCCAAATTGCATTATCTCTGATAGTTTCCGAGATATGGACTATCGATAATTTACACCTTAGGCTCTGCTTCTAACTTGAGCCCAAATTGTAAAATGGTCTTATCTATTGGCGATTTCGTTCCAATTCACATTCCAAGTAATATTCGGCATGTTAATTACATTGCCGGTTGCCAAATTGCATTATCTCTTATAGTTTCCGAGATATGGACTATCGATAATATACATCTTAGGCTCTGCTTCTAACTTGGACCCAAATTGTAAAATGGTCTTATCTATTGGCGATTTCGTTCCAATTCACATTCCAAGTAATATTCGGCATGCTAATTACATTGCCGGTGGCCAAATTGAATTATCTCTTATAGTTTCCGAGATATGGACTATGGATAATTTACACCTTAGGCTCTGCTTCTAACTTGGGCCCAAATTGTAAAATGGTCTTATCTATTGGCGATTTCGTTCCAATTCACATTCCAAGTAATATTCGGCATGCTAATTACATTGCCGGTTGCCAAATTGCATTACCTCTTATAGTTTCCGAAATATGGACTATCGATAATTTACACCTCAGGCTCTGTTTCTAACTTGGGCTCAAATTGTAAAATGGTCTTATCTATTGGCGATTTCGTTCCAATTCACATTCCAAGTAATATTCGGCATGCTAATTACATTGCCGGTTGCCAAATTGCATTATCTCTTATAGTTTCCGAGATATGGACTATCGATAATTTACACCTTAGGCTCTGCTTCTAACTTGGGCCCAAATTGTAAAATGGTCTTACCTATTGGCGATTTCGTTCCAATTCACATTCCAAGTAATATTCGGCAAGCTAATTACATTGCCGGTTGCCAAATTGCATTATCTCTGATAGTTTCCGAGATATGGACTATCGATAATTTACACCTTAGGCTCTGCTTCTAACTTGAGCCCAAATTGTAAAATGGTCTTATCTATTGGCGATTTCGTTCCAATTCACATTCCAAGTAATATTCGGCATGTTAATTACATTGCCGGTTGCCAAATTGCATTATCTCTTATAGTTTCCGAGATATGGACTATCGATAATATACATCTTAGGCTCTGCTTCTAACTTGGACCCAAATTGTAAAATGGTCTTATCTATTGGCGATTTCGTTCCAATTCACATTCCAAGTAATATTCGGCATGCTAATTACATTGCCGGTTGCCAAATTGAATTATCTCTTATAGTTTCCGAGATATGGACTATGGATAATTTACACCTTAGGCTCTGCTTCTAACTTGGGCCCAAATTGTAAAATGGTCTTATCTATTGGCGATTTCGTTCCAATTCACATTCCAAGTAATATTCGGCATGCTAATTACATTGCCGGTTGCCAAATTGCATTACCTCTTATAGTTTCCGAAATATGGACTATCGATAATTTACACCTCAGGCTCTGTTTCTAACTTGGGCTCAAATTGTAAAATGGTCTTATCTATTGGCGATTTCGTTCCAATTCACTCTCCAAGTAATATTCGGCATGCTAATTACATTGCCGGTTGCCAAATTGCATTATCTCTTATAGTTTCCGAGATATGGACTATCGATAATATACATCTTAGGCTCTGCTTCTAACTTGAGCCCAAATTGTAAAATGGTCTTATCTATTGGCGATTTCGTTCCAATTCACATTCCAAGTAATATTCGGCATGTTAATTACATTGCCGGTTGCCAAATTGCATTATCTCTTATAGTTTCCGAGATATGGACTATCGATAATATACATCTTAGGCTCTGCTTCTAACTTGGACCCAAATTGTAAAATGGTCTTATCTATTGGCGATTTCGTTCCAATTCACATTCCAAGTAATATTCGGCATGCTAATTACATTGCCGGTGGCCAAATTGAATTATCTCTTATAGTTTCCGAGATATGGACTATGGATAATTTACACCTTAGGCTCTGCTTCTAACTTGGGCCCAAATTGTAAAATGGTCTTATCTATTGGCGATTTCGTTCCAATTCACATTCCAAGTAATATTCGGCATGCTAATTACATTGCCGGTTGCCAAATTGCATTACCTCTTATAGTTTCCGAAATATGGACTATCGATAATTTACACCTCAGGCTCTGTTTCTAAGTTGGGCTCAAATTGTAAAATGGTCTTATCTATTGGCGATTTCGTTCCAATTCACTCTCCAAGTAATATTCGGCATGCTAATTACATTGCCGGTTGCCAAATTGCATTATCTCTTATAGTTTCCGAGATATGGACTATCGATAATTTACACCTTAGGCTCTGCTTCTAACTTGGGCCCAAATTGTAAAATGGTCTTATCTATTGGCGATTTCGTTCCAATTCACATTCCAAGTAATATTCGGCATGCTAATTACATTGCCGGTTGCCAAATTGCATTATCTCTTATAGTTTCCGAGATATGGACTATCGATAATTTACACCTTAGGCTCTGCTTCTAACTTGGGCCCAAATTGTAAAATGGTCTTATCTATTGGCGATTTCGTTCCAATTCACATTCCAAGTAATATTCGGCATGCTAATTACATTGCCGGTTGCCAAATTGCATTATCTCTTATAGTTTCCGAGATATGGACTATCGATAATTTACACCTTAGGCTCTGCTTCTAACTTGGGCCCAAATTGTAAAATGGTCTTATCTATTGGCGATTTCGTTCCAATTCACTTTCCAAGTAATATTCGGCATGCTAATTACATTGCCGGTTGCCAAATTGCATTATCTCTTATAGTTTCCGAGATATGGACTATCGATAATTTACACCTTAGGCTCTGCTTCTAACTTGGGCCCAAATTGTAAAATGGTCTTATCTATTGGCGTTTTGGTTCCAATTCACTTTCCAAGTAATATTCGGCATGCTAATTACATTGCCGGTATCCAAGTTGCATTATCTCTTATAGTTTCCGAGATATGGACTATCGATAATTTACACCTTAGGCTCTGCTTCTAACTTGGGCCCAAATTGTAAAATGGTCTTATCTATTGGCGATTTCGTTCCAATTCACATTCCAAGTAATATTCGGCATGCTAATTACATTGCCGGTTGCCAAATTGCATTACCTCTTATAGTTTCCGAAATATGGACTATCGATAATTTACACCTCAGGCTCTGTTTCTAACTTGGGCTCAAATTGTAAAATGGTCTTATCTATTGGCGATTTCGTTCCAATTCACTCTCCAAGTAATATTCGGCATGCTAATTACATTGCCGGTTGCCAAATTGCATTATCTCTTATAGTTTCCGAGATATGGACTATCGATAATTTACACCTTAGGCTCTGCTTCTAACTTGGGCCCAAATTGTAAAATGGTCTTATCTATTGGCGTTTTGGTTCCAATTCACTCTCCAAGTAATATTCGGCATGCTAATTACATTGCCGGTTGCCAAATTGCATTATCTCTTATAGTTTCCGAGATATGGACTATCGATAATTTACACCTTAGGCTCTGCTTCTAACTTGGGCTCAAATTGTAAAATGGTCTTATCTATTGGCGATTTCGTTCCAATTCACATTCCAAGTAATATTCGGCATGCCAATTGCATTGCCGGTTGCCAAATTGCATTATATCTTATAGCTTCCGAGATATGGACTGTCGATAATTTACACCTTAGGCTCTGCTTCTAACTTGGGCCCAAATTGTAAAATGGTCTTATCTATTGGCGATTTCGTTCCAATTCACTTTCCAAGTAATATTCGGCATGCTAATTACATTGCCGGTTGCCAAATTGCATTATCTCTTATAGTTTCCGAGATATGGACTATCGATAATCTACACCTTAGGCTCTGCTTCTAAATTGGGCCCAAATTGTAAAATGGTCTTATCTATTGGCGATTTCGTTCCAATTCACTTTCCAAGTAATATTCGGCATGCTAATTACATTGCCGGTTGCCAAATTGCATTATCTCTTATAGTTTCCGAGATATGGACTATCGATAATTTACACCTTAGGCTCTGCTTCTAACTTGGGCCCAAATTGTAAAATGGTCTTATCTATTGGCGATTTCGTTCCAATTCACATTCCAAGTAATATTCGGCATGCTAATTACATTGCCGGTATCCAAGTTGCATTATCTCTTATAGTTTCCGAGATATGGACTATCGATAATTTACACCTTAGGCTCTGCTTCTAACTTGGGCCCAAATTGTTAAATGGTCTTATCTATTGGCGATTTCGTTCCAATTCACATTCCAAGTAATATTCGGCATGCTAATTACATTGCCGGTTGCCAAATTGCATTATCTCTTATAGTTTCCGAGATATGGACTATCGATAATTTACACCTTAGGCTCTGCTTCTAACTTGGGCCCAAATTGTAAAATGGTCTTATCTATTGGCGATTTCGTTCCAATTCACATTCCAAGTAATATTCGGCATGCTAATTACATTGCCGGTTACCAAATTGCATTATCTCTTATAGTTTCCGAGATATGGACTATCGATAATTTACACCTTAGGCTCTGCTTCTAACTTGGGCCCAAATTGTAAAATGGTCTTACCTATTGGCGATTTCGTTCCAATTCACATTCCAAGTAATATTCGGCAAGCTAATTACATTGCCGGTTGCCAAATTGCATTATCTCTGATAGTTTCCGAGATATGGACTATCGATAATTTACACCTTAGGCTCTGCTTCTAACTTGAGCCCAAATTGTAAAATGGTCTTATCTATTGGCGATTTCGTTCCAATTCACATTCCAAGTAATATTCGGCATGTTAATTACATTGCCGGTTGCCAAATTGCATTATCTCTTATAGTTTCCGAGATATGGACTATCGATAATATACATCTTAGGCTCTGCTTCTAACTTGGACCCAAATTGTAAAATGGTCTTATCTATTGGCGATTTCGTTCCAATTCACATTCCAAGTAATATTCGGCATGCTAATTACATTGCCGGTGGCCAAATTGAATTATCTCTTATAGTTTCCGAGATATGGACTATGGATAATTTACACCTTAGGCTCTGCTTCTAACTTGGGCCCAAATTGTAAAATGGTCTTATCTATTGGCGATTTCGTTCCAATTCACATTCCAAGTAATATTCGGCATGCTAATTACATTGCCGGTTGCCAAATTGCATTACCTCTTATAGTTTCCGAAATATGGACTATCGATAATTTACACCTCAGGCTCTGTTTCTAACTTGGGCTCAAATTGTAAAATGGTCTTATCTATTGGCGATTTCGTTCCAATTCACTCTCCAAGTAATATTCGGCATGCTAATTACATTGCCGGTTGCCAAATTGCATTATCTCTTATAGTTTCCGAGATATGGACTATCGATAATTTACACCTTAGGCTCTGCTTCTAACTTGGGCCCAAATTGTAAAATGGTCTTATCTATTGACGTTTTGGTTCCAATTCACTTTCCAAGTAATATTCGGCATGCTAATTACATTGCCGGTTGCCAAATTGCATTATCTCTTATAGTTTCCGAGATGTGGACTATCGATAATTTACACCTTAGGCTCTGCTTCTAACTTGGGCTCAAATTGTAAAATGGTCTTATCTATTGGCGATTTCGTTCCAATTCACATTCCAAGTAATATTCGGCATGCTAATTGCATTGCCGGTTGCCAAATTGCATTATATCTTATAGCTTCCGAGATATGGACTGTCGATAATTTACACCTTAGGCTCTGCTTCTAACTTGGGCCCAAATTGTAAAATGGTCTTATCTATTGGCGATTTCGTTCCAATTCACTTTCCAAGTAATATTCGGCATGCTAATTACATTGCCGGTTGCCAAATTGCATTATCTCTTATAGTTTCCGAGATATGGACTATCGATAATTTACACCTTAGGCTCTGCTTCTAACTTGGGCCCAAATTGTAAAATGGTCTTATCTATTGGCGTTTTGGTTCCAATTCACTTTCCAAGTAATATTCGGCATGCTAATTACATTGCCGGTTGCCAAATTGCATTATCTCTTATAGTTTCCGAGATATGGACTATCGATAATTTACACCTTAGGCTCTGCTTCTAACTTGGGCCCAAATTGTAAAATGGTCTTATCTATTGGCGATTTCGTTCCAATTCACATTCCAAGTAATATTCGGCATGCTAATTACATTGCCGGTTGCCAAATTGCATTATCTCTTATAGTTTCCGAGATATGGACTATCGATAATTTACACCTTAGGCTCTGCTTCTAACTTGGGCCCAAATTGTAAAATGGTCTTATCTATTGGCGATTTCGTTCCAATTCACTTTCCAAGTAATATTCGGCATGCTAATTACATTGCCGGTTGCCAAATTGCATTATCTCTTATAGTTTCCGAGATATGAACTATCGATAATTTACACCTTAGGCTCTGCTTCTAACTTGGGCCCAAATTGTAAAATGGTCTTATCTATTGGCGTTTTGGTTCCAATTCACTTTCCAAGTAATATTCGGCATGCTAATTACATTGCCGGTATCCAAGTTGCATTATCTCTTATAGTTTCCGAGATATGGACTATCGATAATTTACACCTTAGGCTCTGCTTCTAACTTGGGCCCAAATTGTAAAATGGTCTTATCTATTGGCGATTTCGTTCCAATTCACATTCCAAGTAATATTCGGCATGCTAATTACATTGCCGGTTGCCAAATTGCATTACCTCTTATAGTTTCCGAAATATGGACTATCGATAATTTACACCTCAGGCTCTGTTTCTAACTTGGGCTCAAATTGTAAAATGGTCTTATCTATTGGCGATTTCGTTCCAATTCACTCTCCAAGTAATATTCGGCATGCTAATTACATTGCCGGTTGCCAAATTGCATTATCTCTTATAGTTTCCGAGATATGGACTATCGATAATTTACACCTTAGGCTCTGCTTCTAACTTGGGCCCAAATTGTAAAATGGTCTTATCTATTGGCGTTTTGGTTCCAATTCACTCTCCAAGTAATATTCGGCATGCTAATTACATTGCCGGTTGCCAAATTGCATTATCTCTTATAGTTTCCGAGATATGGACTATCGATAATTTACACCTTAGGCTCTGCTTCTAACTTGGGCTCAAATTGTAAAATGGTCTTATCTATTGGCGATTTCGTTCCAATTCACATTCCAAGTAATATTCGGCATGCCAATTGCATTGCCGGTTGCCAAATTGCATTATATCTTATAGCTTCCGAGATATGGACTGTCGATAATTTACACCTTAGGCTCTGCTTCTAACTTGGGCCCAAATTGTAAAATGGTCTTATCTATTGGCGATTTCGTTCCAATTCACTTTCCAAGTAATATTCGGCATGCTAATTACATTGCCGGTTGCCAAATTGCATTATCTCTTATAGTTTCCGAGATATGGACTATCGATAATTTACACCTTAGGCTCTGCTTCTAACTTGGGCCCAAATTGTAAAATGGTCTTATCTATTGGCGTTTTGGTTCCAATTCACTTTCCAAGTAATATTCGGCATGCTAATTACATTGCCGGTTGCCAAATTGCATTATCTCTTATAGTTTCCGAGATATGGACTATCGATAATTTACACCTTAGGCTCTGCTTCTAACTTGGGCCCAAATTGTAAAATGGTCTTATCTATTGGCGATTTCGTTCCAATTCACATTCCAAGTAATATTCGGCATGCTAATTACATTGCCGGTTGCCAAATTGCATTATCTCTTATAGTTTCCGAGATATGGACTATCGATAATTTACACCTTAGGCTCTGCTTCTAACTTGGGCCCAAATTGTAAAATGGTCTTATCTATTGGCGATTTCGTTCCAATTCACTTTCCAAGTAATATTCGGCATGCTAATTACATTGCCGGTTGCCAAATTGCATTATCTCTTATAGTTTCCGAGATATGGACTATCGATAATTTACACCTTAGGCTCTGCTTCTAACTTGGGCCCAAATTGTAAAATGGTCTTATCTATTGGCGTTTTGGTTCCAATTCACTTTCCAAGTAATATTCGGCATGCTAATTACATTGCCGGTATCCAAGTTGCATTATCTCTTATAGTTTCCGAGATATGGACTATCGATAATTTACACCTTAGGCTCTGCTTCTAACTTGGGCCCAAATTGTAAAATGGTCTTATCTATTGGCGATTTCGTTCCAATTCACATTCCAAGTAATATTCGGCATGCTAATTACATTGCCGGTTGCCAAATTGCATTATCTCTTATAGTTTCCGAGATATGGACTATCGATTATTTTTAACCTTAGGCTCTGCTTCTAACTTGGACCCAAACTGTAAAATGGTCTAATCTATTGGCGATTTCGTTCCAATACACATTCCAAGTAATATTCGGCATGCTAATTACATTGCCGGTTACCAAATTGCATTATCTCTTATAGTTTCCGAGATATGGACTATCGATAATTTACACCTTAGGCTCTGCTTCTAACTTGGGCCCAAATTGTAAAATGGTCTTACCTATTGGCGATTTCGTTCCAATTCACATTCCAAGTAATATTCGGCATGCTAATTACATTGCCGGTTGCCAAATTGCATTATCTCTGATAGTTTCCGAGATATGGACTATCGATAATTTACACCTTAGGCTCTGCTTCTAACTTGAGCCCAAATTGTAAAATGGTCTTATCTATTGGCGATTTCTTTCCAATTCACATTCCAAGTAATACTCGGCATGTTAATTACATTGCCGGTTGCCAAATTGCATTATCTCTTATAGTTTCCGAGATATGGACTATCGATAATTTACATCTTAGGCTCTGCTTCTAACTTGGGCCCAAATTGTAAAATGGTCTTATCTATTGGCGATTTCGTTCCAATTCACATTCCAAGTAATATTCGGCATGCTAATTACATTGCCGGTGGCCAAATTGAATTATCTCTTATAGTTTCCGAGATATGGACTATGGATAATTTACACCTTAGGCTCTGCTTCTAACTTGGGCCCAAATTGTAAAATGGTTTTATCTATTGGCGATTTCGTTCCAATTCACATTCCAAGTAATATTCGGCATGCTAATTACATTGCCGGTTGCCAAATTGCATTACCTCTTATAGTTTCCGAAATATGGACTATCGATAATTTACACCTCAGGCTCTGTTTCTAACTTGGGCTCAAATTGTAAAATGGTCTTATCTATTGGCGATTTCGTTCCAATTCACTCTCCAAGTAATATTCGGCATGCTAATTACATTGCCGGTTGCCAAATTGCATTATCTCTTATAGTTTCCGAGATATGGACTATCGATAATTTACACCTTAGGCTCTGCTTCTAACTTGGGCTCAAATTGTAAAATGGTCTTATCTATTGGCGATTTCGTTCCAATTCACATTCCAAGTAATATTCGGCATGCTAATTGCATTGCCGGTTGCCAAATTGCATTATATCTTATAGCTTCCGAGATATGGACTGTCGATAATTTACACCTTAGGCTCTGCTTCTAACTTGGGCCCAAATTGTAAAATGGTCTTATCTATTGGCGATTTCGTTCCAATTCACTTTCCAAGTAATATTCGGCGTGCTAATTACATTGCCGGTTGCCAAATTGCATTATCTCTTATAGTTTCCGAGATATGGACTATCGATAATTTACACCTTAGGCTCTGCTTCTAACTTGGGCCCAAATTGTAAAATGGTCTTATCTATTGGCGTTTAGGTTCCAATTCACTTTCCAAGTAATATTCGGCATGCTAATTACATTGCCGGTTGCCAAATTGCATTATCTCTTATAGTTTCCGAGATATGGACTATCGATAATTTACACCTTAGGCTCTGCTTCTAACTTGGGCCCAAATTGTAAAATGGTCTTATCTATTGGCGATTTCGTTCCAATTCACATTCCAAGTAATATTCGGCATGCTAATTACATTGCCGGTTGCCAAATTGCATTATCTCTTATAGTTTCCGAGATATGGACTATCGATAATTTAGACCTTAGGCCCTGCTTCTAACTTGGGCCCAAATTGTAAAATGGTCTTATCTATTGGCGATTTCGTTCCAATTCACATTCCAAGTAATATCTGGCATGCTAATTACATTGCCGGTTGCCAAATTGCATTATCTCTTATAGTTTCCGAGATATGGACTATCGATAATTTACACCTTAGGCTCTGCTTCTAACTTGGGCCCAAATTGTAAAATGGTCTTATCTATTGGCGATTTCGTTCCAATTCACATTCCAAGTAATATTCGGCATGCTAATTACATTGCCGGTTACCAAATTGCATTATCTCTTATAGTTTCCGAGATATGGACTATCGATAATTTACACCTTAGGCTCTGCTTCTAACTTGGGCCCAAATTGTAAAATGGTCTTACCTATTGGCGATTTCGTTCCAATTCACATTCCAAGTAATATTCGGCAAGCTAATTACATTGCCGGTTGCCAAATTGCATTATCTCTGATAGTTTCCGAGATATGGACTATCGATAATTTACACCTTAGGCTCTGCTTCTAACTTGAGCCCAAATTGTAAAATGGTCTTATCTATTGGCGATTTCGTTCCAATTCACATTCCAAGTAATATTCGGCATGTTAATTACATTGCCGGTTGCCAAATTGCATTATCTCTTATAGTTTCCGAGATATGGACTATCGATAATATACATCTTAGGCTCTGCTTCTAACTTGGACCCAAATTGTAAAATGGTCTTATCTATTGGCGATTTCGTTCCAATTCACATTCCAAGTAATATTCGGCATGCTAATTACATTGCCGGTGGCCAAATTGAATTATCTCTTATAGTTTCCGAGATATGGACTATGGATAATTTACACCTTAGGCTCTGCTTCTAACTTGGGCCCAAATTGTAAAATGGTCTTATCTATTGGCGATTTCGTTCCAATTCACATTCCAAGTAATATTCGGCATGCTAATTACATTGCCGGTTGCCAAATTGCATTACCTCTTATAGTTTCCGAAATATGGACTATCGATAATTTACACCTCAGGCTCTGTTTCTAACTTGGGCTCAAATTGTAAAATGGTCTTATCTATTGGCGATTTCGTTCCAATTCACTCTCCAAGTAATATTCGGCATGCTAATTACATTGCCGGTTGCCAAATTGCATTATCTCTTATAGTTTCCGAGATATGGACTATCGATAATTTACACCTTAGGCTCTGCTTCTAACTTGGGCCCAAATTGTAAAATGGTCTTATCTATTGACGTTTTGGTTCCAATTCACTTTCCAAGTAATATTCGGCATGCTAATTACATTGCCGGTTGCCAAATTGCATTATCTCTTATAGTTTCCGAGATGTGGACTATCGATAATTTACACCTTAGGCTCTGCTTCTAACTTGGGCTCAAATTGTAAAATGGTCTTATCTATTGGCGATTTCGTTCCAATTCACATTCCAAGTAATATTCGGCATGCTAATTGCATTGCCGGTTGCCAAATTGCATTATATCTTATAGCTTCCGAGATATGGACTGTCGATAATTTACACCTTAGGCTCTGCTTCTAACTTGGGCCCAAATTGTAAAATGGTCTTATCTATTGGCGATTTCGTTCCAATTCACTTTCCAAGTAATATTCGGCATGCTAATTACATTGCCGGTTGCCAAATTGCATTATCTCTTATAGTTTCCGAGATATGGACTATCGATAATTTACACCTTAGGCTCTGCTTCTAACTTGGGCCCAAATTGTAAAATGGTCTTATCTATTGGCGTTTTGGTTCCAATTCACTTTCCAAGTAATATTCGGCATGCTAATTACATTGCCGGTTGCCAAATTGCATTATCTCTTATAGTTTCCGAGATATGGACTATCGATAATTTACACCTTAGGCTCTGCTTCTAACTTGGGCCCAAATTGTAAAATGGTCTTATCTATTGGCGATTTCGTTCCAATTCACATTCCAAGTAATATTCGGCATGCTAATTACATTGCCGGTTGCCAAATTGCATTATCTCTTATAGTTTCCGAGATATGGACTATCGATAATTTACACCTTAGGCTCTGCTTCTAACTTGGGCCCAAATTGTAAAATGGTCTTATCTATTGGCGATTTCGTTCCAATTCACTTTCCAAGTAATATTCGGCATGCTAATTACATTGCCGGTTGCCAAATTGCATTATCTCTTATAGTTTCCGAGATATGGACTATCGATAATTTACACCTTAGGCTCTGCTTCTAACTTGGGCCCAAATTGTAAAATGGTCTTATCTATTGGCGTTTTGGTTCCAATTCACTTTCCAAGTAATATTCGGCATGCTAATTACATTGCCGGTATCCAAGTTGCATTATCTCTTATAGTTTCCGAGATATGGACTATCGATAATTTACACCTTAGGCTCTGCTTCTAACTTGGGCCCAAATTGTAAAATGGTCTTATCTATTGGCGATTTCGTTCCAATTCACATTCCAAGTAATATTCGGCATGCTAATTACATTGCCGGTTGCCAAATTGCATTACCTCTTATAGTTTCCGAAATATGGACTATCGATAATTTACACCTCAGGCTCTGTTTCTAACTTGGGCTCAAATTGTAAAATGGTCTTATCTATTGGCGATTTCGTTCCAATTCACTCTCCAAGTAATATTCGGCATGCTAATTACATTGCCGGTTGCCAAATTGCATTATCTCTTATAGTTTCCGAGATATGGACTATCGATAATTTACACCTTAGGCTCTGCTTCTAACTTGGGCCCAAATTGTAAAATGGTCTTATCTATTGGCGTTTTGGTTCCAATTCACTCTCCAAGTAATATTCGGCATGCTAATTACATTGCTGGTTGCCAAATTGCATTATCTCTTATAGTTTCCGAGATATGGACTATCGATAATTTACACCTTAGGCTCTGCTTCTAACTTGGGCTCAAATTGTAAAATGGTCTTATCTATTGGTGATTTCGTTCCAATTCACATTCCAAGTAATATTCGGCATGCCAATTGCATTGCCGGTTGCCAAATTGCATTATATCTTATAGCTTCCGAGATATGGACTGTCGATAATTTACACCTTAGGCTCTGCTTCTAACTTGGGCCCAAATTGTAAAATGGTCTTATCTATTGGCGATTTCGTTCCAATTCACTTTCCAAGTAATATTCGGCATGCTAATTACATTGCCGGTTGCCAAATTGCATTATCTCTTATAGTTTCCGAGATATGGACTATCGATAATTTACACCTTAGGCTCTGCTTCTAACTTGGGCCCAAATTGTAAAATGGTCTTATCTATTGGCGTTTTGGTTCCAATTCACTTTCCAAGTAATATTCGGCATGCTAATTACATTGCCGGTTGCCAAATTGCATTATCTCTTATAGTTTCCGAGATATGGACTATCGATAATTTACACCTTAGGCTCTGCTTCTAACTTGGGCCCAAATTGTAAAATGGTCTTATCTATTGGCGATTTCGTTCCAATTCACATTCCAAGTAATATTCGGCATGCTAATTACATTGCCGGTTGCCAAATTGCATTATCTCTTATAGTTTCCGAGATATGGACTATCGATAATTTACACCTTAGGCTCTGCTTCTAACTTGGGCCCAAATTGTAAAATGGTCTTATCTATTGGCGATTTCGTTCCAATTCACTTTCCAAGTAATATTCGGCATGCTAATTACATTGCCGGTTGCCAAATTGCATTATCTCTTATAGTTTCCGAGATATGGACTATCGATAATTTACACCTTAGGCTCTGCTTCTAACTTGGGCCCAAATTGTAAAATGGTCTTATCTATTGGCGTTTTGGTTCCAATTCACTTTCCAAGTAATATTCGGCATGCTAATTACATTGCCGGTATCCAAGTTGCATTATCTCTTATAGTTTCCGAGATATGGACTATCGATAATTTACACCTTAGGCTCTGCTTCTAACTTGGGCCCAAATTGTAAAATGGTCTTATCTATTGGCGATTTCGTTCCAATTCACATTCCAAGTAATATTCGGCATGCTAATTACATTGCCGGTTGCCAAATTGCATTATCTCTTATAGTTTCCGAGATATGGACTATCGATTATTTTTAACCTTAGGCTCTGCTTCTAACTTGGACCCAAACTGTAAAATGGTCTAATCTATTGGCGATTTCGTTCCAATACACATTCCAAGTAATATTCGGCATGCTAATTACATTGCCGGTTACCAAATTGCATTATCTCTTATAGTTTCCGAGATATGGACTATCGATAATTTACACCTTAGGCTCTGCTTCTAACTTGGGCCCAAATTGTAAAATGGTCTTACCTATTGGCGATTTCGTTCCAATTCACATTCCAAGTAATATTCGGCATGCTAATTACATTGCCGGTTGCCAAATTGCATTATCTCTGATAGTTTCCGAGATATGGACTATCGATAATTTACACCTTAGGCTCTGCTTCTAACTTGAGCCCAAATTGTAAAATGGTCTTATCTATTGGCGATTTCTTTCCAATTCACATTCCAAGTAATACTCGGCATGTTAATTACATTGCCGGTTGCCAAATTGCATTATCTCTTATAGTTTCCGAGATATGGACTATCGATAATTTACATCTTAGGCTCTGCTTCTAACTTGGGCCCAAATTGTAAAATGGTCTTATCTATTGGCGATTTCGTTCCAATTCACATTCCAAGTAATATTCGGCATGCTAATTACATTGCCGGTGGCCAAATTGAATTATCTCTTATAGTTTCCGAGATATGGACTATGGATAATTTACACCTTAGGCTCTGCTTCTAACTTGGGCCCAAATTGTAAAATGGTTTTATCTATTGGCGATTTCGTTCCAATTCACATTCCAAGTAATATTCGGCATGCTAATTACATTGCCGGTTGCCAAATTGCATTACCTCTTATAGTTTCCGAAATATGGACTATCGATAATTTACACCTCAGGCTCTGTTTCTAACTTGGGCTCAAATTGTAAAATGGTCTTATCTATTGGCGATTTCGTTCCAATTCACTCTCCAAGTAATATTCGGCATGCTAATTACATTGCCGGTTGCCAAATTGCATTATCTCTTATAGTTTCCGAGATATGGACTATCGATAATTTACACCTTAGGCTCTGCTTCTAACTTGGGCTCAAATTGTAAAATGGTCTTATCTATTGGCGATTTCGTTCCAATTCACATTCCAAGTAATATTCGGCATGCTAATTGCATTGCCGGTTGCCAAATTGCATTATATCTTATAGCTTCCGAGATATGGACTGTCGATAATTTACACCTTAGGCTCTGCTTCTAACTTGGGCCCAAATTGTAAAATGGTCTTATCTATTGGCGATTTCGTTCCAATTCACTTTCCAAGTAATATTCGGCGTGCTAATTACATTGCCGGTTGCCAAATTGCATTATCTCTTATAGTTTCCGAGATATGGACTATCGATAATTTACACCTTAGGCTCTGCTTCTAACTTGGGCCCAAATTGTAAAATGGTCTTATCTATTGGCGTTTAGGTTCCAATTCACTTTCCAAGTAATATTCGGCATGCTAATTACATTGCCGGTTGCCAAATTGCATTATCTCTTATAGTTTCCGAGATATGGACTATCGATAATTTACACCTTAGGCTCTGCTTCTAACTTGGGCCCAAATTGTAAAATGGTCTTATCTATTGGCGATTTCGTTCCAATTCACATTCCAAGTAATATTCGGCATGCTAATTACATTGCCGGTTGCCAAATTGCATTATCTCTTATAGTTTCCGAGATATGGACTATCGATAATTTAGACCTTAGGCCCTGCTTCTAACTTGGGCCCAAATTGTAAAATGGTCTTATCTATTGGCGATTTCGTTCCAATTCACATTCCAAGTAATATCTGGCATGCTAATTACATTGCCGGTTGCCAAATTGCATTATCTCTGATAGTTTCCGAGATATTGACTATCGATTATTTACACCTTAGGCTCTGCTTCTAACTTGAGCCCAAATTGTAAAATGGTCTTATCTATTGGCGATTTCGTTACAATTCACATTCCAAGTAATATTCGGCATGCTAATTACATTGCCGGTTGCCAAATTGCATTATCTCTTATAGTTTCCGAGATATGGACTATCGATAATTTACATCTTAGGCTCTGCTTCTAACTTGGGCCCAAATTGTAAAATGGTCTTATCTATTGGCGATTTCGTTCCAATTCACATTCCAAGTAATATTCGGCATGCTAATTACATTGCCGGTTGCCAAATTGCATTATCTCTTATAGTTTCCGAGATATGGACTATCGATAATTTACATCTTAGGCTCTGCTTCTAACTTGGGCCCAAATTGTAAAATGGTCTTATCTATTGGCGATTTCGTTCCAATTCACATTCCAAGTAATATTTGGCATGCTAATTACATTACCGGTGGCCAAATTGAATTATCTCTTATAGTTTCCGAGATATGGACTATGGATAATTTACACCTTAGGCTCTGCTTCTAACTTGGGCCCAAATTGTAAAATGGTCTTATCTATTGGCGATTTCGTTCCAATTCACATTCCAAGTAATATTCGGCATGCTAATTACATTGCCGGTTGCCAAATTGCATTACCTCTTATAGTTTCCGAAATATGGACTATCGATAATTTACACCTCAGGCTCTGTTTCTAAC
Source organism: Rhynchophorus ferrugineus (assembly GCF_030347505.1). NCBI lineage: Eukaryota > Metazoa > Arthropoda > Insecta > Coleoptera > Curculionidae > Rhynchophorus > Rhynchophorus ferrugineus. The sequence continues at coordinate 251,347 of NW_027472757.1, read as the reverse complement.
TTGGGCTCAAATTGTAAAATGGTCTTATCTATTGGCGATTTCGTTCCAATTCACTCTCCAAGTAATATTCGGCATGCTAATTACATTGCCGGTTGCCAAATTGCATTATCTCTTATAGTTTCCGAGATATGGACTATCGATAATTTACACCTTAGGCTCTGCTTCTAACTTGGGCCCAAATTGTAAAATGGTCTTATCTATTGGCGATTTCGTTCCAATTCACATTCCAAGTAATATTCGGCATGCTAATTACATTGCCGGTTGCCAAATTGCATTACCTCTTATAGTTTCCGAGATATGGACTATGGATAATTTACACCTTAGGCTCTGCTTCTAACTTGGGCCCAAATTGTAAAATGGTCTTATCTATTGGCGATTTCGTTCCAATTCACATTCCAAGTAATATTCGGCATGCTAATTACATTGCCGGTTGCCAAATTGCATTACCTCTTATAGTTTCCGAAATATGGACTATCGATAATTTACACCTCAGGCTCTGTTTCTAACTTGGGCTCAAATTGTAAAATGGTCTTATCTATTGGCGATTTCGTTCCAATTCACATTCCAAGTAATATTCGGCATGCTAATTGCATTGCCGGTTGCCAAATTGCATTATATCCTATAGCTTCCGAGATATGGACTGTCGATAATTTACACCTTAGGCTCTGCTTCTAACTTGGGCCCAAATTGTAAAATGGTCTTATCTATTGGCGATTTCGTTCCAATTCACTTTCCAAGTAATATTCGGCGTGCTAATTACATTGCCGGTTGCCAAATTGCATTATCTCTTATAGTTTCCGAGATATGGACTATCGATAATTTACACCTTAGGCTCTGCTTCTAACTTGGGCCCAAATTGTAAAATGGTCTTATCTATTGGCGTTTTGGTTCCAATTCACTTTCCAAGTAATATTCGGCATGCTAATTACATTGCCGGTTGCCAAATTGCATTATCTCTTATAGTTTCCGAGATATGGACTATCGATAATTTACACCTTAGGCTCTGCTTCTAACTTGGGCCCAAATTGTAAAATGGTCTTATCTATTGGCGATTTCGTTCCAATTCACATTCCAAGTAATATTCGGCATGCTAATTAAATTGCCGGTTGCCAAATTGCATTATCTCTTATAGTTTCCGAGATATGGACTATCGATAATTTACACCTTATTCTCTGCTTCTAACTTGGGCCCAAATTGTAAAATCATCTTATCTATTGGCGATTTCGTTCCAATTCACATTCCAAGTAATATTCGGCATGCTAATTACATTGCCGGTTGCCAAATTGCATTATCTCTTATAGTTTCCGAGATATGGACTATCGATAATTTACACCTTAGGCTCTGCTTCTAACTTGGGCCCAAATTGTAAAATGGTCTTATCTATTGGCGATTTCATTCCAATTCACATTCCAAGTAATATTCGGCATGGTAATTACATTGCCGGTTTCCAAATTGAATTATCTCTTATAGTTTCCGAGATATGGACTATCGATAATTTACAACTTAGGCTCTGCTTTTAACTTGGGCCCAAATTGTAAAATGGTCTTATCTATTGGCGATTTCGTTCCAATTCACATTCCAAGTAATATTCGGCATGCTAATTACATTGCCGGTTGCCAAATTGCATTATCTCTTATAGTTTCCGAGATATGGACTATCGATAATTTACATCTTAGGCTCTGCTTCTAACTTGGACCCAAATTGTAAAATGGTATTATCTATTGGCGATTTCGTTCCAATTCACATTCCAAGTAATATTCGGCATGCTAATTACATTGCCGGTGGCCAAATTGAATTATCTCTTATAGTTTCCGAGATATGGACTATGGATAATTTACACCTTGGGCTCTGCTTCTAACTTGGGCCCAAATTGTAAAATGGTCTTATCTATTGGCGATTTCGTTCCAATTCACATTCCAAGTAATATTCGGCATGCTAATTACATTGCCGGTTGCCAAATTGCATTACCTCTTATAGTTTCCGAAATATGGACTATCGATAATTTACACCTCAGGCTCTGTTTCTAACTTGGGCTCAAATTGTAAAATGGTCTTATCTATTGGCGATTTCGTTCCAATTCAATCTCCAAGTAATATTCGGCATGCTAATTACATTGCCGGTTGCCAAATTGCATTATCTCTTATAGTTTCCGAGATATGGACTATAGATAATTTACACCTTAGGCTCTGCTTCTAACTTGGGCTCAAATTGTAAAATGGTCTTATCTATTGGCGATTTCGTTCCAATTCACATTCCAAGTAATATTCGGCATGCTAATTGCATTGCCGGTTGCCAAATTGCATTATATCTTATAGCTTCCGAGATATGGACTGTCGATAATTTACACCTTAGGCTCTGCTTCTAACTTGGGCCCAAATTGTAAAATGGTCTTATCTATTGGCGATTTCGTTCCAATTCACTTTCCAAGTAATATTCGGCATGCTAATTACATTGCCGGTTGCCAAATTGCATTATCTCTTATAGTTTCCGAGATATGGACTATCGATAATTTACACCTTAGGCTCTGCTTCTAACTTGGGCCCAAATTGTAAAATGGTCTTATCTATTGGCGTTTTGGTTCCAATTCACTTTCCAAGTAATATTCGGCATGCCAATTACATTGCCGGTTGCCAAATTGCATTATCTCTTATAGTTTCCGAGATATGGACTATCGATAATTTACACCTTAGGCTCTGCTTCTAACTTGGGCCCAAATTGTAAAATGGTCTTATTTATTGGCGATTTCGTTCCAATTCACATTCCAAGTAATATTCGGCATGCTAATTACATTGCCGGTTGCCAAATTGCATTATCTCTTATAGTTTCCGAGATATGGACTATCGATAATTTACACCTTAGGCTCGGCTTCTAACTTGGGCCCAAATTGTAAAATGGTCTTATCTATTGGCGATTTCGTTCCAATTCACTTTCCAAGTAATATTCGGCATGCTAATTACATTGCCGGTTGCCAAATTGCATTATCTCTTATAGTTTCCGAGATATGGACTATCGATAATTTACACCTTAGGCTCTGCTTCTAACTTGGGCCCAAATTGTAAGATGGTCTTATCTATTGGCGATTTCCTTCCAATTCACATTCCAAGTAATATTCGGCATGCTAATTACATTGCCGGTTGCCAAATTGCATTATCTCTTATAGTTTCCGAGATATGGACTATCGTTAATTTACACCTTAGGCTCTGCTTCTAACTTGGGCCCAAATTGTAAAATGGTCTTATCTATTGGCGATTTCGTTCCAATTCACATTCCAAGTAATATTCGGCATGCTAATTACATTGCCGGTTGTCAAATTGCATTATCTCTTATAGTTTCCGAGATATGGACTATCGATAATTTACACCTTAGGCTCTGCTTCTAACTTGGGCCCAAATTGTAAAATGGTCTTATCTATTGGCGATTTCGTTCCAATTCACATTCCAAGTAATATTCGGCATGCTAATTAAATTGCCGGTTGCCAAATTGCATTATCTCTTATAGTTTCCGAGATATGGACTATCGATAATTTACACCTTAGGCTCTGCTTCTAACTTGGGCCCAAATTGAAAAATCGTCTTATCTATTGGCGATTTCGTTCCAATTCACATTCCAAGTAATATTCGGCATGCTAATTACATTGCCGGTTGCCAAATTGCATTATCTCTTATAGTTTCCGAGATATGGACTATCGATAATTTACACCTTAGGCTCTGCTTCTAACTTGGGCCCAAATTGTAAAATGGTCTTATCTATTGGCGATTTCATTCCAATTCACATTCCAAGTAATATTCGGCATGGTAATTACATTGCCGGTTGCCAAATTGAATTATCTCTTATAGTTTCCGAGAAATGGACTATCGATAATTTACAACTTAGGCTCTGCTTTTAACTTGGGCCCAAATTGTAAAATGGTCTTATCTATTGGCGATTTCGTTCCAATTCACATTCCAAGTAATATTCGGCATGCTAATTACATTGCCGGTTGCCAAATTGCATTATCTCTTATAGTTTCCGAGATATGGACTATCGATAATTTACATCTTAGGCTCTGCTTCTAACTTGGACCCAAATTGTAAAATGGTCTTATCTATTGGCGATTTCGTTCCAATTCACATTCCAAGTAATATTCGGCATGCTAATTACATTGCCGGTGGCCAAATTGAATTATCTCTTATAGTTTCCGAGATATGGACTATGGATAATTTACACCTTAGGCTCTGCTTCTAACTTGGGCCCAAATTGTAAAATGGTCTTATCTATTGGCGATTTCGTTCCAATTCACATTCCAAGTAATATTCGGCATGCTAATTACATTGCCGGTTGCCAAATTGCATTACCTCTTATAGTTTCCGAAATATGGACTATCGATAATTTACACCTCAGGCTCTGTTTCTAACTTGGGCTCAAATTGTAAAATGGTCTTATCTATTGGCGATATCGTTCCAATTCACTCTCCAAGTAATATTCGGCATGCTAATTACATTGCCGGTTGCCAAATTGCATTATATCTTATAGCTTCCGAGATATGGACTGTCGATAATTTACACCTTAGGCTCTGCTTCTAACTTGGGCCCAAATTGTAAAATGGTCTTATCTATTGGCGATTTCGTTCCAATTCACTTTCCAAGTAATATTCGGCATGCTAATTACATTGCCGGTTGCCAAATTGCATTATCTCTTATAGTTTCCGAGATATGGACTATCGATAATTTACACCTTAGGCTCTGCTTCTAACTTGGGCCCAAATTGTAAAATGGTCTTATCTATTGGCGTTTTGGTTCCAATTCACTTTCCAAGTAATATTCGGCATGCTAATTACATTGCCGGTTGCCAAATTGCATTATCTCTTATAGTTTCCGAGATATGGACTATCGATAATTTACACCTTAGGCTCTGCCTCTAACTTGGGCCCAAATTGTAAAATGGTCTTATCTATTGGCGATTTCGTTCCAATTCACATTCCAAGTAATATTCGGCATGCTAATTACATTGCCGGTTGCCAAATTGCATTATCTCTTATAGTTTCCGAGATATGGACTATCGATAATTTACACCTTAGGCTCTGCTTCTAACTTGGGCCCAAATTGTAAAATGGTCTTATCTATTGGCGATTTCGTTCCAATTCACTCTCCAAGTAATATTCGGCATGCTAATTACATTGCCGGTTGCCAAATTGCATTATCTCTTATAGTTTCCGAGATATGGACTATCGATAATTTACACCTTAGGCTCTGCTTCTAACTTGGGCCCAAATTGTAAAATGGTCCTATCTATTGGCGTTTTGGTTCCAATTCACTTTCCAAGTAATATTCGGCATGCTAATTACATTGCCGGTATCCAAGTTGCATTATCTCTTATAGTTTCCGAGATATGGACTATCGATAATTTACACCTTAGGCTCTGCTTCTAACTTGGGCCCAAATTGTAAAATGGTCTTATCTATTGGCGATTTCGTTCCAATTCACATTCCAAGTAATATTCGGCATGCTAATTACATTGCCGGTTGCCAAATTGCATAATCTCTTATAGTTTCCGAGATATGGACTATCGATTATTTTTAACCTTAGGCTCTGCTTCTAACTTGGACCCAAACTGTAAAATGGTCTTATCTATTGGCGATTTCGTTCCAATTCACATTCCAAGTAATATTCGGCATGCTAATTAAATTGCCGGTTGCCAAATTGCATTATCTCTGATAGTTTCCGAGATATGGACTATCGATAATTTACACCTTAGGCTCTGCTTCTAACTTGGGCCCAAATTGTAAAATCGTCTTATCTATTGGCGATTTCGTTCCAATTCACATTCCAAGTAATATTCGGCATGCTAATTACATTGCCGGTTGCCAAATTGCATTATCTCTTATAGTTTCCGAGATATGGACTATCGATAATTTACACCTTAGGCTCTGCTTCTAACTTGGGCCCAAATTGTAAGATGGTCTTATCTATTGGCGATTTCCTTCCAATTCACATTCCAAGTAATATTCGGCATGCTAATTACATTGCCGGTTGCCAAATTGCATTATCTCTTATAGTTTCCGAGATATGGACTATCGTTAATTTACACCTTAGGCTCTGCTTCTAACTTGGGCCCAAATTGTAAAATGGTCTTATCTATTGGCGATTTCGTTCCAATTCACATTCCAAGTAATATTCGGCATGCTAATTACATTGCCGGTTGCCAAATTGCATTATCTCTTATAGTTTCCGAGATATGGACTATCGATAATTTACACCTTAGGCTCTGCTTCTAACTTGGGCCCAAATTGTAAAATGGTCTTATCTATTGGCGATTTCGTTCCAATTCACATTCCAAGTAATATTCGGCATGCTAATTAAATTGCCGGTTGCCAAATTGCATTATCTCTTATAGTTTCCGAGATATGGACTATCGATAATTTACACCTTAGGCTCTGCTTCTAACTTGGGCCCAAATTGTAAAATCGTCTTATCTATTGGCGATTTCGTTCCAATTCACATTCCAAGTAATATTCGGCATGCTAATTACATTGCCGGTTGCCAAATTGCATTATCTCTTATAGTTTCCGAGATATGGACTATCGATAATTTACACCTTAGGCTCTGCTTCTAACTTGGGCCCAAATTGTAAAATGGTCTTATCTATTGGCGATTTCATTCCAATTCACATTCCAAGTAATATTCGGCATGGTAATTACATTGCCGGTTGCCAAATTGAATTATCTCTTATAGTTTCCGAGAAATGGACTATCGATAATTTACAACTTAGGCTCTGCTTTTAACTTGGGCCCAAATTGTAAAATGGTCTTATCTATTGGCGATTTCGTTCCAATTCACATTCCAAGTAATATTCGGCATGCTAATTACATTGCCGGTTGCCAAATTGCATTATCTCTTATAGTTTCCGAGATATGGACTATCGATAATTTACATCTTAGGCTCTGCTTCTAACTTGGACCCAAATTGTAAAATGGTTTTATCTATTGGCGATTTCGTTCCAATTCACATTCCAAGTAATATTCGGCATGCTAATTACATTGCCGGTGGCCAAATTGAATTATCTCTTATAGTTTCCGAGATATGGACTATGGATAATTTACACCTTAGGCTCTGCTTCTAACTTGGGCCCAAATTGTAAAATGGTCTTATCTATTGGCGATTTCGTTCCAATTCACATTCCAAGTAATATTCGCCATGCTAATTACATTGCCGGTTGCCAAATTGCATTACCTCTTATAGTTTCCGAAATATGGACTATCGATAATTTACACCTCAGGCTCTGTTTCTAACTTGGGCTCAAATTGTAAAATGGTCTTATCTATTGGCGATATCGTTCCAATTCACTCTCCAAGTAATATTCGGCATGCTAATTACATTGCCGGTTGCCAAATTGCATTATCTCTTATAGTTTCCGAGATATGGACTATCGATAATTTACACCTTAAGCTCTGCTTCTAACTTGGGCTCAAATTGTAAAATGGTCTTATCTATTGGCGATTTCGTTCCAATTCACATTCCAAGTAATATTCGGCATGCTAATTGCATTGCCGGTTGCCAAATTGCATTATATCTTATAGCTTCCGAGATATGGACTGTCGATAATTTACACCTTAGGCTCCGCTTCTAACTTGGGCCCAAATTGTAAAATGGTCTTATCTATTGGCGATTTCGTTCCAATTCACTTTCCAAGTAATATTCGGCATGCTAATTACATTGCCGGTTGCCAAATTGCATTATCTCTTATAGTTTCCGAGATATGGACTATCGATAATTTACACCTTAGGCTCTGCTTCTAACTTGGGCCCAAATTGTAAAATGGTCTTATCTATTGGCGTTTTGGTTCCAATTCACTTTCCAAGTAATATTCGGCATGCTAATTACATTGCCGGTTGCCAAATTGCATTATCTCTTATAGTTTCCGAGATATGGACTATCGATAATTTACACCTTAGGCTCTGCTTCTAACTTGGGCCCAAATTGTAAAATGGTCTTATCTATTGGCGATTTCGTTCCAATTCACATTCCAAGTAATATTCGGCATGCTAATTACATTGCCGGTTGCCAAATTGCATTATCTCTTATAGTTTCCGAGATATGGACTATCGATAATTTACACCTTAGGCTCTGCTTCTAACTTGGGCCCAAATTGTAAAATGGTCTTATCTATTGGCGATTTCGTTCCAATTCACTCTCCAAGTAATATTCGGCATGCTAATTACATTGCCGGTTGCCAAATTGCATTATCTCTTATAGTTTCCGAGATATGGACTATCGATAATTTACACCTTAGGCTCTGCTTCTAACTTGGGCCCAAATTGTAAAATGGTCCTATCTATTGGCGTTTTGGTTCCAATTCACTTTCCAAGTAATATTCGGCATGCTAATTACATTGCCGGTATCCAAGTTGCATTATCTCTTATAGTTTCCGAGATATGGACTATCGATAATTTACACCTTAGGCTCTGCTTCTAACTTGGGCCCAAATTGTAAAATGGTCTTATCTATTGGCGATTTCGTTCCAATTCACATTCCAAGTAATATTCGGCATGCTAATTACATTGCCGGTTGCCAAATTGCATTATCTCTTATAGTTTCCGAGATATGGACTATGGATAATTTACACCTTAGGCTCTGCTTCTAACTTGGGCCCAAATTGTAAAATGGTCTTATCTATTGGCGATTTCGTTCCAATTCACATTCCAAGTAATATTCGGCATGCTAATTACATTGCCGGTTGCCAAATTGCATTAACTCTTATAGTTTCCGAAATATGGACTATCGATAATTTACACCTCAGGCTCTGTTTCTAACTTGGGCTCAAATTGTAAAATGGTCTTATCTATTGGCGATTTCGTTCCAATTCACTCTCCAAGTAATATTCGGCATGCTAATTACATTGCCGGTTGCCAAATTGCATTATCTCTTATAGTTTCCGAGATATGGACTATCGATAATTTACACCTTAGGCTCTGCTTCTAACTTGGGCTCAAATTGTAAAATGGTCTTATCTATTGGCGATTTCGTTCCAATTCACATTCCAAGTAATATTCGGCATGCTAATTGCATTGCCGGTTGCCAAATTGCATTATATCTTATAGCTTCCGAGATATGGACTGTCGATAATTTACACCTTAGGCTCTGCTTCTAACTTGGGCCCAAATTGTAAAATGGTCTTATCTATTGGCGATTTCGTTCCAATTCACTTTCCAAGTAATATTCGGCGTGCTAATTACATTGCCGGTTGCCAAATTGCATTATCTCTTATAGTTTCCGAGATATGGACTATCGATAATTTACACCTTAGGCTCTGCTTCTAACTTGGGCCCAAATTGTAAAATGGTCTTATCTATTGGCGTTTTGGTTCCAATTCACTTTCCAAGTAATATTCGGCATGCTAATTACATTGCCGGTTGCCAAATTGCATTATCTCTTATAGTTTCCGAGATATGGACTATCGATAATTTACACCTTAGGCTCTGCTTCTAACTTGGGCCCAAATTGTAAAATGGTCTTAACTATTGGCGATTTCGTTCCAATTCACATTCCAAGTAATATTCGGCATGCTAATTACATTGCCGGTTGCCAAATTGCATTATCTCTTATAGTTTCCGAGATATGGACTATCGATAATTTACACCTTAGGCCCTGCTTCTAACTTGGGCCCAAATTGTAAAATGGTCTTATCTATTGGCGATTTCGTTCCAATTCACATTCCAAGTAATATCTGGCATGCTAATTACATTGCCGGTTGCCAAATTGAATTATCGCTTATAGTTCCCGAGATATGGACTATCGATAATTTACACCTTAGGCTCTGCTTCTAACTTGGGCCCAAATTGTAAAATGGTCTTACCTATTGGCAATTTCGTTCCAATTCACATTCCAAGTAATATTCGGCATGCTAATTACATGCCGGTTGCCAAATTGCATTATCTCTGATAGTTTCCGAGATATGGACTATCGATTATTTACACCTTAGGCTCTGCTTCTAACTTGAGCCCAAATTGTAAAATGGTCTTATCTATTGGCGATTTCGTTCCAATTCACATTCCAAGTAATATTCGGCATGCTAATTACATTGCCGGTTGCCAAATTGCATTATCTCTTATAGTTTCCGAGATATGGACTATCGATAATTTACATCTTAGGCTCTGCTTCTAACTTGGGCCCAAATTGTAAAATGGTCTTATCTATTGGCGATTTCGTTCCAATTCACATTCCAAGTAATATTCGGCATGCTAATTACATTGCCGGTTGCCAAATTGCATTATCTCTTATAGTTTCCGAGATATGGACTATCGATAATTTACATCTTAGGCTCTGCTTCTAACTTGGGCCCAAATTGTAAAATGGTCTTATCTATTGGCGATTTCGTTCCAATTCACATTCCAAGTAATATTCGGCATGCTAATTACATTGCCGGTGGCCAAATTGCATTATATCTTATAGCTTCCGAGATATGGACTGTCGATAATTTACACCTTAGGCTCTGCTTCTAACTTGGGCCCAAATTGTAAAATGGTCTTATCTATTGGCGATTTCGTTCCAATTCACTTTCCAAGTAATATTCGGCGTGCTAATTACATTGCCGGTTGCCAAATTGCATTATCTCTTATAGTTTCCGAGATATGGACTATCGATAATTTACACCTTAGGCTCTGCTTCTAACTTGGGCCCAAATTGTAAAATGGTCTTATCTATTGGCGTTTTGGTTCCAATTCACTCTCCAAGTAATATTCGGCATGCTAATTACATTGCCGGTTGCCAAATTGCATTATCTCTTATAGTTTCCGAGATATGGACTATCGATAATTTACACCTTAGGCTCTGCTTCTAACTTGGGCCCAAATTGTAAAATGGTCTTATCTATTGGCGATTTCGTTCCAATTCACATTCCAAGTAATATTCGGCATGCTAATTACATTGCCGGTTGCCAAATTGCATTATCTCTTATAGTTTCCGAGATATGGACTATCGATAATTTACACCTTAGGCCCTGCTTCTAACTTGGGCCCAAATTGTAAAATGGTCTTATCTATTGGCGATTTCGTTCCAATTCACATTCCAAGTAATATCTGGCATGCTAATTACATTGCCGGTTGCCAAATTGAATTATCTCTTATAGTTCCCGAGATATGGACTATCGATAATTTACACCTTAGGCTCTGCTTCTAACTTGGGCCCAAATTGTAAAATGGTCTTACCTATTGGCAATTTCGTTCCAATTCACATTCCAAGTAATATTCGGCATGCTAATTACATTGCCGGTTGCCAAATTGCATTATCTCTGATAGTTTCCGAGATATGGACTATCGATTATTTACACCTTAGGCTCTGCTTCTAACTTGAGCCCAAATTGTAAAATGGTCTTATCTATTGGCGATTTCGTTCCAATTCACATTCCAAGTAATATTCGGCATGCTAATTACATTGCCGGTTGCCAAATTGCATTATCTCTTATAGTTTCCGAGATATGGACTATCGATAATTTACATCTTAGGCTCTGCTTCTAACTTGGGCCCAAATTTTAAAATGGTCTTATCTATTGGCGATTTCGTTCCAATTCACATTCCAAGTAATATTCGGCATGCTAATTACATCGCCGGTTGCCAAATTGCATTATCTCTTATAGTTTCCGAGATATGGACTATCGTTAATTTACACCTTAGGCTCTGCTTCTTACTTGGGCCCAAATTGTAAAATGGTCTTATCTATTGCCGATTTCGTTCCAATTCACATTCCAAGTAATATTCGGCATGCTAATTACATTGCCGGTTGCCAAATTGCATTATCTCTTATAGTTTCCGAGATATGGACTATCGATAATTTACACCTTAGGCTCTGCTTCTAACTTGGGCCCAAATTGTAAGATGGTCTTATCTATTGGCGATTTCCTTCCAATTCACATTCCAAGTAATATTCGGCATGCTAATTACATTGCCGGTTGCCAAATTGCATTATCTCTTATAGTTTCCGAGATATGGACTATCGATAATTTACACCTTAGGCTCTGCTTCTAACTTGGGCCCAAATTGTAAAATGGTCTTATCTATTGGCGATTTCGTTCCAATTCACATTCCAAGTAATATTCGGCATGCTAATTACATTGCCGGTTGCCAAATTGCATTATCTCTTATAGTTTCCGAGATATGGACTATCGATAATTTACACCTTAGGCTCTGCTTCTAACTTGGGCCCAAATTGTAAAATGGTCTTATCTATTGGCGATTTCGTTCCAATTCACATTCCAAGTTATATTGGGCATGCTAATTACATTGCCGGTTGCCAAATTGCATTATCTCTTATAGTTTCCGAGATATGGACTATCGATAATTTACACCTTAGGCTCTGCTTCTAACTTGGGCCCAATTTGTAAAATGGCCTTATCTATTGGCGATTTCGTTCCAATTCACATTCCAAGTAATATTCGGCATGCTAATTACATTGCCGGTTGCCAAATTGCATTATCTTTTATAGTTTCCGAGATATGGACTATCGATAATTTACACCTTAGGCTCTGCTTCTAACTTGGGCCCAAATTGTAAAATGGTCTTATCTATTGGCGATTTTGTTCCAATTCACATTCCAAGTAATATTCGGCATGCTAATTACATTGCCGGTGGCCAAATTGAATTATCTCTTATAGTTTCCGAGATATGGACTATCGATAATTTACACCTTAGGCTCTGCTTCTAACTTGGGCCCAAATTGTAAAATGGTCTTACCTATTGGCGATTTCGTTCCAATTCACATTCCAAGTAACATTCGGCATGCTAATTACATTGCCGGTTGCCAAATTGCATTATCTCTTATAGTTTCCGAGATATGGACTATCGATAATTAACACCTTAGGCTCTGCTTCTAACTTGGGCCCAAATTGTAAAATGGTCTTATCTATTGGCGATTTCGTTCCAATTAACATTTCAAGTAATATTCGGCATGCTAATTACATTGCCGGTTGCCAAATTGCATTATCTCTTATAGTTTCCGAGATATGGACTATCGATAATTTACACCTTAGGCTCTGCTTCTAACTTGGGCCCAAATTGTAATATGGTCTTATCTATTGGCGATTTCGTTCCAATTCACATTCCAAGTAATATTCGGCATGCTAATTACATTGCCGGTTGCCAAATTGCATTATCTCTTATAGTTTCCGAGATATGGACTATCGATAATTTACACCTTAGGCTCTGCTTCTAACTTGGGCCCATATTGTAAAATGGTCTTATCTATTGGCGATTTCGTTCCAATTCACATTCCAAGTAGTATTCGGCATGCTAATTACATTGCCGGTTGCCAAATTGCATTATCTCTTATAGTTTCCGAGATATGGACTATCGATAATTTACATCTTAGGCTCTGCTTCTAACTTGGGCCCAAATTGTAAAATGGTCTTATCTATTGGCGATTTCGTTCCAATTCACATTCCAAGTAATATTCGGCATGCTAATTACATTGCCGGTTGCCAAATTGCATTATCTCTTATAGTTTCCGAGATATGGACTATCGATAATTTACACCTTAGGCTCTGCTTCTAACTTGGGCCCAATTTGTAAAATGGCCTTATCTATTGGCGATTTCGTTCCAATTCACATTCCAAGTAATATTCGGCATGCTAATTACATTGCCGGTTGCCAAATTGCATTATCTTTTATAGTTTCCGAGATATGGACTATCGATAATTTACACCTTAGGCTCTGCTTCTAACTTGGGCCCAAATTGTAAAATGGTCTTATCTATTGGCGATTTTGTTCCAATTCACATTCCAAGTAATATTCGGCATGCTAATTACATTGCCGGTGGCCAAATTGAATTATCTCTTATAGTTTCCGAGATATGGACTATCGATAATTTACACCTTAGGCTCTGCTTCTAACTTGGGCCCAAATTGTAAAATGGTCTTACCTATTGGCGATTTCGTTCCAATTCACATTCCAAGTAATATTCGGCATGCTAATTACATTGCCGGTTGCCAAATTGCATTATCTCTTATAGTTTCCGAGATATGGACTATCGATAATTAACACCTTAGGCTCTGCTTCTAACTTGGGCCCAAATTGTAAAATGGTCTTATCTATTGGCGATTTCGTTCCAATTAACATTTCAAGTAATATTCGGCATGCTAATTACATTGCCGGTTGCCAAATTGCATTATCTCTTATAGTTTCCGAGATATGGACTATCGATAATTTACACCTTAGGCTCTGCTTCTAACTTGGGCCCAAATTGTAATATGGTCTTATCTATTGGCGATTTCGTTCCAATTCACATTCCAAGTAATATTCGGCATGCTAATTACATTGCCGGTTGCCAAATTGCATTATCTCTTATAGTTTCCGAGATATGGACTATCGATAATTTACACCTTAGGCTCTGCTTCTAACTTGGGCCCATATTGTAAAATGGTCTTATCTATTGGCGATTTCGTTCCAATTCACATTCCAAGTAGTATTCGGCATGCTAATTACATTGCCGGTTGCCAAATTGCATTATCTCTTATAGTTTCCGAGATATGGACTATCGATAATTTACATCTTAGGCTCTGCTTTTAACTTGGGCCCAAATTGTAAAATGGTCTTATCTATTGGCGATTTCGTTCCAATTCACATTCCAAGTAATATTCGGCATGCTAATTACATTGCCGGTTGCCAAATTGCATTATCTCTTATAGTTTCCGAGATATGGACTATCGATAATTTACACCTTAGGCTCTGCTTCTAACTTGGGCCCAAATTGTAAAATGGTCTTATCTATTGGCGATTTCGTTCCAATTCACACTCCAAGTAATATTCGGCATGCTAATTACATTGCCGGTTGCGAAATTGCATTATCTCTTATAGTTTCCGAGATATGGACTATCAATAATTTACACCTTAGGCTCTGCTTCTAACTTGGGCCCAAATTGTAAAATGGTCTTATCTATTGGCGATTTCGTTCCGATTCACATTCCAAGTAATATTCGGCATGCTAATTACATTGCCGGTTGCCAAATTGCATTATCTCTTTTAGTTTCCGAGATATGGACTATCGATAATTTACACCTTAGGCTCTGCTTCTAACTTGGGCCCAAATTGTAAAATGGTCTTATCTATTGGCGATTTCGTTCCAATTCACATTCCAAGTAATATTGGGCATGCTAATTACATTGCCGGTTGCCAAATTGCATTATCTCTTATAGTTTCCGAGATATGGACTATCGATAATTTACACCTTAGGCTCTGCTTCTAACTTGGGCCCAAATTGTAAAATGGCCTTATCTATTGGCGATTTCGTTCCAATTCACATTCCAAGTAATATTCGGCATGCTAATTACATTGCCGGTTGCCAAATTGCATTATCTTTTATAGTTTCCGAGATATGGACTATCGATAATTTACACCTTAGGCTCTGCTTCTAACTTGGGCCCAAATTGTAAAATGGTCTTATCTATTGGCGATTTCGTTCCAATTCACATTCCAAGTAATATTCGGCATGCTAATTACATGCCGGTGGCCAAATTGAATTATCTCTTATAGTTTCCGAGATATGGACTATCGATAATTTACACCTTAGGCTCTGCTTCTAACTTGGGCCCAAATTGTAAAATGGTCTTACCTATTGGCGATTTCGTTCCAATTCACATTCCAAGTAATATTCGGCATGCTAATTACATTGCCGGTTGCCAAATTGCATTATCTCTTATAGTTTCCGAGATATGGACTATCGATAATTTACACCTTAGGCTCTGCTTCTAACTTGGGCCCAAATTGCAAAATGGTCTTATCTATTGGCGATTTCGTTCCAATTAACATTTCAAGTAATATTCGGCATGCTAATTACATTGCCGGTTGCCAAATTGCATTATCTCTTATAGTTTCCGAGATATGGACTATCGATAATTTACACCTTAGGCTCTGCTTCTAACTTGGGCCCAAATTGTTAAAATGGTCTTATCTATTGGCGATTTCGTTCCAATTCACACTCCAAGTAATATTCGGCATGCTAATTACATTGCCGGTTGCGAAATTGCATTATCTCTTATAGTTTCCGAGATATGGACTATCAATAATTTACACCTTAGGCTCTGCTTCTAACTTGGGCCCAAATTGTAAAATGGTCTTATCTATTGGCGATTTCGTTCCAATTCACATTCCAAGTAATATTCGGCATGCTAATTACATTGCCGGTTGCCAAATTGCATTATCTCTTATAGTTTCCGAGATATGGACTATCGGTAATTTACACCTTAGACTCTGCTTCTAACTTGGGCCCAAATTGTAAAATGGTCTTATCTATTGGCGATTTCGTCCCAATTCACATTCCAAGTAATATCCCGCATGCTAATTACATTGCCGGTTGCCAAATTGAATTATCTCTTATAGTTTCCGAGATATGGACTATCGATAATTTACACCTTAGGCTCAGCTTCTAACTTGGGCCCAAATTGTAAAATGGTCTTACCTATTGGCGATTTCGTTCCAATTCACATTCCAAGTAATATTCGGCATGCTAATTACATTGCCGGTTGCCAAATTGCATTATCTCTTATAGTTTCCGAGATATGGACTATCGATAATTTACATCTTAGGCTCTGCTTCTAACTTGGGCCCAAATTGTAAAATGGTCTTATCTATTGGCGATTTCGTTCCAATTCACATTCCAAGTAATATTCGGCATGCTAATTACATTGCCGGTTGCCAAATTGCATTATCTCTTATAGTTTCCGAGATATGGACTATCGATAATTTACACCTTAGGCTCTGCTTCTAACTTGGGCCCAAATTGTAAAATGGTCTTATCTATTGCCGATTTCGTTCCAATTCACATTCCAAGTAATATTCGGCATGCTAATTACATTGCCGGTTGCCAAATTGAATTATCTCTTATAGTTTCCGAGATATGGACTATCGATAATTTACACCTTAGGCTCTGCTTCTAACTTGGGCCCAAATTTTAAAATGGTCTTATCTATTGGCGATTTCGTTCCAATTCACTTTCCAAGTAATATTCGGCATGCTAATTACATTGCCGGTTGCCAAATTGCATTATCTCTTATAGTTTCCGAGATATGGACTATAGATAATTTACACCTTAGGCTCTGCTTCTAACTTGGGCCCAAATTGTAAAATGGTCTTATCTATTGGCGATTTCTTTCCAATTCACTTTCCAAGTAATATTCGGCATGCTAATTACATTGCCGGTTGCCAAATTGCATTATCTCTTATAGTTTCCGAGATATGGACTATCGATAATTTACACCTTAGGCTCTGCTTCTAACTTGGGCCCAAATTGTAAAATGGTCTTATCTATTGGCGATTTCGTTCCAATTCACATTCCAAGTAATATTCGGCATGCTAATTACATTGCCGGTGGCCAAGTTGCATTATCTCTTATAGTTTCCGAGATATGGACTATCGATAATTTACACCTTAGGCTCTGCTTCTAACTTGGGCCCAAATTGTAAAATGGTCTTATCTATTGGCGATTTCGTTCCAATTCACATTCCAAGTAATATTCGGCATGCTAATTACATTGCCGGTTGCCAAATTGCATTATCTCTTATAGTTTCCGAGATATGGACTATCGATTATTTTTAACCTTAGGCTCTGCTTCTAACTTGGACCCAAACTGTAAAATGGTCTTATCTATTGGCGATTTCATTCCAATTCACATTCCAAGTAATATTCGGCATGCTAATTACATTGCGGTTACCAAATTGCATTATCTCTTATAGTTTCCGAGATATGGACTATCGATAATTTACACCTTAGGCTCTGCTTCTAACTTGGGCCCAAATTGTAAAATGGTCTTATCTATTGGCGATTTCGTTCCAATTCACATTCCAAGCAATATCCCGCATGCTAATTACATTGCCGGTTGCCAAATTGAATTATCTCTTATAGTTTCCGATATATGGACTATCGATAATTTACACCTTAGGCTCTGCTTCTAACTTGGGCCCAAATTGTAAAATGGTCTTACCTATTGGCGATTTCGTTCCAATTCACATTCCAAGTAATATTCGGCATGCTAATTACATTGTCGGTTGCCAAATTGCATTATCTCTTATAGTTTCCGAGATATGGACTATCGATAATTTACATCTTAGGCTCTGCTTCTAACTTGGGCCCAAATTGTAAAATGGTCTTATCTATTGGCGATTTCGTTCCAATTCACATTCCAAGTAATATTCGGCATGCTAATTACATTGCCGGTTGCCAAATTGCATTATCTCTTATAGTTTCCGAGATATGGACTATCGATAATTTACACCTTAGGCTCTGCTTGTAACTTGGGCCCAAATTGTAAAATGGTCTTATCTATTGCCGATTTCGTTCCAATTCACATTCCAAGTAATATTCGGCATGCTAATTACATTGCCGGTTGCCAAATTGCATTATCTCTTATAGTTTCCGAGATATGGACTATCGATAATTTACACCTTAGGCTCTGCTTCTAACTTGGGCCCAAATTGTAAAATGGTCTTATCTATTGGCGATTTCATTCCAATTCACATTCCAAGTAATATTCGGCATGCTAATTACATTGCCGGTTGCCAAATTGCATTATCTCTTATAGTTTCCGAGATATGGACTATCGATAATTTACACCTTAGGCTCTGCTTCTAACTTGGGCCCAAATTGTAAAATGGTCTTATCTATTGCCGATTTCGTTCCAATTCACATTCCAAGTAATATTCGGCATGCTAATTACATTGCCGGTTGCCAAATTGCATTATCTCTTATAGTTTCCGAGATATGGACTATCGATAATTTACACCTTAGGCTCTGCTTCTAACTTGGGCCCAAATTGTAAAATGGTCTTATCTATTGGCGATTTCATTCCAATTCACATTCCAAGTAATATTCGGCATGCTAATTTCATTGCCGGTTGCCAAATTACATTATCTCTTATAGTTTCCGAGATATGGACTAACGATAATTTACACCTTAGGCTCTGCTTCTAACTTGGGCCCAAATTGTAAAATGGTCTTATCTATTGGCGATTTCGTTCCAATTCACATTCCAAGTAATATTCGGCATGCTAATTACATTGCCCGTTGCCAAATTGCATTATCTCTTATAGTTTCCGAGATATGGACTATCGATAATTTACACCTTAGGCTCTGCTTCTAACTTGGGCCCAAATTTTAAAATGGTCTTATCTATTGGCGATTTCGTTCCAATTCACTTTCCAAGTAATATTCGGCATGCTAATTACATTGCCGGTTGCCAAATTGCATTATCTCTTATAGTTTCCGAGATATGGACTATAGATAATTTACACCTTAGGCTCTGCTTCTAACTTGGGCCCAAATTGTAAAATGGTCTTATCTATTGGCGATTTCTTTCCAATTCACTTTCCAAGTAATATTCGGCATGCTAATTACATTGCCGGTTGCCAAATTGCATTATCTCTTATAGTTTCCGAGATATGGACTATCGATAATTTACACCTTAGGCTCTGCTTCTAACTTGGGCCCAAATTGTAAAATGGTCTTATCTATTGGCGATTTCGTTCCAATTCACATTCCAAGTAATATTCGGCATGCTAATTACATTGCCGGTGGCCAAGTTGCATTATCTCTTATAGTTTCCGAGATATGGACTATCGATAATTTACACCTTAGGCTCTGCTTCTAACTTGGGCCCAAATTGTAAAATGGTCTTATCTATTGGCGATTTCGTTCCAATTCACATTCCAAGTAATATTCGGCATGCTAATTACATTGCCGGTTGCCAAATTGCATTATCTCTTATAGTTTCCGAGATATGGACTATCGATTATTTTTAACCTTAGGCTCTGCTTCTAACTTGGACCCAAACTGTAAAATGGTCTTATCTATTGGCGATTTCATTCCAATTCACATTCCAAGTAATATTCGGCATGCTAATTACATTGCCGGTTACCAAATTGCATTATCTCTTATAGTTTCCGAGATATGGACTATCGATAATTTACACCTTAGGCTCTGCTTCTAACTTGGGCCCAAATTGTAAAATGGTCTTATCTATTGGCGATTTCGTTCCAATTCACATTCCAAGCAATATCCCGCATGCTAATTACATTGCCGGTTGCCAAATTGAATTATCTCTTATAGTTTCCGATATATGGACTATCGATAATTTACACCTTAGGCTCTGCTTCTAACTTGGGCCCAAATTGTAAAATGGTCTTACCTATTGGCGATTTCGTTCCAATTCACATTCCAAGTAATATTCGGCATGCTAATTACATTGTCGGTTGCCAAATTGCATTATCTCTTATAGTTTCCGAGATATGGACTATCGATAATTTACATCTTAGGCTCTGCTTCTAACTTGGGCCCAAATTGTAAAATGGTCTTATCTATTGGCGATTTCGTTCCAATTCACATTCCAAGTAATATTCGGCATGCTAATTACATTGCCGGTTGCCAAATTGCATTATCTCTTATAGTTTCCGAGATATGGACTATCGATAATTTACACCTTAGGCTCTGCTTGTAACTTGGGCCCAAATTGTAAAATGGTCTTATCTATTGCCGATTTCGTTCCAATTCACATTCCAAGTAATATTCGGCATGCTAATTACATTGCCGGTTGCCAAATTGCATTATCTCTTATAGTTTCCGAGATATGGACTATCGATAATTTACACCTTAGGCTCTGCTTCTAACTTGGGCCCAAATTGTAAAATGGTCTTATCTATTGGCGATTTCATTCCAATTCACATTCCAAGTAATATTCGGCATGCTAATTACATTGCCGGTTGCCAAATTGCATTATCTCTTATAGTTTCCGAGATATGGACTATCGATAATTTACACCTTAGGCTCTGCTTCTAACTTGGGCCCCAAATTGTAAAATGGTCTTATCTATTGCCGATTTCGTTCCAATTCACATTCCAAGTAATATTCGTCATGCTAATTACATTGCCGGTTGCCAAATTGCATTATCTCTTATAGTTTCCTTGATATGGACTATCGATAATTTACACCTTAGGCTCTGCTTCTAACTTGGGCCCAAATTGTAAAATGGTCTTATCTATTGGCGATTTCATTCCAATTCACATTCCAAGTAATATTCGGCATGCTAATTTCATTGCCGGTTGCCAAATTACATTATCTCTTATAGTTTCCGAGATATGGACTAACGATAATTTACACCTTAGGCTCTGCTTCTAACTTGGGCCCAAATTGTAAAATGGTCTTATCTATTGGCGATTTCGTTCCAATTCACATTCCAAGTAATATTCGGCATGCTAATTACATTGCCCGTTGCCAAATTGCATTATCTCTTATAGTTTCCGAGATATGGACTATCGATAATTTACACCTTAGGCTCTGCTTCTAACTTGGGCCCAAATTTTAAAATGGTCTTATCTATTGGCGATTTCGTTCCAATTCACTTTCCAAGTAATATTCGGCATGCTAATTACATTGCCGGTTGCCAAATTGCATTATCTCTTATAGTTTCCGAGATATGGACTATAGATAATTTACACCTTAGGCTCTGCTTCTAACTTGGGCCCAAATTGTAAAATGGTCTTATCTATTGGCGATTTCTTTCCAATTCACTTTCCAAGTAATATTCGGCATGCTAATTACATTGCCGGTTGCCAAATTGCATTATCTCTTATAGTTTCCGAGATATGGACTATCGATAATTTACACCTTAGGCTCTGCTTCTAACTTGGGCCCAAATTGTAAAATGGTCTTATCTATTGGCGATTTCGTTCCAATTCACATTCCAAGTAATATTCGGCATGCTAATTACATTGCCGGTGGCCAAGTTGCATTATCTCTTATAGTTTCCGAGATATGGACTATCGATAATTTACACCTTAGGCTCTGCTTCTAACTTGGGCCCAAATTGTAAAATGGTCTTATCTATTGGCGATTTCGTTCCAATTCACATTCCAAGTAATATTCGGCATGCTAATTACATTGCCGGTTGCCAAATTGCATTATCTCTTATAGTTTCCGAGATATGGACTATCGATTATTTTTAACCTTAGGCTCTGCTTCTAACTTGGACCCAAACTGTAAAATGGTCTTATCTATTGGCGATTTCAATCCAATTCACATTCCAAGTAATATTCGGCATGCTAATTACATTGCCGGTTACCAAATTGCATTATCTCTTATAGTTTCCGAGATATGGACTATCGATAATTTACACCTTAGGCTCTGCTTCTAACTTGGGCCCAAATTGTAAAATGGTCTTATCTATTGGCGATTTCGTTCCAATTCACATTCCAAGCAATATCCCGCATGCTAATTACATTGCCGGTTGCCAAATTGAATTATCTCTTATAGTTTCCGATATATGGACTATCGATAATTTACACCTTAGGCTCTGCTTCTAACTTGGGCCCAAATTGTAAAATGGTCTTATATATTGGCGATTTCGTTCCAATTCACATTCCAAGTAATATTCGGCATGCTAATTACATTGTCGGTTGCCAAATTGCATTATCTCTTATAGTTTCCGAGATATGGACTATCGATAATTTACATCTTAGGCTCTGCTTCTAACTTGGGCCCAAATTGTAAAATGGTCTTATCTATTGGCGATTTCGTTCCAATTCACATTCCAAGTAATATTCGGCATGCTAATTACATTGCCGGTTGCCAAATTGCATTATCTCTTATAGTTTCCGAGATATGGACTATCGATAATTTACACCTTAGGCTCTGCTTGTAACTTGGGCCCAAATTGTAAAATGGTCTTATCTATTGCCGATTTCGTTCCAATTCACATTCCAAGTAATATTCGGCATGCTAATTACATTGCCGGTTGCCAAATTGCATTATCTCTTATAGTTTCCGAGATATGGACTATCGATAATTTACACCTTAGGCTCTGCTTCTAACTTGGGCCCAAATTGTAAAATGGTCTTATCTATTGGCGATTTCATTCCAATTCACATTCCAAGTAATATTCGGCATGCTAATTACATTGCCGGTTGCCAAATTGCATTATCTCTTATAGTTTCCGAGATATGGACTATCGATAATTTACACCTTAGGCTCTGCTTCTAACTTGGGCCCAAATTGTAAAATGGTCTTATCTATTGCCGATTTCGTTCCAATTCACATTCCAAGTAATATTCGGCATGCTAATTACATTGCCGGTTGCCAAATTGCATTATCTCTTATAGTTTCCGAGATATGGACTATCGATAATTTACACCTTAGGCTCTGCTTCTAACTTGGGCCCAAATTGTAAAATGGTCTTATCTATTGGCGATTTCATTCCAATTCACATTCCAAGTAATATTCGGCATGCTAATTTCATTGCCGGTTGCAAATTACATTATCTCTTATAGTTTCCGAGATATGGACTAACGATAATTTACACCTTAGGCTCTGCTTCTAACTTGGGCCCAAATTGTAAAATGGTCTTATCTATTGGCGATTTCGTTCCAATTCACATTCCAAGTAATATTCGGCATGCTAATTACATTGCCCGTTGCCAAATTGCATTATCTCTTATAGTTTCCGAGATATGGACTATCGATAATTTACACCTTAGGCTCTGCTTCTAACTTGGGCCCAAATTGTAAAATCGTCTTATCTATTGGCGATTTCGTTCCAATTCACATTCCAAGTAATATTCGGCATGCTAATTACATTGCCGGTTGCCAAATTGCATTATCTCTTATAGTTTCCGTGATATGGGACTATCGATAATTTACACCTTAGGCTCTGCTTCTAACTTGGGCCCAAATTGTAAAATGGTCTTATCTATTGGCGATTTCGTTCCAATTCACATTCCAAGTAATATCCGGCATGCTAATTACATTGCCGGTTGCCAAATTGAATTATCTCTTATAGTTTCCGAGATATGGACTATCGATAATTTACACCTTAGGCTCTGCTTCTAACTTGGGCCCAAATTGTAAAATGGTCTTATCTATTGGCGATTTCGTTCCAATTCACTTTCCAAGTAATATTCGGCATGCTAATTACATTGCCGGTTGCCAAATTGCATTATCTCTTATAGTTTCCGAGATATGGACTATAGATAATTTACACCTTAGGCTCTGCTTCTAACTTGGGCCCAAATTGTAAAATGGTCTTATCTATTGGCGATTTCGTTCCAATTCACTTTCCAAGTAATATTCGGCATGCTAATTACATTGCCGGTTGCCAAATTGCATTATCTCTTATAGTTTCCGAGATATGGACTATAGATAATTTACACCTTAGGCTCTGCTTCTAACTTGGGCCCAAATTGTAAAATGGTCTTATCTATTGGCGATTTCGTCCCAATTCACATTCCAAATAATATCCCGCATGCTAATTACATTGCCGTTGCCAAATTGAATTATCTCTTATAGTTTCCGAGATATGGACTATCGATAATTTACACCTTAGGCTCAGCTTCTAACTTGGGCCCAAATTGTAAAATGGTCTTACCTATTGGCGATTTCGTTCCAATTCACATTCCAAGTAATATTCGGCATGCTAATTACATTGCCGGTTGCCAAATTGCATTATCTCTTATAGTTTCCGAGATATGGACTATAGATAATTTACACCTTAGGCTCTGCTTCTAACTTGGGCCCAAATTGTAAAATGGTCTTATCTATTGGCGATTTCGTTCCAATTCACTTTCCAAGTAATATTCGGCATGCTAATTACATTGCCGGTTGCCAAATTGCATTATCTCTTATAGTTTCCGAGATATGGACTATAGATAATTTACACCTTAGGCTCTGCTTCTAACTTGGGCCCAAATTGTAAAAATGGTCTTATCTATTGGCGATTTCGTCCAATTCACATTCCAAGTAATATCCCGCATGCTAATTACATTGCCGGGTTGCCAAATTGAATTATCTCTTATAGTTTCCGAGATATGGACTATCGATAATTTACACCTTAGGCTCAGCTTCTAACTTGGGCCCAAATTGTAAAATGGTCTTACCTATTGGCGATTTCGTTCCAATTCACATTCCAAGTAATATTCGGCATGCTAATTACATTGCCGGTTGCCAAATTGCATTATCTCTTATAGTTTCCGAGATATGGACTATCGATAATTTACATCTTAGGCTCTGCTTCTAACTTGGGCCCAAATTGTAAAATGGTCTTATCTATTGGCGATTTCGTTCCAATTCACATTCCAAGTAATATTCGGCATGCTAATTACATTGCCGGTTGCCAAATTGCATTATCTCTTATAGTTTCCGAGATATGGACTATCGATAATTTACACCTTAGGCTCTGCTTCTAACTTGGGCCCAAATTGTAAAATGGTCTTATCTATTGCCGATTCGTTCCAATTCACATTCCAAGTAATATTCGGCATGCTAATTACATTGCCGGTTGCCAAATTGAATTATCTCTTATAGTTTCCGAGATATGGACTATCGATAATTTACACCTTAGGCTCTGCTTCTAACTTGGGCCCCAAATTTTAAATGGTCTTATCTATTGGCGATTTCGTTCCAATTCACTTTCCAAGTAATATTCGGCATGCTAATTACATTGCCGGTTGCCAAATTGCATTATCTCTTATAGTTTCCGAGATATGGACTATAGATAATTTACACCTTAGGCTCTGCTTCTAACTTGGGCCCAAATTGTAAAATGGTCTTATCTATTGGCGATTTCTTTCCAATTCACTTTCCAAGTAATATTCGGCATGCTAATTACATTGCCAGTTGCCAAATTGCATTATCTCTTATAGTTTCCGAGATATGGACTATCGATAATTTACACCTTAGGCTCTGCTTCTAACTTGGGCCCAAATTGTAAAATGGTCTTATCTATTGGCGATTTCGTTCCAATTCACATTCCAAGTAATATTCGGCATGCTAATTACATTGCCGGTGGCCAAGTTGCATTATCTCTTATAGTTTCCGAGATATGGACTATCGATAATTTACACCTTAGGCTCTGCTTCTAACTTGGGCCCAAATTGTAAAATGGTCTTATCTATTGGCGATTTCGTTCCAATTCACATTCCAAGTAATATTCGGCATGCTAATTACATTGCCGGTTGCCAAATTGCATTATCTCTTATAGTTTCCGAGATATGGACTATCGATTATTTTTAACCTTAGGCTCTGCTTCTAACTTGGACCCAAACTGTAAAATGGTCTTATCTATTGGCGATTTCATTCCAATTCACATTCCAAGTAATATTCGGCATGCTAATTACATTGCCGGTTACCAAATTGCATTATCTCTTATAGTTTCCGAGATATGGACTATCGATAATTTACACCTTAGGCTCTGCTTCTAACTTGGGCCCAAATTGTAAAATGGTCTTATCTATTGGCGATTTCGTTCCAATTCACATTCCAAGCAATATCCCGCATGCTAATTACATTGCCGGTTGCCAAATTGAATTATCTCTTATAGTTTCCGATATATGGACTATCGATAATTTACACCTTAGGCTCTGCTTCTAACTTGGGCCCAAATTGTAAAATGGTCTTACCTATTGGCGATTTCGTTCCAATTCACATTCCAAGTAATATTCGGCATGCTAATTACATTGTCGGTTGCCAAATTGCATTATCTCTTATAGTTTCCGAGATATGGACTATCGATAATTTACATCTTAGGCTCTGCTTCTAACTTGGGCCCAAATTGTAAAATGGTCTTATCTATTGGCGATTTCGTTCCAATTCACATTCCAAGTAATATTCGGCATGCTAATTACATTGCCGGTTGCCAAATTGCATTATCTCTTATAGTTTCCGAGATATGGACTATCGATAATTTACACCTTAGGCTCTGCTTGTAACTTGGGCCCAAATTGTAAAATGGTCTTATCTATTGCCGATTTCGTTCCAATTCACATTCCAAGTAATATTCGGCATGCTAATTACATTGCCGGTTGCCAAATTGCATTATCTCTTATAGTTTCCGAGATATGGACTATCGATAATTTACACCTTAGGCTCTGCTTCTAACTTGGGCCCAAATTGTAAAATGGTCTTATCTATTGGCGATTTCATTCCAATTCACATTCCAAGTAATATTCGGCATGCTATTACATTGCCGGTTGCCAAATTGCATTATCTCTTATAGTTTCCGAGATATGGACTATCGATAATTTACACCTTAGGCTCTGCTTCTAACTTGGGCCCAAATTGTAAAATGGTCTTATCTATTGCCGATTTCGTTCCAATTCACATTCCAAGTAATATTCGGCATGCTAATTACATTGCCGGTTGCCAAATTGCATTATCTCTTATAGTTTCCGAGATATGGACTATCGATAATTTACACCTTAGGCTCTGCTTCTAACTTGGGCCCAAATTGTAAAATGGTCTTATCTATTGGCGATTTCATTCCAATTCACATTCCAAGTAATATTCGGCATGCTAATTTCATTGCCGGTTGCCAAATTACATTATCTCTTATAGTTTCCGAGATATGGACTAACGATAATTTACACCTTAGGCTCTGCTTCTAACTTGGGCCCAAATTGTAAAATGGTCTTATCTATTGGCGATTTCGTTCCAATTCACATTCCAAGTAATATTCGGCATGCTAATTACATTGCCCGTTGCCAAATTGCATTATCTCTTATAGTTTCCGAGATATGGACTATCGATAATTTACACCTTAGGCTCTGCTTCTAACTTGGGCCCAAATTTTAAAATGGTCTTATCTATTGGCGATTTCGTTCCAATTCACTTTCCAAGTAATATTCGGCATGCTAATTACATTGCCGGTTGCCAAATTGCATTATCTCTTATAGTTTCCGAGATATGGACTATAGATAATTTACACCTTAGGCTCTGCTTCTAACTTGGGCCCAAATTGTAAAATGGTCTTATCTATTGGCGATTTCTTTCCAATTCACTTTCCAAGTAATATTCGGCATGCTAATTACATTGCCGGTTGCCAAATTGCATTATCTCTTATAGTTTCCGAGATATGGACTATCGATAATTTACACCTTAGGCTCTGCTTCTAACTTGGGCCCAAATTGTAAAATGGTCTTATCTATTGGCGATTTCGTTCCAATTCACATTCCAAGTAATATTCGGCATGCTAATTACATTGCCGGTGGCCAAGTTGCATTATCTCTTATAGTTTCCGAGATATGGACTATCGATAATTTACACCTTAGGCTCTGCTTCTAACTTGGGCCCAAATTGTAAAATGGTCTTATCTATTGGCGATTTCGTTCCAATTCACATTCCAAGTAATATTCGGCATGCTAATTACATTGCCGGTTGCCAAATTGCATTATCTCTTATAGTTTCCGAGATATGGACTATCGATTATTTTTAACCTTAGGCTCTGCTTCTAACTTGGACCCAAACTGTAAAATGGTCTTATCTATTGGCGATTTCATTCCAATTCACATTCCAAGTAATATTCGGCATGCTAATTACATTGCCGGTTACCAAATTGCATTATCTCTTATAGTTTCCGAGATATGGACTATCGATAATTTACACCTTAGGCTCTGCTTCTAACTTGGGCCCAAATTGTAAAATGGTCTTATCTATTGGCGATTTCGTTCCAATTCACATTCCAAGCAATATCCCGCATGCTAATTACATTGCCGGTTGCCAAATTGAATTATCTCTTATAGTTTCCGATATATGGACTATCGATAATTTACACCTTAGGCTCTGCTTCTAACTTGGGCCCAAATTGTAAAATGGTCTTACCTATTGGCGATTTCGTTCCAATTCACATTCCAAGTAATATTCGGCATGCTAATTACATTGTCGGTTGCCAAATTGCATTATCTCTTATAGTTTCCGAGATATGGACTATCGATAATTTACATCTTAGGCTCTGCTTCTAACTTGGGCCCAAATTGTAAAATGGTCTTATCTATTGGCGATTTCGTTCCAATTCACATTCCAAGTAATATTCGGCATGCTAATTACATTGCCGGTTGCCAAATTGCATTATCTCTTATAGTTTCCGAGATATGGACTATCGATAATTTACACCTTAGGCTCTGCTTGTAACTTGGGCCCAAATTGTAAAATGGTCTTATCTATTGCCGATTTCGTTCCAATTCACATTCCAAGTAATATTCGGCATGCTAATTACATTGCCGGTTGCCAAATTGCATTATCTCTTATAGTTTCCGAGATATGGACTATCGATAATTTACACCTTAGGCTTTGCTTCTAACTTGGGCCCAAATTGTAAAATGGTCTTATCTATTGGCGATTTCATTCCAATTCACATTCCAAGTAATATTCGGCATGCTAATTACATTGCCGGTTGCCAAATTGCATTATCTCTTATAGTTTCCGAGATATGGACTATCGATAATTTACACCTTAGGCTCTGCTTCTAACTTGGGCCCAAATTGTAAAATGGTCTTATCTATTGCCGATTTCGTTCCAATTCACATTCCAAGTAATATTCGGCATGCTAATTACATTGCCGGTTGCCAAATTGCATTATCTCTTATAGTTTCCGAGATATGGACTATCGATAATTTACACCTTAGGCTCTGCTTCTAACTTGGGCCCAAATTGTAAAATGGTCTTATCTATTGGCGATTTCATTCCAATTCACATTCCAAGTAATATTCGGCATGCTAATTTCATTGCCGGTTGCCAAATTACATTATCTCTTATAGTTTCCGAGATATGGACTAACGATAATTTACACCTTAGGCTCTGCTTCTAACTTGGGCCCAAATTGTAAAATGGTCTTATCTATTGGCGATTTCGTTCCAATTCACATTCCAAGTAATATTCGGCATGCTAATTACATTGCCCGTTGCCAAATTGCATTATCTCTTATAGTTTCCGAGATATGGACTATCGATAATTTACACCTTAGGCTCTGCTTCTAACTTGGGCCCAAATTGTAAAATCGTCTTATCTATTGGCGATTTCGTTCCAATTCACATTCCAAGTAATATTCGGCATGCTAATTACATTGCCGGTTGCCAAATTGCATTATCTCTTATAGTTTCCGTGATATGGACTATCGATAATTTACACCTTAGGCTCTGCTTCTAACTTGGGCCCAAATTGTAAAATGGTCTTATCTATTGGCGATTTCGTTCCAATTCACATTCCAAGTAATATCCGGCATGCTAATTACATTGCCGGTTGCCAAATTGAATTATCTCTTATAGTTTCCGAGATATGGACTATCGATAATTTACACCTTAGGCTCTGCTTCTAACTTGGGCCCAAATTGTAAAATGGTCTTATCTATTGGCGATTTCGTTCCAATTCACTTTCCAAGTAATATTCGGCATGCTAATTACATTGCCGGTTGCCAAATTGCATTATCTCTTATAGTTTCCGAGATATGGACTATAGATAATTTACACCTTAGGCTCTGCTTCTAACTTGGGCCCAAATTGTAAAATGGTCTTATCTATTGGCGATTTCGTTCCAATTCACTTTCCAAGTAATATTCGGCATGCTAATTACATTGCCGGTTGCCAAATTGCATTATCTCTTATAGTTTCCGAGATATGGACTATAGATAATTTACACCTTAGGCTCTGCTTCTAACTTGGGCCCAAATTGTAAAATGGTCTTATCTATTGGCGATTTCTTTCCAATTCACTTTTCAAGTAATATTCGGCATGCTAATTACATTGCCGGTTGCCAAATTGCATTATCTCTTATAGTTTCCGAGATATGGACTATCGATAATTTACACCTTAGGCTCTGCTTCTAACTTGGGCCCAAATTGTAAAATGGTCTTATCTATTGGCGATTTCGTTCCAATTCACATTCCAAGTAATATTCGGCATGCTAATTACATTGCCGGTATCCAAGTTGCATTATCTCTTATACTTTCCGAGATATGGACTATCGATAATTTACACCTTAGGCTCTGCTTCTAACTTGGGCCCAAATTGTAAAATGGTCTTATCTATTGGCGATTTCGTTCCAATTCACATTCCAAGTAATATTCGGCATGCTAATTACATTGCCGGTTGCCAAATTGCATTATCTCTTATAGTTTCCGAGATATGGACTATCGATTATTTTTAACCTTAGGCTCTGCTTCTAACTTGGACCCAAACTGTAAAATGGTCTTATCTATTGGCGATTTCGTTCCAATTCACACTCCAAGTAATATTCGGCATGCTAATTACATTGCCGGTTACCAAATTGCATTATCTCTTATAGTTTCCGAGATATGGACTATCGATAATTTACACCTTAGGCTCTGCTTCTAACTTGGGCCCAAATTGTAAAATGGTCTTATCTATTGGCGGTTTCGTTCCAATTCACATTCCAAGTAATATTCGGCATGCTAATTACATTGCCGGTTGCCAAATTGCATTATCTCTTATAGTTTCCGAGATATGGACTATCGATAATTTACACCTTAGGCTCTGCTTCTAACTTGGGCCCAAATTGTAAAATGGTCTTATCTATTGGCGATTTCGTCCCAATTCACATTCCAAGTAATATTCGGCATGCTAATTACATTGCCGGTTGCGAAATTGTATTATCTCTTATAGTTTCCGAGATATGGACTATCGATAATTTACACCTTAGGCTCTGCTTCTAACTTGGGCCCAAATTGTAAAATGGTCTTATCTATTGGCGATTTCGTTCCAATTCACATTCCAAGTAATATTCGGCATGCTAATTACATTGCCGGTTGCCAAATTGCATTATCTCTTTTAGTTTCCGAGATATGGACTATCGATAATTTACACCTTAGGCTCTGCTTCTAACTTGGGCCCAAATTGTAAAATGGTCTTATCTATAGGCGATTTCGTTCCAATTCACATTCCAAGTAATATTCGGCATGCTAATTACATTGCCGGTTGCCAAATTGCATTATCTCTTATAGTTTCCGAGATATGGACTATCGATAATTTACACCTTAGGCTCTGCTTCTAACTTGGGCCCAAATTGTAAAATGGTCTTATCTATTGGCGATTTCGTTCCAATTCACATTCCAAGTAATATCCGGCATGCTAATTACATTGCCGGTTGCCAAATTGCATTATCTCTTATAGTTTCCGAGATATGGACTATCGATAATTTACACCTTAGTCTCTGCTTCTAACTTGGGCCCAAATTGTAAAATGGTCTTATCTATCGGCGATTTCGTTCCAATTCACATTCCAAGTAATATTCGGCATGCTAATTACATTGCCGGTATCCAAGTTGCATTATCTCTTATAGTTTCCGAGATATGGACTATCGATAATTTACACATTAGGCTCTGCTTCTAACTTGGGCCCAAATTGTAAAATGGTCTTATCTATTGGCGATTTCGTTCCAATTCACATTCCAAGTAATATTCGGCATGCTAATTACATTGCCGGTTGCCAAATTGCATTATCTCTTATAGTTTCCGAGATATGGACTATCGATTATTTTTAACCTTAGGCTCTGCTTCTAACTTGGACCCAAACTGTAAAATGGTCTTATCTATTGGCGATTTCGTTCCAATTCACATTCCAAGTAATATTCGGCATGCTAATTACATTGCCGGTTACCAAATTGCATTATCTCTTATAGTTTCCGAGATATGGACTATCGATAATTTACACCTTAGGCTCTGCTTCTAACTTGGGCCCAAATTGTAAAATGGTCTTATCTATTGGCGATTTCGTTCCAATTCACATTCCAAGTAATATTCGGCATGCTAATTACATTGCCGGTTGCCAAATGGCATTATCTCTTATAGTTTCCGAGATATGGACTATCGATAATTTACACCTTAGGCTCTGCTTCTAACTTGGGCCCAAATTGTAAAATGGTCTTATCTATTGGCGATTTCGTCCCAATTCACATTCCAAGTAATATTCGGCATGCTAATTACATTGCCGGCTACCAAATTGCATTATCTCTTATAGTTTCCGAGATATGGACTATCGATAATTTACACCTTAGGCTCTGCTTCTAACTTGGGCCCAAATTGTAAAATGGTCTTATCTATTGGCGATTTCGTTCCAATTCACATTCCAAGTAATATTCGGCATGCTAATTACATTGCCGGTTGCCAAATTGCATTATCTCTTATAGTTTCCGAGATATGGACTATCGATAATTTACACCTTAGGCTCTGCTTCTAACTTGGGCCCAAATTGTAAAATGGTCTTATCTATTGGCGATTTCGTCCCAATTCACATTCCAAGTAATATTCGGCATGCTAATTACATTGCCGGTTGCGAAATTGTATTATCTCTTATAGTTTCCGAGATATGGACTATCGATAATTTACACCTTAGGCTCTGCTTCTAACTTGGGCCCAAATTGTAAAATGGTCTTATCTATTGGCGATTTCGTTCCAATTCACATTCCAAGTAATATTCGGCATGCTAATTACATTGCCGGTTGCCAAATTGCATTATCTCTTTTAGTTTCCGAGATATGGACTATCGATAATTTACACCTTAGGCTCTGCTTCTAACTTGGGCCCAAATTGTAAAATGGTCTTATCTATTGGCGATTTCGTTCCAATTCACATTCCAAGTAATATCCGGCATGCTTATTACATTGCCGGTTGCCAAATTGAATTATCTCTTATAGTTTCCGAGATATGGACTATCGATAATTTACACCTTAGGCTCTGCTTCTAACTTGGGCCCAAATTGTAAAATGGTCTTACCTATTGGCGATTTCGTTCCAATTCACATTCCAAGTAATATTCGGCATGCTAATTACATTGCCGGTTGCCAAATTGCATTATCTCTTATAGTTTCCGAGATATGGACTATCGATAATTTACACCTTAGTCTCTGCTTCTAACTTGGGCCCAAATTGTAAAATGGTCTTATCTATTGGCGATTTCGTTCCAATTCACATTCCAAGTAATATTCGGCATGCTAATTACATTGCCGCTATCCAAGTTGCATTATCTCTTATAGTTTCCGAGATATGGACTATCGATAATTTACACCTTAGGCTCTGCTTCTAACTTGGGCCCAAATTGTAAAATGGTCTTATCTATTGGCGATTTCGTTCCAATTCACATTCCAAGTAATATTCGGCATGCTAATTACATTGCCGGTTGCCAAATTGCATTATCTCTTATAGTTTCCGAGATATGGACTATCGATAATTTACACCTTAGGCTCTGCTTCTAA
The DNA here is from genome assembly GCF_030347505.1 of Rhynchophorus ferrugineus. Lineage (NCBI taxonomy): Eukaryota > Metazoa > Arthropoda > Insecta > Coleoptera > Curculionidae > Rhynchophorus > Rhynchophorus ferrugineus. The sequence continues at coordinate 217,374 of NW_027472757.1, read as the reverse complement.
CTTGGGCCCAAATTGTAAAATGGTCTTATCTATTGGCGATTTCGTCCCAATTCACATTCCAAGTAATATTCGGCATGCTAATTACATTGCCGGCTACCAAATTGCATTATCTCTTATAGTTTCCGAGATATGGACTATCGATAATTTACACCTTAGGCTCTGCTTCTAACTTGGGCCCAAATTGTAAAATGGTCTTATCTATTGGCGATTTCGTTCCAATTCACATTCCAAGTAATATTCGGCATGCTAATTACATTGCCGGTTGCCAAATTGCATTATCTCTTATAGTTACCGAGATATGGACTATCGATAATTTACACCTTAGGCTCTGCCTCTAACTTGGGCCCAAATTGTAAAATGGTCTTATCTATTGGCGATTTCGTCCCAATTCACATTCCAAGTAATATTCGGCATGCTAATTACATTGCTGGTTGCGAAATTGTATTATCTCTTATAGTTTCCGAGACATGGACTATCGATAATTTACACCTTAGGCTCTGCTTCTAACTTGGGCCCAAATTGTAAAATGGTCTTATCTATTGGCGATTTCGTTCCAATTCACATTCCAAGTAATATTCGGCATGCTAATTACATTGCCGGTTGCCAAATTGCATTATCTCTTTTAGTTTCCGAGATATGGACTATCGATAATTTACACCTTAGGCTCTGCTTCTAACTTGGGCCCAAATTGTAAAATGGTCTTATCTATTGGCGATTTCGTTCCAATTCACATTCCAAGTAATATTCGGCATGCTAATTACATTGCCGGTTGCCAAATTGCATTATCTCTTATAGTTTCCGAGATATGGACTATCGATAATTTACACCTTAGGCTCTGCTTCTAACTTGGGCCCAAATTGTAAAATGGTCTTATCTATTGCCGATTTCGTTCCAATTCACATTCCAAGTAATATTCGGCATGCTAATTACATTGCCGGTTGCCAAATTACATTATCTCTTATAGTTTCCGAGATATGGACTATCGATAATTTACACCTTAGGCTCTGCTTCTAACTTGGGCCCAAATTGTAAAATGGTCTTATCTATTGGCGATTTCATTCCAATTCACATTCCAAGTAATATTCGGCATGCTAATTTCATTGCCGGTTGCCAAATTGCATTATCTCTTATAGTTTCCGAGATATGGACTAACGATAATTTACACCTTAGGCTCTGCTTCTAACTTGGGCCCAAATTGTAAAATGGTCTTATCTATTGGCGATTTCGTTCCAATTCACATTCCAAGTAATATTCGGCATGCTAATTACATTGCCGGTTGCCAAATTGCATTATCTCTTATAGTTTCCGAGATATGGACTATCGATAATTTACACCTTAGGCTCTGCTTCTAACTTGGGCCCAAATTGTAAAATGGTCTTATCTATTGGCGATTTCGTTCCAATTCACACTCCAAGTAATATTCGGCATGCTAATTACATTGCCGGTTGCCAAATTGCATTATCTCTTATAGTTTCCGAGATATGGACTATCGATAATTTACACCTTAGTCTCTGCTTCTAACTTGGGCCCAAATTGTAAAATGGTCTTATCTATTGGCGATTTCGTTCCAATTCACATTCCAAGTAATATTCGGCATGCTAATTACATTGCCGGTTGCCAAATTGCATTATCTCTTATAGTTTCCGAGATATGGACTATCGATTATTTTTAACCTTAGGCTCTGCTTCTAACTTGGACCCAAACTGTAAAATGGTCTTATCTATTGGCGATTTCGTTCCAATTCACATTCCAAGTAATATTCGGCATGCTAATTACATTGCCGGTTACCAAATTGCATTATCTCTTATAGTTTCCGAGATATGGACTATCGATAATTTACACCTTAGGCTCTGCTTCTATATCTATTGGCGATTTCGTTCCAATTCACACTCCAAGTAATATTCGGCATGCTGATTACATTGCCGGTTGCCAAATTGCATTATCTCTTATAGTTTCCGAGATATGGACTATCGATAATTTACACCTTAGGCTCTGCTTCTAACTTGGGCCCAAATTGTAAAATGGTCTTATCTATTGGCGATTTCGTCCCAATTCACATTCCAAGTAATATTCGGCATGCTAATTACATTGCCGGTTACCAAATTGCATTATCTCTTATAATTTCCGAGATATGGACTATCGATAATTTACACCTTAGGCTCTGCTTCTAACTTGGGCCCAAATTGTAAAATGGTCTTATCTATTGGCGATTTCGTTCCAATTCACATTCCAAGTAATATTCGGCATGCTAATTACATTGCCGGTTGCCAAATTGCATTATCTCTTATAGTTTCCGAGATATGGACTATCGATAATTTACACCTTAGGCTCTGCTTCTAACTTGGGCCCAAATTGTAAAATGGTCTTATCTATTGGCGATTTCGTCCCAATTCACATTCCAAGTAATATTCGGCATGCTAATTACATTGCCGGTTGCGAAATTGTATTATCTCTTATAGTTTCCGAGATATGGACTATCGATAATTTACACCTTAGGCTCTGCTTCTAACTTGGGCCCAAATTGTAAAATGGACTTATCTATTGGCGATTTCGTTCCAATTCACATTCCAAGTAATATTCGGCATGCCAATTACATTGCCGGTTGCCAAATGGCATTATCTCTTTTAGTTTCCGAGATATGGGCTATCGATAATTTACACCTTAGGCTCTGCTTCTAACTTGGGCCCAAATTGTAAAATGGTCTTATCTATTGGCGATTTCGTTCCAATTCACATTCCAAGTAATATTCGGCATGCTAATTACATTGCCGGTTGCCAAATTGCATTATCTCTTATAGTTTCCGAGATATGGACTATCGATAATTTACACCTTAGGCTCTGCTTCTAACTTGGGCCCAAATTGTAAAATGGTCTTATCTATTGGCGATTTCGTTCCAATTCACATTCCAAGTAATATCCGGCATGCTAATTACATTGCCGGTTGCCAAATTGAATTATCTCTTATAGTTTCCGAGATATGGACTATCGATAATTTACACCTTAGGCTCTGCTTCTAACTTGGGCCCAAATTGTAAAATGGTCTTACCTATTGGCGATTTCGTTCCAATTCACATTCCAAGTAATATTCGGCATGCTAATTACATTGCTGGTTGCCAAATTGCATTATCTCTTATAGTTTCCGAGATATGGACTATAGATAATTTACACCTTAGGCTCTGCCTCTAACTTGGGCCCAAATTGTAAAATGGTCTTATCTATTGGCGATTTCGTTCCAATTCACATTCCAAGTAATATCCGGCATGCTAATTACATTGCCGGTTGCCAAATTGAATTATCTCTTATAGTTTCCGAGATATGGACTATCGATAATTTACACCTTAGGCTCTGCTTCTAACTTGGGCCCAAATTGTAAAATGGTCTTATCTATTGGCGATTTCGTTCCAATTCACATTCCAAGTAATATTCGGCATGCTAATTACATTGCCGGTATCCAAGTTGCATTATCTCTTATAGTTTCCGAGATATGGACTATCGATAATTTACACCTTAGGCTCTGCTTCTAACTTGGGCCCAAATTGTAAAATGGTCTTATCTATTGGCGATTTCGTTCCAATTCACATTCCAAGTAATATTCGGCATGCTAATTACATTGCCGGTTGCCAAATTGCATTATCTCTTATAGTTTCCGAGATATGGACTATCGATTATTTTTAACCTTAGGCTCTGCTTCTAACTTGGACCCAAACTGTAAATTGGTCTTATCTATTGGCGATTTCGTTCCAATTCACATTCCAAGTAATATTCGGCATGCTAATTACATTGCCGGTTACCAAATTGCATTATCTCTTATAGTTTCCGAGATATGGACTATCGATAATTTACACCTTAGGCTCTGCTTCTAACTTGGGCCCAAATTGTAAAATGGTCTTATCTATTGGCGATTTCGTTCCAATTCACATTCCAAGTAATATTCGGCATGCTAATTACATTGCCGGTTGCCAAATTGCATTATCTCTTATAGTTTCCGAGATATGGACTATCGATAATTTACACCTTAGGCTCTGCTTCTAACTTGGGCCCAAATTGTAAAATGGTCTTATCTATTGGCGATTTCGTCCCAATTCACATTCCAAGTAATATTCGGCATGCTAATTACATTGCCGGTTGCGAAATTGTATTATCTCTTATAGTTTCCGAGATTTGGACTATCGATAATTTACACCTTAGGCTCTGCTTCTAACTTGGGCCCAAATTGTAAAATGGTCTTATCTATTGGCGATTTCGTTCCAATTCACATTCCAAGTAATATCCGGCATGCTAATTACATTGCCGGTTGCCAAATTGAATTATCTCTTATAGTTTCCGAGATATGGACTATCGATAATTTACACCTTAGGCTCTGCTTCTAACTTGGGCCCAAATTGTAAAATGGTCTTACCTATTGGCGATTTCGTTCCAATTCACATTCCAAGTAATATTCGGCATGCTAATTACATTGCCGGTTGCCAAATTGCATTATCTCTTATAGTTTCCGAGATATGGACTATCGATAATTTACACCTTAGTCTCTGCTTCTAACTTGGGCCCAAATTGTAAAATGGTCTTATCTATTGGCGATTTCGTTCCAATTCACATTCCAAGTAATATTCGGCATGCTAATTACATTGCCGGTATCCAAGTTGCATTATCTCTTATAGTTTCCGAGATATGGACTATCGATAATTTACACCTTAGGCTCTGCTTCTAACTTGGGCCCAAATTGTAAAATGGTCTTATCTATTGGCGATTTCGTTCCAATTCACATTCCAAGTAATATTCGGCATGCTAATTACATTGCCGGTTGCCAAATTGCATTATCTCTTATAGTTTCCGTGATATGGACTATCGATAATTTACAGGTTAGGCTCTGCTTCTAACTTGGGCCCAAATTGTAAAATGGTCTTATCTATTGGCGATTTCGTTCCAATTCACATTCCAAGTAATATTCGGCATGCTAATTACATAGCCGGTTGCCAAATTGCATTATCTCTTATAGTTTCCGAGATATGGACTATCGATAATTTACACCTTAGGCTCTGCTTCTAACTTGGGCCCAAATTGTAAAATGGTCTTATCTATTGGCGATTTCGTTCCAATTCACATTCCAAGTAATATTCGGCATGCTAATTACATTGCCGGTTGCCAAATTGCATTATCTCTTATAGTTTCCGTGATATGGACTATCGATAATTTACAGCTTAGGCTCTGCTTCTAACTTGGGCCCAAATTGTAAAAGGGTCTTATCTATTGGCGATTTCGTCCCAATTCACATTCCAAGTAATATTCGGCATGCTAATTACATTGCCGGTTGCGAAATTGTATTATCTCTTATAGTTTCCGAGATATGGACTATCGATAATTTACACCTTAGGCTCTGCTTCTAACTTGGGCCCAAATTGTAAAATGGTCTTATCTATTGGCGATTTCGTTCCAATTCACATTCCAAGTAATATTCGGCATGCTAATTACATTGCCGGTTGCCAAATTGCATTATCTCTTATAGTTTCCGAGATATGGACTATCGATAATTTACACCATAGGCTCTGCTTCTAACTTGGGCCCAAATTGTAAAATGGTCTTATCTATTGGCGATTTCGTTCCAATTCACATTCCAAGTAATATCCGGCATGCTAATTACATTGCCGGTTGCCAAATTGAATTATCTCTTATAGTTTCCGAGATATGGACTATCGATAATTTACACCTTAGGCTCTGCTTCTAACTTGGGCCCAAATTGTAAAATGGTCTTACCTATTGGCGATTTCGTTCCAATTCACATTCCAAGTAATATTCGGCATGCTAATTACATTGCCGGTTGCCAAATTGCATTATCTCTTATAGTTTCCGAGATATGGACTATCGATAATTTACACCTTAGTCTCTGCTTCTAACTTGGGCCCAAATTGTAAAATGGTCTTATCTATTGGCGATTTCGTTCCAATTCACATTCCAAGTAATATTCGGCATGCTAATTACATTGCCGGTATCCAAGTTGCATTATCTCTTATAGTTTCCGAGATATGGACTATCGATAATTTACACCTTAGTCTCTGCTTCTAACTTGGGCCCAAATTGTAAAATGGTCTTATCTATTGGCGATTTCGTTCCAATTCACATTCCAAGTAATATTCGGCATGCTAATTACATTGCCGGTTGCCAAATTGCATTATCTCTTATAGTTTCCGAGATATGAACTATCGATTATTTTTAACCTTAGGCTCTGCTTCTAACTTGGACCCAAACTGCAAAATGGTCTTATCTATTGGCGATTTCGTTCCAATTCACATTCCAAGTAATATTCGGCATGCTAATTACATTGCCGGTTGCCAAATTGCATTATCTCTTATAGTTTCCGAGATATGGACTATCGATAATTTACACCTTAGGCTCTGCTTCTAACTTGGGCCCAAATTGTAAAATGGTCTTATCTATTGGCGATTTCGTTCCAATTCACACTCCAAGTAATATTCGGCATGCTAATTACATTGCCGGTTGCCAAATTGCATTATCTCTTATAGTTTCCGAGATATGGACTATCGATAATTTACACCTTAGGCTCTGCTTCTAACTTGGGCCCAAATTGTAAAATGGTCTTATCTATTGGCGATTTCGTCCCAATTCACATTCCAAGTAATATTCGGCATGCTAATTACATTGCCGGTTACCAAATTGCATTATCTCTTATAGTTTCCGAGATATGGACTATCGATAATTTACACCTTAGGCTCTGCTTCTAACTTGGGCCCAAATTGTAAAATGGTCTTATCTATTGGCGATTTCGTTCCAATTCACATTCCAAGTAATATTCGGCATGCTAATTACATTGCCGGTTGCCAAATTGCATTATCTCTTATAGTTTCCGAGATATGGACTATCGATAATTTACACCTTAGGCTCTGCTTCTAACTTGGGCCCAAATTGTAAAATGGTCTTATCTATTGGCGATTTCGTCCCAATTCACATTCCAAGTAATATTCGGCATGCTAATTACATTGCCGGTTGCGAAATTGTATTATCTCTTATAGTTTCCGAGATATGGACTATCGATAATTTACACCTTAGGCTCTGCTTCTAACTTGGGCCCAAATTGTAAAATGGTCTTATCTATTGGCGATTTCGTTCCAATTCACATTCCAAGTAATATTCGGCATGCTAATTACATTGCCGGTTGCCAAATTGCATTATCTCTTTTAGTTTCCGAGATATGGACTATCGATAATTTACACCTTAGGCTCTGCTTCTAACTTGGGCCCAAATTGTAAAATGGTCTTATCTATTGGCGATTTCGTTCCAATTCACATTCCAAGTAATATTCGGCATGCTAATTACATTGCCGGTTGCCAAATTGCATTATCTCTTATAGTTTCCGAGATATGGACTATCGATAATTTACACCTTAGGCTCTGCTTCTAACTTGGGCCCAAATTGTAAAATGGTCTTATCTATTGGCGATTTCGTCCCAATTCACATTCCAAGTAATATTCGGCATGCTAATTACATTGCCGGTTGCGAAATTGTATTATCTCTTATAGTTTCCGAGATATGGACTATCGATAATTTACACCTTAGGCTCTGCTTCTAACTTGGGCCCAAATTGTAAAATGGTCTTATCTATTGGCGATTTCGTTCCAATTCACATTCCAAGTAATATTCGGCATGCCAATTACATTGCCGGTTGCCAAATGGCATTATCTCTTTTAGTTTCCGAGATATGGGCTATCGATAATTTACACCTTAGGCTCTGCTTCTAACTTGGGCCCAAATTGTAAAATGGTCTTATCTATTGGCGATTTCGTTCCAATTCACATTCCAAGTAATATTCGGCATGCTAATTACATTGCCGGTTGCCAAATTGCATTATCTCTTATAGTTTCCGAGATATGGACTATCGATAATTTACACCTTAGGCTCTGCTTCTAACTTGGGCCCAAATTGTAAAATGGTCTTATCTATTGGCGATTTCGTTCCAATTCACATTCCAAGTAATATCCGGAATGCTAATTACATTGCCGGTTGCCAAATTGAATTATCTCTTATAGTTTCCGAGATATGGACTATCGATAATTTACACCTTAGGCTCTGCTTCTAACTTGGGCCCAAATTGTAAAATGGTCTTACCTATTGGCGATTTCGTTCCAATTCACATTCCAAGTAATATTCGGCATGCTAATTACATTGCCGGTTGCCAAATTGCATTATCTCTTATAGTTTCCGAGATATGGACTATAGATAATTTACACCTTAGGCTCTGCTTCTAACTTGGGCCCAAATTGTAAAATGGTCTTATCTATTGGCGATTTCGTTCCAATTCACATTCCAAGTAATATCCGGCATGCTAATTACATTGCCGGTTGCCAAATTGAATTATCTCTTATAGTTTCCGAGATATGGACTATCGATAATTTACACCTTAGGCTCTGCTTCTAACTTGGGCCCAAATTGTAAAATGGTCTTATCTATTGGCGATTTCGTTCCAATTCACATTCCAAGTAATATTCGGCATGCTAATTACATTGCCGGTATCCAAGTTGCATTATCTCTTATAGTTTCCGAGATATGGACTATCGATAATTTACACCTTAGGCTCTGCTTCTAACTTGGGCCCAAATTGTAAAATGGTCTTATCTATTGGCGATTTCGTTCCAATTCACATTCCAAGTAATATTCGGCATGCTAATTACATTGCCGGTTGCCAAATTGCATTATCTCTTATAGTTTCCGAGATATGGACTATCGATTATTTTTAACCTTAGGCTCTGCTTCTAACTTGGACCGAAACTGTAAATTGGTCTTATCTATTGGCGATTTCGTTCCAATTCACATTCCAAGTAATATTCGGCATGCTAATTACATTGCCGGTTACCAAATTGCATTATCTCTTATAGTTTCCGAGATATGGACTATCGATAATTTACACCTTAGGCTCTGCTTCTAACTTGGGCCCAAATTGTAAAATGGTCTTATCTATTGGCGATTTCGTTCCAATTCACATTCCAAGTAATATTCGGCATGCTAATTACATTGCCGGTTGCCAAATTGCATTATCTCTTATAGTTTCCGAGATATGGACTATCGATAATTTACACCTTAGGCTCTGCTTCTAACTTGGGCCCAAATTGTAAAATGGTCTTATCTATTGGCGATTTCGTCCCAATTCACATTCCAAGTAATATTCGGCATGCTAATTACATTGCCGGTTGCGAAATTGTATTATCTCTTATAGTTTCCGAGATTTGGACTATCGATAATTTACACCTTAGGCTCTGCTTCTAACTTGGGCCCAAATTGTAAAATGGTCTTATCTATTGGCGATTTCGTTCCAATTCACATTCCAAGTAATATCCGGCATGCTAATTACATTGCCGGTTGCCAAATTGAATTATCTCTTATAGTTTCCGAGATATGGACTATCGATAATTTACACCTTAGGCTCTGCTTCTAACTTGGGCCCAAATTTTAAAATGGTCTTACCTATTGGCGATTTCGTTCCAATTCACATTCCAAGTAATATTCGGCATGCTAATTACATTGCCGGTTGCCAAATTGCATTATCTCTTATAGTTTCCGAGATATGGACTATCGATAATTTACACCTTAGTCTCTGCTTCTAACTTGGGCCCAAATTGTAAAATGGTCTTATCTATTGGCGATTTCGTTCCAATTCACATTCCAAGTAATATTCGGCATGCTAATTACATTGCCGGTATCCAAGTTGCATTATCTCTTATAGTTTCCGAGATATGGACTATCGATAATTTACACCTTAGGCTCTGCTTCTAACTTGGGCCCAAATTGTAAAATGGTCTTATCTATTGGCGATTTCGTTCCAATTCACATTCCATGTAATATTCGGCATGCTAATTACATTGCCGGTTGCCAAATTGCATTATCTCTTATAGTTTCCGTGATATGGACTATCGATAATTTACAGGTTAGGCTCTGCTTCTAACTTGGGCCCAAATTGTAAAATGGTCTTATCTATTGGCGATTTCGTTCCAATTCACATTCCAAGTAATATTCGGCATGCTAATTACATTGCCGGTTGCCAAATTGCATTATCTCTTATAGTTTCCGAGATATGGACTATCGATAATTTACACCTTAGGCTCTGCTTCTAACTTGGGCCCAAATTGTAAAATGGTCTTATCTATTGGCGATTTCGTTCCAATTCACATTCCAAGTAATATTCGGCATGCTAATTACATTGCCGGTTGCCAAATTGCATTATCCCTTATAGTTTCCGTGATATGGACTATCGATAATTTACAGCTTAGGCTCTGCTTCTAACTTGGGCCCAAATTGTAAAAGGGTCTTATCTATTGGCGATTTCGTCCCAATTCACATTCCAAGTAATATTCGGCATGCTAATTACATTGCCGGTTGCGAAATTGTATTATCTCTTATAGTTTCCGAGATATGGACTATCGATAATTTACACCTTAGGCTCTGCTTCTAACTTGGGCCCAAATTGTAAAATGGTCTTATCTATTGGCGATTTCGTTCCAATTCACATTCCAAGTAATATTCGGCATGCTAATTACATTGCCGGTTGCCAAATTGCATTATCTCTTTTAGTTTCCGAGATATGGACTATCGATAATTTACACCTTAGGCTCTGCTTCTAACTTGGGCCCAAATTGTAAAATGGTCTTATCTATTGGCGATTTCGTTCCAATTCACATTCCAAGTAATATTCGGCATGCTAATTACATTGCCGGTTGCCAAATTGCATTATCTCTTATAGTTTCCGAGATATGGACTATCGATAATTTACACCTTAGGCTCTGGTTCTAACTTGGGCCCAAATTGTAAAATGGTCTTATCTATTGGCGATTTCGTTCCAATTCACATTCCAAGTAATATCCGGCATGCTAATTACATTGCCAGTTGCCAAATTGAATTATCTCTTATAGTTTCCGAGATATGGACTATCGATAATTTACACCTTAGGCTCTGCTTCTAACTTGGGCCCAAATTGTAAAATGGACTTACCTATTGGCGATTTCGTTCCAATTCACATTCCAAGTAATATTCGGCATGCTAATTACATTGCCGGTTGCCAAATTGCATTATCTCTTATAGTTTCCGAGATATGGACTATCGATAATTTACACCTTAGTCTCTGCTTCTAACTTGGGCCCAAATTGTAAAATGGTCTTATCTATTGGCGATTTCGTTCCAATTCACATTCCAAGTAATATTCGGCATGCTAATTACATTGCCGGTATCCAAGTTGCATTATCTCTTATAGTTTCCGAGATATGGACTATCGATAATTTACACCTTAGTCTCTGCTTCTAACTTGGGCCCAAATTGTAAAATGGTCTTATCTATTGGCGATTTCGTTCCAATTCACATTCCAAGTAATATTCGGCATGCTAATTACATTGCCGGTTGCCAAATTGCATTATCTCTTATAGTTTCCGAGATATGGACTATCGATTATTTTTAACCTTAGGCTCTGCTTCTAACTTGGACCCAAACTGTAAATTGGTCTTATCTATTGGCGATTTCGTTCCAATTCACATTCCAAGTAATATTCGGCATGCTAATTACATTGCCGGTTACCAAATTGCATTATCTCTTATAGTTTCCGAGATATGGACTATCGATAATTTACACCTTAGGCTCTGCTTCTAACTTGGGCCCAAATTGTAAAATGGTCTTATCTATTGGCGATTTCGTTCCAATTCACATTCCAAGTAATATTCGGCATGCTAATTACATTGCCGGTTGCCAAATTGCATTATCTCTTATAGTTTCCGAGATATGGACTATCGATAATTTACACCTTAGGCTCTGCTTCTAACTTGGGCCCAAATTGTAAAATGGTCTTATCTATTGGCGATTTCGTCCCAATTCACATTCCAAGTAATATTCGGCATGCTAATTACATTGCCGGTTGCGAAATTGTATTATCTCTTATAGTTTCCGAGATTTGGACTATCGATAATTTACACCTTAGGCTCTGCTTCTAACTTGGGCCCAAATTGTAAAATGGTCTTATCTATTGGCGATTTCGTTCCAATTCACATTCCAAGTAATATCCGGCATGCTAATTACATTGCCGGTTGCCAAATTGAATTATCTCTTATAGTTTCCGAGATATGGACTATCGATAATTTACACCTTAGGCTCTGCTTCTAACTTGGGCCCAAATTGTAAAATGGTCTTACCTATTGGCGATTTCGTTCCAATTCACATTCCAAGTAATATTCGGCATGCTAATTACATTGCCGGTTGCCAAATTGCATTATCTCTTATAGTTTCCGAGATATGGACTATCGATAATTTACACCTTAGTCTCTGCTTCTAACTTGGGCCCAAATTGTAAAATGGTCTTATCTATTGGCGATTTCGTTCCAATTCACATTCCAAGTAATATTCGGCATGCTAATTACATTGCCGGTATCCAAGTTGCATTATCTCTTATAGTTTCCGAGATATGGACTATCGATAATTTACACCTTAGGCTCTGCTTCTAACTTGGGCCCAAATTGTAAAATGGTCTTATCTATTGGCGATTTCGTTCCAATTCACATTCCAAGTAATATTCGGCATGCTAATTACATTGCCGGTTGCCAAATTGCATTATCTCTTATAGTTTCCGTGATATGGACTATCGATAATTTACAGGTTAGGCTCTGCTTCTAACTTGGGCCCAAATTGTAAAATGGTCTTATCTATTGGCGATTTCGTTCCAATTCACATTCCAAGTAATATTCGGCATGCTAATTACATTGCCGGTTGCCAAATTGCATTATCTCTTATAGTTTCCGAGATATGGACTATCGATAATTTACACCTTAGGCTCTGCTTCTAACTTGGGCCCAAATTGTAAAATGGTCTTATCTATTGGCGATTTCGTTCCAATTCACATTCCAAGTAATATTCGGCATGCTAATTACATTGCCGGTTGCCAAATTGCATTATCTCTTATAGTTTCCGTGATATGGACTATCGATAATTTACAGCTTAGGCTCTGCTTCTAACTTGGGCCCAAATTGTAAAAGGGTCTTATCTATTGGCGATTTCGTCCCAATTCACATTCCAAGTAATATTCGGCATGCTAATTACATTGCCGGTTGCGAAATTGTATTATCTCTTATAGTTTCCGAGATATGGACTATCGATAATTTACACCTTAGGCTCTGCTTCTAACTTGGGCCCAAATTGTAAAATGGTCTTATCTATTGGCGATTTCGTTCCAATTCACATTCCAAGTAATATTCGGCATGCTAATTACATTGCCGGTTGCCAAATTGCATTATCTCTTTTAGTTTCCGAGATATGGACTATCGATAATTTACACCTTAGGCTCTGCTTCTAACTTGGGCCCAAATTGTAAAATGGTCTTATCTATTGGCGATTTCGTTCCAATTCACATTCCAAGTAATATTCGGCATGCTAATTACATTGCCGGTTGCCAAATTGCATTATCTCTTATAGTTTCCGAGATATGGACTATCGATAATTTACACCTTAGGCTCTGCTTCTAACTTGGGCCCAAATTGTAAAATGGTCTTATCTATTGGCGATTTCGTTCCAATTCACATTCCAAGTAATATCCGGCATGCTAATTACATTGCCGGTTGCCAAATTGAAATATCTCTTATAGTTTCCGAGATATGGACTATCGATAATTTACACCTTAGGCTCTGCTTCTAACTTGGGCCCAAATTGTAAAATGGTCTTACCTATTGGCGATTTCGTTCCAATTCACATTCCAAGTAATATTCGGCATGCTAATTACATTGCCGGTTGCCAAATTGCATTATCTCTTATAGTTTCCGAGATATGGACTATCGATAATTTACACCTTAGTCTCTGCTTCTAACTTGGGCCCAAATTGTAAAATGGTCTTATCTATTGGCGATTTCGTTCCAATTCACATTCCAAGTAATATTCGGCATGCTAATTACATTGCCGGTATCCAAGTTGCATTATCTCTTATAGTTTCCGAGATATGGACTATCGATAATTTACACCTTAGTCTCTGCTTCTAACTTGGGCCCAAATTGTAAAATGGTCTTATCTATTGGCGATTTCGTTCCAATTCACATTCCAAGTAATATTCGGCATGCTAATTACATTGCCGGTTGCCAAATTGCATTATCTCTTATAGTTTCCGAGATATGAACTATCGATTATTTTTAACCTTAGGCTCTGCTTCTAACTTGGACCCAAACTGTAAAATGGTCTTATCTATTGGCGATTTCGTTCCAATTCACATTCCAAGTAATATTCGGCATGCTAATTACATTGCCGGTTACCAAATTGCATTATCTCTTATAGTTTCCGAGATATGGACTATCGATAATTTACACCTTAGGCTCTGCTTCTAACTTGGGCCCAAATTGTAAAATGGTCTTATCTATTGGCGATTTCGTTCCAATTCACACTCCAAGTAATATTCGGCATGCTAATTACATTGCCGGTTGCCAAATTGCATTATCTCTTATAGTTTCCGAGATATGGACTATCGATAATTTACACCTTAGGCTCTGCTTCTAACTTGGGCCCAAATTGTAAAATGGTCTTATCTATTGGCGATTTCGTCCCAATTCACATTCCAAGTAATATTCGGCATGCTAATTACATTGCCGGTTACCAAATTGCATTATCTCTTATAGTTTCCGAGGTATGGACTATCGATAATTTACACCTTAGGCTCTGCTTCTAACTTGGGCCCAAATTGTAAAATGGTCTTATCTATTGGCGATTTCGTTCCAATTCACATTCCAAGTAATATTCGGCATGCTAATTACATTGCCGGTTGCCAAATTGCATTATCTCTTATAGTTTCCGAGATATGGACTATCGATAATTTACACCTTAGGCTCTGCTTCTAACTTGGGCCCAAATTGTAAAATGGTCTTATCTATTGGCGATTTCGTCCCAATTCACATTCCAAGTAATATTCGGCATGCTAATTACATTGCCGGTTGCGAAATTGTATTATCTCTTATAGTTTCCGAGATATGGACTATCGATAATTTACACCTTAGGCTCTGCTTCTAACTTGGGCCCAAATTGTAAAATGGTCTTATCTATTGGCGATTTCGTTCCAATTCACATTCCAAGTAATATTCGGCATGCTAATTACATTGCCGGTTGCCAAATTGCATTATCTCTTTTAGTTTCCGAGATATGGACTATCGATAATTTACACCTTAGGCTCTGCTTCTAACTTGGGCCCAAATTGTAAAATGGTCTTATCTATTGGCGATTTCGTCCCAATTCACATTCCAAGTAATATTCGGCATGCTAATTACATTGCCGGTTGCGAAATTGTATTATCTCTTATAGTTTCCGAGATATGGACTATCGATAATTTACACCTTAGGCTCTGCTTCTAACTTGGGCCCAAATTGTAAAATGGTCTTATCTATTGGCGATTTCGTTCCAATTCACATTCCAAGTAATATTCGGCATGCCAATTACATTGCCGGTTGCCAAATGGCATTATCTCTTTTAGTTTCCGAGATATGGGCTATCGATAATTTACACCTTAGGCTCTGCTTCTAACTTGGGCCCAAATTGTAAAATGGTCTTATCTATTGGCGATTTCGTTCCAATTCACATTCCAAGTAATATTCGGCATGCTAATTACATTGCCGGTTGCCAAATTGCATTATCTCTTATAGTTTCCGAGATATGGACTATCGATAATTTACACCTTAGGCTCTGCTTCTAACTTGGGCCCAAATTGTAAAATGGTCTTATCTATTGGCGATTTCGTTCCAATTCACATTCCAAGTAATATCCGGCATGCTAATTACATTGCCGGTTGCCAAATTGAATTATCTCTTATAGTTTCCGAGATATGGACTATCGATAATTTACACCTTAGGCTCTGCTTCTAACTTGGGCCCAAATTGTAAAATGGTCTTACCTATTGGCGATTTCGTTCCAATTCACATTCCAAGTAATATTCGGCATGCTAATTACATTGCCGGTTGCCAAATTGCATTATCTCTTATAGTTTCCGAGATATGGACTATAGATAATTTACACCTTAGGCTCTGCTTCTAACTTGGGCCCAAATTGTAAAATGGTCTTATCTATTGGCGATTTCGTTCCAATTCACATTCCAAGTAATATCCGGCATGCTAATTACATTGCCGGTTGCCAAATTGAATTATCTCTTATAGTTTCCGAGATATGGACTATCGATAATTTACACCTTAGGCTCTGCTTCTAACTTGGGCCCAAATTGTAAAATGGTCTTATCTATTGGCGATTTCGTTCCAATTCACATTCCAAGTAATATTCGGCATGCTAATTACATTGCCGGTATCCAAGTTGCATTATCTCTTATAGTTTCCGAGATATGGACTATCGATAATTTACACCTTAGGCTCTGCTTCTAACTTGGGCCCAAATTGTAAAATGGTCTTATCTATTGGCGATTTCGTTCCAATTCACATTCCAAGTAATATTCGGCATGCTAATTACATTGCCGGTTGCCAAATTGCATTATCTCTTATAGTTTCCGAGATATGGACTATCGATTATTTTTAACCTTAGGCTCTGCTTCTAACTTGGACCCAAACTGTAAATTGGTCTTATCTATTGGCGATTTCGTTCCAATTCACATTCCAAGTAATATTCGGCATGCTAATTACATTGCCGGTTACCAAATTGCATTATCTCTTATAGTTTCCGAGATATGGACTATCGATAATTTACACCTTAGGCTCTGCTTCTAACTTGGGCCCAAATTGTAAAATGGTCTTATCTATTGGCGATTTCGTTCCAATTCACATTCCAAGTAATATTCGGCATGCTAATTACATTGCCGGTTGCCAAATTGCATTATCTCTTATAGTTTCCGAGATATGGACTATCGATAATTTACACCTTAGGCTCTGCTTCTAACTTGGGCCCAAATTGTAAAATGGTCTTATCTATTGGCGATTTCGTCCCAATTCACATTCCAAGTAATATTCGGCATGCTAATTACATTGCCGGTTGCGAAATTGTATTATCTCTTATAGTTTCCGAGATTTGGACTATCGATAATTTACACCTTAGGCTCTGCTTCTAACTTGGGCCCAAATTGTAAAATGGTCTTATCTATTGGCGATTTCGTTCCAATTCACATTCCAAGTAATATCCGGCATGCTAATTACATTGCCGGTTGCCAAATTGAATTATCTCTTATAGTTTCCGAGATATGGACTATCGATAATTTACACCTTAGGCTCTGCTTCTAACTTGGGCCCAAATTTTAAAATGGTCTTACCTATTGGCGATTTCGTTCCAATTCACATTCCAAGTAATATTCGGCATGCTAATTACATTGCCGGTTGCCAAATTGCATTATCTCTTATAGTTTCCGAGATATGGACTATCGATAATTTACACCTTAGTCTCTGCTTCTAACTTGGGCCCAAATTGTAAAATGGTCTTATCTATTGGCGATTTCGTTCCAATTCACATTCCAAGTAATATTCGGCATGCTAATTACATTGCCGGTATCCAAGTTGCATTATCTCTTATAGTTTCCGAGATATGGACTATCGATAATTTACACCTTAGGCTCTGCTTCTAACTTGGGCCCAAATTGTAAAATGGTCTTATCTATTGGCGATTTCGTTCCAATTCACATTCCATGTAATATTCGGCATGCTAATTACATTGCCGGTTGCCAAATTGCATTATCTCTTATAGTTTCCGTGATATGGACTATCGATAATTTACAGGTTAGGCTCTGCTTCTAACTTGGGCCCAAATTGTAAAATGGTCTTATCTATTGGCGATTTCGTTCCAATTCACATTCCAAGTAATATTCGGCATGCTAATTACATTGCCGGTTGCCAAATTGCATTATCTCTTATAGTTTCCGAGATATGGACTATCGATAATTTACACCTTAGGCTCTGCTTCTAACTTGGGCCCAAATTGTAAAATGGTCTTATCTATTGGCGATTTCGTTCCAATTCACATTCCAAGTAATATTCGGCATGCTAATTACATTGCCGGTTGCCAAATTGCATTATCTCTTATAGTTTCCGTGATATGGACTATCGATAATTTACAGCTTAGGCTCTGCTTCTAACTTGGGCCCAAATTGTAAAAGGGTCTTATCTATTGGCGATTTCGTCCCAATTCACATTCCAAGTAATATTCGGCATGCTAATTACATTGCCGGTTGCGAAATTGTATTATCTCTTATAGTTTCCGAGATATGGACTATCGATAATTTACACCTTAGGCTCTGCTTCTAACTTGGGCCCAAATTGTAAAATGGTCTTATCTATTGGCGATTTCGTTCCAATTCACATTCCAAGTAATATTCGGCATGCTAATTACATTGCCGGTTGCCAAATTGCATTATCTCTTATAGTTTCCGTGATATGGACTATCGATAATTTACAGCTTAGGCTCTGCTTCTAACTTGGGCCCAAATTGTAAAAGGGTCTTATCTATTGGCGATTTCGTTCCAATTCACATTCCAAGTAATATTCGGCATGCTAATTACATTGCCGGTTGCCAAATTGCATTATCTCTTTTAGTTTCCGAGATATGGACTATCGATAATTTACACCTTAGGCTCTGCTTCTAACTTGGGCCCAAATTGTAAAATGGTCTTATCTATTGGCGATTTCGTTCCAATTCACATTCCAAGTAATATTCGGCATGCTAATTACATTGCCGGTTGCCAAATTGCATTATCTCTTATAGTTTCCGAGATATGGACTATCGATAATTTACACCTTAGGCTCTGCTTCTAACTTGGGCCCAAATTGTAAAATGGTCTTATCTATTGGCGATTTCGTTCCAATTCACATTCCAAGTAATATCCGGCATGCTAATTACATTGCCAGTTGCCAAATTGAATTATCTCTTATAGTTTCCGAGATATGGACTATCGATAATTTACACCTTAGGCTCTGCTTCTAACTTGGGCCCAAATTGTAAAATGGTCTTACCTATTGGCGATTTCGTTCCAATTCACATTCCAAGTAATATTCGGCATGCTAATTACATTGCCGGTTGCCAAATTGCATTATCTCTTATAGTTTCCGAGATATGGACTATCGATAATTTACACCTTAGTCTCTGCTTCTAACTTGGGCCCAAATTGTAAAATGGTCTTATCTATTGGCGATTTCGTTCCAATTCACATTCCAAGTAATATTCGGCATGCTAATTACATTGCCGGTATCCAAGTTGCATTATCTCTTATAGTTTCCGAGATATGGACTATCGATAATTTACACCTTAGTCTCTGCTTCTAACTTGGGCCCAAATTGTAAAATGGTCTTATCTATTGGCGATTTCGTTCCAATTCACATTCCAAGTAATATTCGGCATGCTAATTACATTGCCGGTTGCCAAATTGCATTATCTCTTATAGTTTCCGAGATATGGACTATCGATTATTTTTAACCTTAGGCTCTGCTTCTAACTTGGACCCAAACTGTAAAATGGTCTTATCTATTGGCGATTTCGTTCCAATTCACATTCCAAGTAATATTCGGCATGCTAATTACATTGCCGGTTACCAAATTGCATTATCTCTTATAGTTTCCGAGATATGGACTATCGATAATTTACACCTTAGGCTCTGCTTCTAACTTGGGCCCAAATTGTAAAATGGTCTTATCTATTGGCGATTTCGTTCCAATTCACACTCCAAGTAATATTCGGCATGCTAATTACATTGCCGGTTGCCAAATTGCATTATCTCTTATAGTTTCCGAGATATGGACTATCGATAATTTACACCTTAGGCTCTGCTTCTAACTTGGGCCCAAATTGTAAAATGGTCTTATCTATTGGCGATTTCGTCCCAATTCACATTCCAAGTAATATTCGGCATGCTAATTACATTGCCGGTTACCAAATTGCATTATCTCTTATAGTTTCCGAGATATGGACTATCGATAATTTACACCTTAGGCTCTGCTTCTAACTTGGGCCCAAATTGTAAAATGGTCTTATCTATTGGCGATTTCGTTCCAATTCACATTCCAAGTAATATTCGGCATGCTAATTACATTGCCGGTTGCCAAATTGCATTATCTCTTATAGTTTCCGAGATATGGACTATCGATAATTTACACCTTAGGCTCTGCTTCTAACTTGGGCCCAAATTGTAAAATGGTCTTATCTATTGGCGATTTCGTCCCAATTCACATTCCAAGTAATATTCGGCATGCTAATTACATTGCCGGTTGCGAAATTGTATTATCTCTTATAGTTTCCGAGATATGGACTATCGATAATTTACACCTTAGGCTCTGCTTCTAACTTGGGCCCAAATTGTAAAATGGTCTTATCTATTGGCGATTTCGTTCCAATTCACATTCCAAGTAATATTCGGCATGCTAATTACATTGCCGGTTGCCAAATTGCATTATCTCTTTTAGTTTCCGAGATATGGACTATCGATAATTTACACCTTAGGCTCTGCTTCTAACTTGGGCCCAAATTGTAAAATGGTCTTATCTATTGGCGATTTCGTTCCAATTCACATTCCAAGTAATATTCGGCATGCTAATTACATTGCCGGTTGCCAAATTGCATTATCTCTTATAGTTTCCGAGATATGGACTATCGATTATTTTTAACCTTAGGCTCTGCTTCTAACTTGGACCCAAACTGTAAAATGGTCTTATCTATTGGCGATTTCGTTCCAATTCACATTCCAAGTAATATTCGGCATGCTAATTACATTGCCGGTTACCAAATTGCATTATCTCTTATAGTTTCCGAGATATGGACTATCGATAATTGACACCTTAGGCTCTGCTTCTAACTTGGGCCCAAATTGTAAAATGGTCTTATCTATTGGCGATTTCGTTCCAATTCACGCTCCAAGTAATATTCGGCATGCTAATTACATTGCCGGTTGCCAAATTGCATTATCTCTTATAGTTTCCGAGATATGGACTATCGGTAATTTACACCTTAGGCTCTGCTTCTAACTTGGGCCCAAATTGTAAAATGGTCTTATCTATTGGCGATTTCGTTCCAATTCACATTCCAAGTAATATTCGGCATGCTAATTACATTGCCGGTTGCCAAATTGCATTATCTCTTTTAGTTTCCGAGATATGGACTATCGATAATTTACACCTTAGGCTCTGCTTCTAACTTGGGCCCAAATTGTAAAATGGTCTTATCTATTGGCGATTTCGTTCCAATTCACATTCCAAGTAATATTCGGCATGCTAATTACATTGCCGGTTGCCAAATTGCATTATCTCTTATAGTTTCCGAGATATGGACTATCGATTATTTTTAACCTTAGGCTCTGCTTCTAACTTGGACCCAAACTGTAAAATGGTCTTATCTATTGGCGATTTCGTTCCAATTCACATTCCAAGTAATATTCGGCATGCTAATTACATTGCCGGTTACCAAATTGCATTATCTCTTATAGTTTCCGAGATATGGACTATCGATAATTGACACCTTAGGCTCTGCTTCTAACTTGGGCCCAAATTGTAAAATGGTCTTATCTATTGGCGATTTCGTTCCAATTCACGCTCCAAGTAATATTCGGCATGCTAATTACATTGCCGGTTGCCAAATTGCATTATCTCTTATAGTTTCCGAGATATGGACTATCGGTAATTTACACCTTAGGCTCTGCTTCTAACTTGGGCCCAAATTGTAAAATGGCCTTATCTATTGGCGATTTCGTCCCAATTCACATTCCAAGTAATATTCGGCATGCTAATTACATTGTCGGTTACCAAATTGCATTATCTCTTATAGTTTCCGAGATATGGACTATCGATAATTTACACCTTAGGCTCTGCTTCTAACTTGGGCCCAAATTGTAAAATGGTCTTATCTATTGGCGATTTCGTTCCAATTCACATTCCAAGTAATATTCGGCATGCTAATTACATTGCCGGTTGCCAAATTGCATTATCTCTTATAGTTTCCGAGATATGGACTATCGATAATTTACACCTTAGGCTCTGCTTCTAACTTGGGCCCAAATTGTAAAATGGTCTTATCTATTGGCGATTTCGTCCCAATTCACATTCCAAGTAATATTCGGCATGCTAATTACATTGCCGGTTGCGAAATTGTATTATCTCTTATAGTTTCCGAGATATGGACTATCGATAATTTACACCTTAGGCTCTGCTTCTAACTTGGGCCCAAATTGTAAAATGGTCTTATCTATTGGCGATTTCGTTCCAATTCACATTCCAAGTAATATTCGGCATGCTAATTACATTGCCGGTTGCCAAATGGCATTATCTCTTTTAGTTTCCGAGATATGGTCTATCGATAATTTACACCTTAGGCTCTGCTTCTAACTTGGGCCCAAATTGTAAAATGGTCTTATCTATTGGCGATTTCGTTCCAATTCACATTCCAAGTAATATTCGGCATGTTAATTACATTGCCGGTTGCCAAATTGCATTATCTCTTATAGTTTCCGAGATATGGACTATCGATAATTTAATCCTTAGGCTCTGCTTCTAACTTGGACCCAAACTGTAAATTGGTCTTATCTATTGGCGATTTCGTTCCAATTCACATTCCAAGTAATATTCGGCATGCTAATTACATTGCCGGTTACCAAATTGCATTATCTCTTATAGTTTCCGAGATATGGACTATCGATAATTTACACCTTAGGCTCTGCTTCTAACTTGGGCCCAAATTGTAAAATGGTCTTATCTATTGGCGATTTCGTTCCAATTCACATTCCAAGTAATATTCGGCATGCTAATTACATTGCCGGTTGCCAAATTGCATTATCTCTTATAGTTTCCGAGATATGGACTATCGATAATTTACACCTTAGGCTCTGCTTCTAACTTGGGCCCAAATTGTAAAATGGTCTTATCTATTGGCGATTTCGTCCCAATTCACATTCCAAGTAATATTCGGCATGCTAATTACATTGCCGGTTGCGAAATTGTATTATCTCTTATAGTTTCCGAGATTTGGACTATCGATAATTTACACCTTAGGCTCTGCTTCTAACTTGGACCCAAATTGTAAAATGGTCTTATCTATTGGCGATTTCGTTCCAATTCACATTCCAAGTAATATCCGGCATGCTAATTACATTGCCGGTTGCCAAATTGAATTATCTCTTATAGTTTCCGAGATATGGACTATCGATAATTTACACCTTAGGCTCTGCTTCTAACTTGGGCCCAAATTGTAAAATGGTCTTACCTATTGGCGATTTCGTTCCAATTCACATTCCAAGTAATATTCGGCATGCTAATTACATTGCCGGTTGCCAAATTGCATTATCTCTTATAGTTTCCGAGATATGGACTATCGATAATTTACACCTTAGTCTCTGCTTCTAACTTGGGCCCAAATTGTAAAATGGTCTTATCTATTGGCGATTTCGTTCCAATTCACATTCCAAGTAATATTCGGCATGCTAATTACATTGCCGGTATCCAAGTTGCATTATCTCTTATAGTTTCCGAGATATGGACTATCGATAATTTACACCTTAGGCTCTGCTTCTAACTTGGGCCCAAATTGTAAAATGGTCTTATCTATTGGCGATTTCGTTCCAATTCACATTCCAAGTAATATTCGGCATGCTAATTACATTGCCGGTTGCCAAATTGCATTATCTCTTATAGTTTCCGTGATATGGACTATCGATAATTTACAGGTTAGGCTCTGCTTCTAACTTGGGCCCAAATTGTAAAATGGTCTTATCTATTGGCGATTTCGTTCCAATTCACATTCCAAGTAATATTCGGCATGCTAATTACATTGCCGGTTGCCAAATTGCATTATCTCTTATAGTTTCCGAGATATGGACTATCGATAATTTACACCTTAGGCTCTGCTTCTAACTTGGGCCCAAATTGTAAAATGGTCTTATCTATTGGCGATTTCGTTCCAATTCACATTCCAAGTAATATTCGGCATGCTAATTACATTGCCGGTTGCCAAATTGCATTATCTCTTATAGTTTCCGTGATATGGACTATCGATAATTTACAGCTTAGGCTCTGCTTCTAACTTGGGCCCAAATTGTAAAAGGGTCTTATCTATTGGCGATTTCGTCCCAATTCACATTCCAAGTAATATTCGGCATGCTAATTACATTGCCGGTTGCGAAATTGTATTATCTCTTATAGTTTCCGAGATATGGACTATCGATAATTTACACCTTAGGCTCTGCTTCTAACTTGGGCCCAAATTGTAAAATGGTCTTATCTATTGGCGATTTCGTTCCAATTCACATTCCAAGTAATATTCGGCATGCTAATTACATTGCCGGTTGCCAAATTGCATTATCTCTTTTAGTTTCCGAGATATGGACTATCGATAATTTACACCTTAGGCTCTGCTTCTAACTTGGGCCCAAATTGTAAAATGGTCTTATCTATTGGCGATTTCGTTCCAATTCACATTCCAAGTAATATTCGGCATGCTAATTACATTGCCGGTTGCCAAATTGCATTATCTCTTATAGTTTCCGAGATATGGACTATCGATAATTTACACCTTAGGCTCTGCTTCTAACTTGGGCCCAAATTGTAAAATGGTCTTATCTATTGGCGATTTCGTTCCAATTCACATTCCAAGTAATATCCGGCATGCTAATTACATTGCCGGTTGCCAAATTGAATTATCTCTTATAGTTTCCGAGATATGGACTATCGATAATTTACACCTTAGGCTCTGCTTCTAACTTGGGCCCAAATTGTAAAATGGTCTTACCTATTGGCGATTTCGTTCCAATTCACATTCCAAGTAATATTCGGCATGCTAATTACATTGCCGGTTGCCAAATTGCATTATCTCTTATAGTTTCCGAGATATGGACTATCGATAATTTACACCTTAGTCTCTGCTTCTAACTTGGGCCCAAATTGTAAAATGGTCTTATCTATTGGCGATTTCGTTCCAATTCACATTCCAAGTAATATTCGGCATGCTAATTACATTGCCGGTATCCAAGTTGCATTATCTCTTATAGTTTCCGAGATATGGACTATCGATAATTTACACCTTAGTCTCTGCTTCTAACTTGGGCCCAAATTGTAAAATGGTCTTATCTATTGGCGATTTCGTTCCAATTCACATTCCAAGTAATATTCGGCATGCTAATTACATTGCCGGTTGCCAAATTGCATTATCTCTTATAGTTTCCGAGATATGAACTATCGATTATTTTTAACCTTAGGCTCTGCTTCTAACTTGGACCCAAACTGTAAAATGGTCTTATCTATTGGCGATTTCGTTCCAATTCACATTCCAAGTAATATTCGGCATGCTAATTACATTGCCGGTTACCAAATTGCATTATCTCTTATAGTTTCCGAGATATGGACTATCGATAATTTACACCTTAGGCTCTGCTTCTAACTTGGGCCCAAATTGTAAAATGGTCTTATCTATTGGCGATTTCGTTCCAATTCACACTCCAAGTAATATTCGGCATGCTAATTACATTGCCGGTTGCCAAATTGCATTATCTCTTATAGTTTCCGAGATATGGACTATCGATAATTTACACCTTAGGCTCTGCTTCTAACTTGGGCCCAAATTGTAAAATGGTCTTATCTATTGGCGATTTCGTCCCAATTCACATTCCAAGTAATATTCGGCATGCTAATTACATTGCCGGTTACCAAATTGCATTATCTCTTATAGTTTCCGAGATATGGACTATCGATAATTTACACCTTAGGCTCTGCTTCTAACTTGGGCCCAAATTGTAAAATGGTCTTATCTATTGGCGATTTCGTTCCAATTCACATTCCAAGTAATATTCGGCATGCTAATTACATTGCCGGTTGCCAAATTGCATTATCTCTTATAGTTTCCGAGATATGGACTATCGATAATTTACACCTTAGGCTCTGCTTCTAACTTGGGCCCAAATTGTAAAATGGTCTTATCTATTGGCGATTTCGTCCCAATTCACATTCCAAGTAATATTCGGCATGCTAATTACATTGCCGGTTGCGAAATTGTATTATCTCTTATAGTTTCCGAGATATGGACTATCGATAATTTACACCTTAGGCTCTGCTTCTAACTTGGGCCCAAATTGTAAAATGGTCTTATCTATTGGCGATTTCGTTCCAATTCACATTCCAAGTAATATTCGGCATGCTAATTACATTGCCGGTTGCCAAATTGCATTATCTCTTTTAGTTTCCGAGATATGGACTATCGATAATTTACACCTTAGGCTCTGCTTCTAACTTGGGCCCAAATTGTAAAATGGTCTTATCTATTGGCGATTTCGTTCCAATTCACATTCCAAGTAATATTCGGCATGCTAATTACATTGCCGGTTGCCAAATTGCATTATCTCTTATAGTTTCCGAGATATGGACTATCGATAATTTACACCTTAGGCTCTGCTTCTAACTTGGGCCCAAATTGTAAAATGGTCTTATCTATTGGCGATTTCGTCCCAATTCACATTCCAAGTAATATTCGGCATGCTAATTACATTGCCGGTTGCGAAATTGTATTATCTCTTATAGTTTCCGAGATATGGACTATCGATAATTTACACCTTAGGCTCTGCTTCTAACTTGGGCCCAAATTGTAAAATGGTCTTATCTATTGGCGATTTCGTTCCAATTCACATTCCAAGTAATATTCGGCATGCCAATTACATTGCCGGTTGCCAAATGGCATTATCTCTTTTAGTTTCCGAGATATGGGCTATCGATAATTTACACCTTAGGCTCTGCTTCTAACTTGGGCCCAAATTGTAAAATGGTCTTATCTATTGGCGATTTCGTTCCAATTCACATTCCAAGTAATATTCGGCATGCTAATTACATTGCCGGTTGCCAAATTGCATTATCTCTTATAGTTTCCGAGATATGGACTATCGATAATTTACACCTTAGGCTCTGCTTCTAACTTGGGCCCAAATTGTAAAATGGTCTTATCTATTGGCGATTTCGTTCCAATTCACATTCCAAGTAATATCCGGCATGCTAATTACATTGCCGGTTGCCAAATTGAATTATCTCTTATAGTTTCCGAGATATGGACTATCGATAATTTACACCTTAGGCTCTGCTTCTAACTTGGGCCCAAATTGTAAAATGGTCTTACCTATTGGCGATTTCGTTCCAATTCACATTCCAAGTAATATTCGGCATGCTAATTACATTGCCGGTTGCCAAATTGCATTATCTCTTATAGTTTCCGAGATATGGACTATAGATAATTTACACCTTAGGCTCTGCTTCTAACTTGGGCCCAAATTGTAAAATGGTCTTATCTATTGGCGATTTCGTTCCAATTCACATTCCAAGTAATATCCGGCATGCTAATTACATTGCCGGTTGCCAAATTGAATTATCTCTTATAGTTTCCGAGATATGGACTATCGATAATTTACACCTTAGGCTCTGCTTCTAACTTGGGCCCAAATTGTAAAATGGTCTTATCTATTGGCGATTTCGTTCCAATTCACATTCCAAGTAATATTCGGCATGCTAATTACATTGCCGGTATCCAAGTTGCATTATCTCTTATAGTTTCCGAGATATGGACTATCGATAATTTACACCTTAGGCTCTGCTTCTAACTTGGGCCCAAATTGTAAAATGGTCTTATCTATTGGCGATTTCGTTCCAATTCACATTCCAAGTAATATTCGGCATGCTAATTACATTGCCGGTTGCCAAATTGCATTATCTCTTATAGTTTCCGAGATATGGACTATCGATTATTTTTAACCTTAGGCTCTGCTTCTAACTTGGACCCAAACTGTAAATTGGTCTTATCTATTGGCGATTTCGTTCCAATTCACATTCCAAGTAATATTCGGCATGCTAATTACATTGCCGGTTACCAAATTGCATTATCTCTTATAGTTTCCGAGATATGGACTATCGATAATTTACACCTTAGGCTCTGCTTCTAACTTGGGCCCAAATTGTAAAATGGTCTTATCTATTGGCGATTTCGTTCCAATTCACATTCCAAGTAATATTCGGCATGCTAATTACATTGCCGGTTGCCAAATTGCATTATCTCTTATAGTTTCCGAGATATGGACTATCGATAATTTACACCTTAGGCTCTGCTTCTAACTTGGGCCCAAATTGTAAAATGGTCTTATCTATTGGCGATTTCGTCCCAATTCACATTCCAAGTAATATTCGGCATGCTAATTACATTGCCGGTTGCGAAATTGTATTATCTCTTATAGTTTCCGAGATTTGGACTATCGATAATTTACACCTTAGGCTCTGCTTCTAACTTGGGCCCAAATTGTAAAATGGTCTTATCTATTGGCGATTTCGTTCCAATTCACATTCCAAGTAATATCCGGCATGCTAATTACATTGCCGGTTGCCAAATTGAATTATCTCTTATAGTTTCCGAGATATGGACTATCGATAATTTACACCTTAGGCTCTGCTTCTAACTTGGGCCCAAATTTTAAAATGGTCTAACCTATTGGCGATTTCGTTCCAATTCACATTCCAAGTAATATTCGGCATGCTAATTACATTGCCGGTTGCCAAATTGCATTATCTCTTATAGTTTCCGAGATATGGACTATCGATAATTTACACCTTAGTCTCTGCTTCTAACTTGGGCCCAAATTGTAAAATGGTCTTATCTATTGGCGATTTCGTTCCAATTCACATTCCAAGTAATATTCGGCATGCTAATTACATTGCCGGTATCCAAGTTGCATTATCTCTTATAGTTTCCGAGATATGGACTATCGATAATTTACACCTTAGGCTCTGCTTCTAACTTGGGCCCAAATTGTAAAATGGTCTTATCTATTGGCGATTTCGTTCCAATTCACATTCCATGTAATATTCGGCATGCTAATTACATTGCCGGTTGCCAAATTGCATTATCTCTTATAGTTTCCGTGATATGGACTATCGATAATTTACAGGTTAGGCTCTGCTTCTAACTTGGGCCCAAATTGTAAAATGGTCTTATCTATTGGCGATTTCGTTCCAATTCACATTCCAAGTAATATTCGGCATGCTAATTACATTGCCGGTTGCCAAATTGCATTATCTCTTATAGTTTCCGAGATATGGACTATCGATAATTTACACCTTAGGCTCTGCTTCTAACTTGGGCCCAAATTGTAAAAGGGTCTTATCTATTGGCGATTTCGTCCCAATTCACATTCCAAGTAATATTCGGCATGCTAATTACATTGCCGGTTGCGAAATTGTATTATCTCTTATAGTTTCCGAGATATGGACTATCGATAATTTACACCTTAGGCTCTGCTTCTAACTTGGGCCCAAATTGTAAAATGGTCTTATCTATTGGCGATTTCGTTCCAATTCACATTCCAAGTAATATTCGGCATGCTAATTACATTGCCGGTTGCCAAATTGCATTATCTCTTTTAGTTTCCGAGATATGGACTATCGATAATTTACACCTTAGGCTCTGCTTCTAACTTGGGCCCAAATTGTAAAATGGTCTTATCTATTGGCGATTTCGTTCCAATTCACATTCCAAGTAATATTCGGCATGCTAATTACATTGCCGGTTGCCAAATTGCATTATCTCTTATAGTTTCCGAGATATGGACTATCGATAATTTACACCTTAGGCTCTGCTTCTAACTTGGGCCCAAATTGTAAAATGGTCTTATCTATTGGCGATTTCGTTCCAATTCACATTCCAAGTAATATCCGGCATGCTAATTACATTGCCAGTTGCCAAATTGAATTATCTCTTATAGTTTCCGAGATATGGACTATCGATAATTTACACCTTAGGCTCTGCTTCTAACTTGGGCCCAAATTGTAAAATGGTCTTACCTATTGGCGATTTCGTTCCAATTCACATTCCAAGTAATATTCGGCATGCTAATTACATTGCCGGTTGCCAAATTGCATTATCTCTTATAGTTTCCGAGATATGGACTATCGATAATTTACACCTTAGTCTCTGCTTCTAACTTGGGCCCAAATTGTAAAATGGTCTTATCTATTGGCGATTTCGTTCCAATTCACATTCCAAGTAATATTCGGCATGCTAATTATATTGCCGGTATCCAAGTTGCATTATCTCTTATAGTTTCCGAGATATGGACTATCGATAATTTACACCTTAGTCTCTGCTTCTAACTTGGGCCCAAATTGTAAAATGGTCTTATCTATTGGCGATTTCGTTCCAATTCACATTCCAAGTAATATTCGGCATGCTAATTACATTGCCGGTTGCCAAATTGCATTATCTCTTATAGTTTCCGAGATATGGACTATCGATTATTTTTAACCTTAGGCTCTGCTTCTAACTTGGACCCAAACTGTAAAATGGTCTTATCTATTGGCGATTTCGTTCCAATTCACATTCCAAGTAATATTCGGCATGCTAATTACATTGCCGGTTACCAAATTGCATTATCTCTTATAGTTTCCGAGATATGGACTATCGATAATTTACACCTTAGGCTCTGCTTCTAACTTGGGCCCAAATTGTAAAATGGTCTTATCTATTGGCGATTTCGTTCCAATTCACACTCCAAGTAATATTCGGCATGCTAATTACATTGCCGGTTGCCAAATTGCATTATCTCTTATAGTTTCCGAGATATGGACTATCGATAATTTACACCTTAGGCTCTGCTTCTAACTTGGGCCCAAATTGTAAAATGGTCTTATCTATTGGCGATTTCGTCCCAATTCACATTCCAAGTAATATTCGGCATGCTAATTACATTGCCGGTTACCAAATTGCATTATCTCTTATAGTTTCCGAGATATGGACTATCGATAATTTACACCTTAGGCTCTGCTTCTAACTTGGGCCCAAATTGTAAAATGGTCTTATCTATTGGCGATTTCGTTCGAATTCACATTCCAAGTAATATTCGGCATGCTAATTGCATTGCCGGTTGCCAAATTGCATTATCTCTTATAGTTTCCGAGATATGGACTATCGATAATTTACACCTTAGGCTCTGCTTCTAACTTGGGCCCAAATTGTAAAATGGTCTTATCTATTGGCGATTTCGTCCCAATTCACATTCCAAGTAATATTCGGCATGCTAATTACATTGCCGGTTGCGAAATTGTATTATCTCTTATAGTTTCCGAGATATGGACTATCGATAATTTACACCTTAGGCTCTGCTTCTAACTTGGGCCCAAATTGTAAAATGGTCTTATCTATTGGCGATTTCGTTCCAATTCACATTCCAAGTAATATTCGGCATGCTAATTACATTGCCGGTTGCCAAATTGCATTATCTCTTTTAGTTTCCGAGATATGGACTATCGATAATTTACACCTTAGGCTCTGCTTCTAACTTGGGCCCAAATTGTAAAATGGTCTTATCTATTGGCGATTTCGTTCCAATTCACATTCCAAGTAATATTCGGCATGCTAATTACATTGCCGGTTGCCAAATTGCATTATCTCTTATAGTTTCCGAGATATGGACTATCGATTATTTTTAACCTTAGGCTCTGCTTCTAACTTGGACCCAAACTGTAAAATGGTCTTATCTATTGGCGATTTCGTTCCAATTCACATTCCAAGTAATATTCGGCATGCTAATTACATTGCCGGTTACCAAATTGCATTATCTCTTATAGTTTCCGAGATATGGACTATCGATAATTGACACCTTAGGCTCTGCTTCTAACTTGGGCCCAAATTGTAAAATGGTCTTATCTATTGGCGATTTCGTTCCAATTCACACTCCAAGTAATATTCGGCATGCTAATTACATTGCCGGTTGCCAAATTGCATTATCTCTTATAGTTTCCGAGATATGGACTATCGATAATTTACACCTTAGGCTCTGCTTCTAACTTGGGCCCAAATTGTAAAATGGTCTTATCTATTGGCGATTTCGTCCCAATTCACATTCCAAGTAATATTCGGCATGCTAATTACATTGTCGGTTACCAAATTGCATTATCTCTTATAGTTTCCGAGATATGGACTATCGATAATTTACACCTTAGGCTCTGCTTCTAACTTGGGCCCAAATTGTAAAATGGTCTTATCTATTGGCGATTTCGTTCCAATTCACATTCCAAGTAATATTCGGCATGCTAATTACATTGCCGGTTGCCAAATTGCATTATCTCTTATAGTTTCCGAGATATGGACTATCGATAATTTACACCTTAGGCTCTGCTTCTAACTTGGGCCCAAATTGTAAAATGGTCTTATCTATTGGCGATTTCGTCCCAATTCACATTCCAAGTAATATTCGGCATGCTAATTACATTGCCGGTTGCGAAATTGTATTATCTCTTATAGTTTCCGAGATATGGACTATCGATAATTTACACCTTAGGCTCTGCTTCTAACTTGGGCCCAAATTGTAAAATGGTCTTATCTATTGGCGATTTCGTTCCAATTCACATTCCAAGTAATATTCGGCATGCTAATTACATTGCCGGTTGCCAAATGGCATTATCTCTTTTAGTTTCCGAGATATGGTCTATCGATAATTTACACCTTAGGCTCTGCTTCTAACTTGGGCCCAAATTGTAAAATGGTCTTATCTATTGGCGATTTCGTTCCAATTCACATTCCAAGTAATATTCGGCATGCTAATTACATTGCCGGTTGCCAAATTGCATTATCTCTTATAGTTTCCGAGATATGGACTATCGATAATTTACACCTTAGGCTCTGCTTCTAACTTGGGCCCAAATTGTAAAATGGTCTTATCTATTGGCGATTTCGTTCCAATTCACATTCCAAGTAATATCCGGCATGCTAATTACATTGCCGGTTGCCAAATTGAATTATCTCTTATAGTTTCCGAGATATGGACTATCGATAATTTACACCTTAGGCTCTGCTTCTAACTTGGGCCCAAATTGTAAAATGGTCTTACCTATTGGCGATTTCGTTCCAATTCACATTCCAAGTAATATTCGGCATGCTAATTACATTGCCGGTTGCCAAATTGCATTATCTCTTATAGTTTCCGAGATATGGACTATCGATAATTTACACCTTAGGCTCTGCTTCTAACTTGGGCCCAAATTGCAAAATGGTCTTATCTATTGGCGATTTCGTTCCAATTCACATTCCAAGTAATATCCGGCATGCTAATTACATTGCCGGTTGCCAAATTGAATTATCTCTTATAGTTTCCGAGATATGGACTATCGATAATTTACACCTTAGGCTCTGCTTCTAACTTGGGCCCAAATTGTAAAATGGTCTTATCTATTGGCGATTTCGTTCCAATTCACATTCCAAGTAATATTCGGCATGCTAATTACATTGCCGGTATCCAAGTTGCATTATCTCTTATAGTTTCCGAGATATGGACTATCGATAATTTACACCTTAGGCTCTGCTTCTAACTTGGGCCCAAATTGTAAAATGGTCTTATCTATTGGCGATTTCGTTCCAATTCACATTCCAAGTAATATTCGGCATGCTAATTACATTGCCGGTTGCCAAATTGCTTTATCTCTTATAGTTTCCGAGATATGGACTATCGATTATTTTTAACCTTAGGCTCTGCTTCTAACTTGGACCCAAACTGTAAATTGGTCTTATCTATTGGCGATTTCGTTCCAATTCACATTCCAAGTAATATTCGGCATGCTAATTACATTGCCGGTTACCAAATTGCATTATCTCTTATAGTTTCCGAGATATGGACTATCGATAATTTACACCTTAGGCTCTGCTTCTAACTTGGGCCCAAATTGTAAAATGGTCTTATCTATTGGCGATTTCGTTCCAATTCACATTCCAAGTAATATTCGGCATGCTAATTACATTGCCGGTTGCCAAATTGCATTATCTCTTATAGTTTCCGAGATATGGACTATCGATAATTTACACCTTAGGCTCTGCTTCTAACTTGGGCCCAAATTGTAAAATGGTCTTATCTATTGGCGATTTCGTCCCAATTCACATTCCAAGTAATATTCGGCATGCTAATTACATTGCCGGTTGCGAAATTGTATTATCTCTTATAGTTTCCGAGATTTGGACTATCGATAATTTACACCTTAGGCTCTGCTTCTAACTTGGGCCCAAATTGTAAAATGGTCTTATCTATTGGCGATTTCGTTCCAATTCACATTCCAAGTAATATCCGGCATGCTAATTACATTGCCGGTTGCCAAATTGAATTATCTCTTATAGTTTCCGAGATATGGACTATCGATAATTTACACCTTAGGCTCTGCTTCTAACTTGGGCCCAAATTGTAAAATGGTCTTACCTATTGGCGATTTCGTTCCAATTCACATTCCAAGTAATATTCGGCATGCTAATTACATTGCCGGTTGCCAAATTGCATTATCTCTTATAGTTTCCGAGATATGGACTATCGATAATTTACACCTTAGTCTCTGCTTCTAACTTGGGCCCAAATTGTAAAATGGTCTTATCTATTGGCGATTTCGTTCCAATTCACATTCCAAGTAATATTCGGCATGCTAATTACATTGCCGGTTGCCAAATTGCATTATCTCTTATAGTTTCCGAGATATGGACTATCGATAATTTACACCTTAGGCTCTGCTTCTAACTTGGGCCCAAATTGTAAAATGGTCTTATCTATTGGCGATTTCGTTCCAATTCACATTCCAAGTAATATTCGGCATGCTAATTACATTGCCGGTTGCCAAATTGCATTATCTCTTATAGTTTCCGTGATATGGACTATCGATAATTTACAGCTTAGGCTCTGCTTCTAACTTGGGCCCAAATTGTAAAATGGTCTTATCTATTGGCGCTTTCGTCCCAATTCATATTCCAAGTAATATTCGGCATGCTAATTACATGCCGGTTGCGAAATTGTATTATCTCTTATAGTTTCCGAGATATGGACTATCGATAATTTACACCTTAGGCTCTGCTTCTAACTTGGGCCCAAATTGTAAAATGGTCTTATCTATTGGCGATTTCGTTCCAATTCACATTCCAAGTAATATTCGGCATGCTAATTACATTGCCGGTTGCCAAATTGCATTATCTCTTTTAGTTTCCGAGATATGGACTATCGATAATTTACACCTTAGGCTCTGCTTCTAACTTGGGCCCAAATTGTAAAATGGTCTTATCTATTGGCGATTTCGTTCCAATTCACATTCCAAGTAATATTCGGCATGCTAATTACATTGCCGGTTGCCAAATTGCATTATCTCTTATAGTTTCCGAGATATGGACTATCGATAATTTACACCTTAGGCTCTGCTTCTAACTTGGGCCCAAATTGTAAAATGGTCTTATCTATTGGCGATTTCGTTCCAATTCACATTCCAAGTAATATCCGGCATGCTAATTACATTGCCGGTTGCCAAATTGAATTATCTCTTATAGTTTCCGAGATATGGACTATCGATAATTTACACCTTAGGCTCTGCTTCTAACTTGGGCCCAAATTGTAAAATGGTCTTACCTATTGGCGATTTCGTTCCAATTCACATTCCAAGTAATATTCGGCATGCTAATTACATTGCCGGTTGCCAAATTGCATTATCTCTTATAGTTTCCGAGATATGGACTATCGATAATTTACACCTTAGTCTCTGCTTCTAACTTGGGCCCAAATTGTAAAATGGTCTTATCTATTGGCGATTTCGTTCCAATTCACATTCCAAGTAATATTCGGCATGCTAATTACATTGCCGGTTGCCAAATTGCATTATCTCTTATAGTTTCCGAGATATGGACTATCGATAATTTACACCTTAGGCTCTGCTTCTAACTTGGGCCCAAATTGTAAAATGGTCTTACCTATTGGCGATTTCGTTCCAATTCACATTCCAAGTAATATTCGGCATGCTAATTACATTGCCGGTTGCCAAATTGCATTATCTCTTATAGTTTCCGAGATATGGACTATCGATAATTTACACCTTAGTCTCTGCTTCTAACTTGGGCCCAAATTGTAAAATGGTCTTATCTATTGGCGATTTCGTTCCAATTCACATTCCAAGTAATATTCGGCATGCTAATTATATTGCCGGTATCCAAGTTGCATTATCTCTTATAGTTTCCGAGATATGGACTATCGATAATTTACACCTTAGTCTCTGCTTCTAACTTGGGCCCAAATTGTAAAATGGTCTTATCTATTGGCGATTTCGTTCCAATTCACATTCCAAGTAATATTCGGCATGCTAATTACATTGCCGGTTGCCAAATTGCATTATCTCTTATAGTTTCCGAGATATGGACTATCGATTATTTTTAACCTTAGGCTCTGCTTCTAACTTGGACCCAAACTGTAAAATGGTCTTATCTATTGGCGATTTCGTTCCAATTCACATTCCAAGTAATATTCGGCATGCTAATTACATTGCCGGTTACCAAATTGCATTATCTCTTATAGTTTCCGAGATATGGACTATCGATAATTTACACCTTAGGCTCTGCTTCTAACTTGGGCCCAAATTGTAAAATGGTCTTATCTATTGGCGATTTCGTTCCAATTCACACTCCAAGTAATATTCGGCATGCTAATTACATTGCCGGTTGCCAAATTGCATTATCTCTTATAGTTTCCGAGATATGGACTATCGATAATTTACACCTTAGGCTCTGCTTCTAACTTGGGCCCAAATTGTAAAATGGTCTTATCTATTGGCGATTTCGTCCCAATTCACATTCCAAGTAATATTCGGCATGCTAATTACATTGCCGGTTGCCAAATTGCATTATCTCTTATAGTTTCCGAGATATGGACTATCGATAATTTACACCTTAGGCTCTGCTTCTAACTTGGGCCCAAATTGTAAAATGGTCTTATCTATTGGCGATTTCGTCCCAATTCACATTCCAAGTAATATTCGGCATGCTAATTACATTGCCGGTTGCGAAATTGTATTATCTCTTATAGTTTCCGAGATATGGACTATCGATAATTTACACCTTAGGCTCTGCTTCTAACTTGGGCCCAAATTGTAAAATGGTCTTATCTATTGGCGATTTCGTTCCAATTCACATTCCAAGTAATATTCGGCATGCTAATTACATTGCCGGTTGCCAAATTGCATTATCTCTTTTAGTTTCCGAGATATGGACTATCGATAATTTACACCTTAGGCTCTGCTTCTAACTTGGGCCCAAATTGTAAAATGGTCTTATCTATTGGCGATTTCGTTCCAATTCACATTCCAAGTAATATTCGGCATGCTAATTACATTGCCGGTTGCCAAATTGCATTATCTCTTATAGTTTCCGAGATATGGACTATCGATTATTTTTAACCTTAGGCTCTGCTTCTAACTTGGACCCAAACTGTAAAATGGTCTTATCTATTGGCGATTTCGTTCCAATTCACATTCCAAGTAATATTCGGCATGCTAATTACATTGCCGGTTACCAAATTGCATTATCTCTTATAGTTTCCGAGATATGGACTATCGATAATTGACACCTTAGGCTCTGCTTCTAACTTGGGCCCAAATTGTAAAATGGTCTTATCTATTGGCGATTTCGTTCCAATTCACACTCCAAGTAATATTCGGCATGCTAATTACATTGCCGGTTGCCAAATTGCATTATCTCTTATAGTTTCCGAGATATGGACTATCGATAATTTACACCTTAGGCTCTGCTTCTAACTTGGGCCCAAATTGTAAAATGGTCTTATCTATTGGCGATTTCGTCCCAATTCACATTCCAAGTAATATTCGGCATGCTAATTACATTGTCGGTTACCAAATTGCATTATCTCTTATAGTTTCCGAGATATGGACTATCGATAATTTACACCTTAGGCTCTGCTTCTAACTTGGGCCCAAATTGTAAAATGGTCTTATCTATTGGCGATTTCGTTCCAATTCACATTCCAAGTAATATTCGGCATGCTAATTACATTGCCGGTTGCCAAATTGCATTATCTCTTATAGTTTCCGAGATATGGACTATCGATAATTTACACCTTAGGCTCTGCTTCTAACTTGGGCCCAAATTGTAAAATGGTCTTATCTATTGGCGATTTCGTCCCAATTCACATTCCAAGTAATATTCGGCATGCTAATTACATTGCCGGTTGCGAAATTGTATTATCTCTTATAGTTTCCGAGATATGGACTATCGATAATTTACACCTTAGGCTCTGCTTCTAACTTGGGCCCAAATTGTAAAATGGTCTTATCTATTGGCGATTTCGTTCCAATTCACATTCCAAGTAATATTCGGCATGCTAATTACATTGCCGGTTGCCAAATGGCATTATCTCTTTTAGTTTCCGAGATATGGTCTATCGATAATTTACACCTTAGGCTCTGCTTCTAACTTGGGCCCAAATTGTAAAATGGTCTTATCTATTGGCGATTTCGTTCCAATTCACATTCCAAGTAATATTCGGCATGCTAATTACATTGCCGGTTGCCAAATTGCATTATCTCTTATAGTTTCCGAGATATGGACTATCGATAATTTACACCTTAGGCTCTGCTTCTAACTTGGGCCCAAATTGTAAAATGGTCTTATCTATTGGCGATTTCGTTCCAATTCACATTCCAAGTAATATCCGGCATGCTAATTACATTGCCGGTTGCCAAATTGAATTATCTCTTATAGTTTCCGAGATATGGACTATCGATAATTTACACCTTAGGCTCTGCTTCTAACTTGGGCCCAAATTGTAAAATGGTCTTACCTATTGGCGATTTCGTTCCAATTCACATTCCAAGTAATATTCGGCATGCTAATTACATTGCCGGTTGCCAAATTGCATTATCTCTTATAGTTTCCGAGATATGGACTATCGATAATTTACACCTTAGGCTCTGCTTCTAACTTGGGCCCAAATTGCAAAATGGTCTTATCTATTGGCGATTTCGTTCCAATTCACATTCCAAGTAATATCCGGCATGCTAATTACATTGCCGGTTGCCAAATTGAATTATCTCTTATAGTTTCCGAGATATGGACTATCGATAATTTACACCTTAGGCTCTGCTTCTAACTTGGGCCCAAATTGTAAAATGGTCTTATCTATTGGCGATTTCGTTCCAATTCACATTCCAAGTAATATTCGGCATGCTAATTACATTGCCGGTATCCAAGTTGCATTATCTCTTATAGTTTCCGAGATATGGACTATCGATAATTTACACCTTAGGCTCTGCTTCTAACTTGGGCCCAAATTGTAAAATGGTCTTATCTATTGGCGATTTCGTTCCAATTCACATTCCAAGTAATATTCGGCATGCTAATTACATTGCCGGTTGCCAAATTGCATTATCTCTTATAGTTTCCGAGATATGGACTATCGATTATTTTTAACCTTAGGCTCTGCTTCTAACTTGGACCCAAACTGTAAATTGGTCTTATCTATTGGCGATTTCGTTCCAATTCACATTCCAAGTAATATTCGGCATGCTAATTACATTGCCGGTTACCAAATTGCATTATCTCTTATAGTTTCCGAGATATGGACTATCGATAATTTACACCTTAGGCTCTGCTTCTAACTTGGGCCCAAATTGTAAAATGGTCTTATCTATTGGCGATTTCGTTCCAATTCACATTCCAAGTAATATTCGGCATGCTAATTACATTGCCGGTTGCCAAATTGCATTATCTCTTATAGTTTCCGAGATATGGACTATCGATAATTTACACCTTAGGCTCTGCTTCTAACTTGGGCCCAAATTGTAAAATGGTCTTATCTATTGGCGATTTCGTCCCAATTCACATTCCAAGTAATATTCGGCATGCTAATTACATTGCCGGTTGCGAAATTGTATTATCTCTTATAGTTTCCGAGATTTGGACTATCGATAATTTACACCTTAGGCTCTGCTTCTAACTTGGGCCCAAATTGTAAAATGGTCTTATCTATTGGCGATTTCGTTCCAATTCACATTCCAAGTAATATCCGGCATGCTAATTACATTGCCGGTTGCCAAATTGAATTATCTCTTATAGTTTCCGAGATATGGACTATCGATAATTTACACCTTAGGCTCTGCTTCTAACTTGGGCCCAAATTGTAAAATGGTCTTACCTATTGGCGATTTCGTTCCAATTCACATTCCAAGTAATATTCGGCATGCTAATTACATTGCCGGTTGCCAAATTGCATTATCTCTTATAGTTTCCGAGATATGGACTATCGATAATTTACACCTTAGTCTCTGCTTCTAACTTGGGCCCAAATTGTAAAATGGTCTTATCTATTGGCGATTTCGTTCCAATTCACATTCCAAGTAATATTCGGCATGCTAATTACATTGCCGGTTGCCAAATTGCATTATCTCTTATAGTTTCCGAGATATGGACTATCGATAATTTACACCTTAGGCTCTGCTTCTAACTTGGGCCCAAATTGTAAAATGGTCTTATCTATTGGCGATTTCGTTCCAATTCACATTCCAAGTAATATTCGGCATGCTAATTACATTGCCGGTTGCCAAATTGCATTATCTCTTATAGTTTCCGTGATATGGACTATCGATAATTTACAGCTTAGGCTCTGCTTCTAACTTGGGCCCAAATTGTAAAATGGTCTTATCTATTGGCGATTTCGTCCCAATTCATATTCCAAGTAATATTCGGCATGCTAATTACATGCCGGTTGCGAAATTGTATTATCTCTTATAGTTTCCGAGATATGGACTATCGATAATTTACACCTTAGGCTCTGCTTCTAACTTGGGCCCAAATTGTAAAATGGTCTTATCTATTGGCGATTTCGTTCCAATTCACATTCCAAGTAATATTCGGCATGCTAATTACATTGCCGGTTGCCAAATTGCATTATCTCTTTTAGTTTCCGAGATATGGACTATCGATAATTTACACCTTAGGCTCTGCTTCTAACTTGGGCCCAAATTGTAAAATGGTCTTATCTATTGGCGATTTCGTTCCAATTCACATTCCAAGTAATATTCGGCATGCTAATTACATTGCCGGTTGCCAAATTGCATTATCTCTTATAGTTTCCGAGATATGGACTATCGATAATTTACACCTTAGGCTCTGCTTCTAACTTGGGCCCAAATTGTAAAATGGTCTTATCTATTGGCGATTTCGTTCCAATTCACATTCCAAGTAATATCCGGCATGCTAATTACATTGCCGGTTGCCAAATTGAATTATCTCTTATAGTTTCCGAGATATGGACTATCGATAATTTACACCTTAGGCTCTGCTTCTAACTTGGGCCCAAATTGTAAAATGGTCTTACCTATTGGCGATTTCGTTCCAATTCACATTCCAAGTAATATTCGGCATGCTAATTACATTGCCGGTTGCCAAATTGCATTATCTCTTATAGTTTCCGAGATATGGACTATCGATAATTTACACCTTAGTCTCTGCTTCTAACTTGGGCCCAAATTGTAAAATGGTCTTATCTATTGGCGATTTCGTTCCAATTCACATTCCAAGTAATATTCGGCATGCTAATTACATTGCCGGTTGCCAAATTGCATTATCTCTTATAGTTTCCGAGATATGGACTATCGATTATTTTTAACCTTAGGCTCTGCTTCTAACTTGGACCCAAACTGTAAAATGGTCTTATCTATTGGCGATTTCGTTCCAATTCACATTCCAAGTAATATTCGGCATGCTAATTACATTGCCGGTTACCAAATTGCATTATCTCTTATAGTTTCCGAGATATGGACTATCGATAATTTACACCTTAGGCTCTGCTTCTAACTTGGGCCCAAATTGTAAAATGGTCTTATCTATTGGCGATTTCGTTCCAATTCACACTCCAAGTAATATTCGGCATGCTAATTACATTACCGGTTGCCAAATTGCATTATCTCTTATAGTTTCCGAGATATGGACTATCGATAATTTACACCTTAGGCTCTGCTTCTAACTTGGGCCCAAATTGTAAAATGGTCTTATCTATTGGCGATTTCGTCCCAATTCACATTCCAAGTAATATTCGGCATGCTAATTACATTGCCGGTTACCAAATTGCATTATCTCTTATAGTTTCCGAGATATGGACTATCGATAATTTACACCTTAGGCTCTGCTTCTAACTTGGGCCCAAATTGTAAAATGGCCTTATCTATTGGCGATTTCGTTCCAATTCACATTCCAAGTAATATTCGGCATGCTAATTACATTGCCGGTTGCCAAATTGCATTATCTCTTATAGTTTCCGAGATATGGACTATCGATAATTTACACCTTAGGCTCTGCTTCTAACTTGGGCCCAAATTGTAAAATGGTCTTATCTATTGGCGATTTCGTCCCAATTCACATTCCAAGTAATATTCGGCATGCTAATTACATTGCCGGTTGCGAAATTGTATTATCTCTTATAGTTTCCGAGATATGGACTATCGATAATTTACACCTTAGGCTCTGCTTCTAACTTGGGCCCAAATTGTAAAATGGTCTTATCTATTGGCGATTTCGTTCCAATTCACATTCCAAGTAATATTCGGCATGCTAATTACATTGCCGGTTGCCAAATTGCATTATCTCTTTTAGTTTGCGAGATATGGACTATCGATAATTTACACCTTAGGCTCTGCTTCTAGCTTGGGCCCAAATTGTAAAATGGTCTTATCTATTGGCGATTTCGTTCCAATTCACATTCCAAGTAATATTCGGCATGCTAATTACATTGCCGGTTGCCAAATTGCATTATCTCTTATAGTTTCCGAGATATGGACTATCGATAATTTACACCTTAGGCTCTGCTTCTAACTTGGGCCCAAATTGTAAAATGGTCTTATCTATTGGCGATTTCGTTCCAATTCACATTCCAAGTAATATCCGGCATGGTAATTACATTGCCGGTTGCCAAATTGAATTATCTCTTATAGTTTCCGAGATATGGACTATCGATAATTTACACCTTAGGCTCTGCTTCTAACTTGGGCCCAAATTGTAAAATGGTCTTACCTATTGGCGATTTAGTTCCAATTCACATTCCTAGTAATATTCGGCATGCTAATTACATTGCCGGTTGCCAAATTGCATTATCTCTTATAGTTTCC
Source organism: Rhynchophorus ferrugineus (assembly GCF_030347505.1). NCBI lineage: Eukaryota > Metazoa > Arthropoda > Insecta > Coleoptera > Curculionidae > Rhynchophorus > Rhynchophorus ferrugineus. The sequence goes on along the minus strand of NW_027472757.1, from coordinate 174,503 downwards.
GAGATATGGACTATCGATAATTTACACCTTAGGCTCTGCTTCTAACTTGGGCCCAAATTGTAAAATGGTCTTATCTATTGGCGATTTCGTTCCAATTCACATTCCAAGTAATATCCGGCATGCTAATTACATTGCCGGTTGCCAAATTGAATTATCTCTTATAGTTTCCGAGATATGGACTATCGATAATTTACACCTTAGGCTCTGCTTCTAACTTGGGCCCAAATTGTAAAATGGTCTTATCTATTGGCGATTTCGTTCCAATTCACATTCCAAGTAATATTCGGCATGCTAATTACATTGCCGGTATCCAAGTTGCATTATCTCTTATAGTTTCCGAGATATGGACTATCGATAATTTACACCTTAGGCTCTGCTTCTAACTTGGGCCCAAATTGTAAAATGGTCTTATCTATTGGCGATTTCGTTCCAATTCACATTCCAAGTAATATTCGGCATGCTAATTACATTGCCGGTTGCCAAATTGCATTATCTCTTATAGTTTCCGAGATATGGACTATCGATTATTTTTAACCTTAGGCTCTGCTTCTAACTTGGACCCAAACTGTAAAATGGTCTTATCTATTGGCGATTTCGTTCCAATTCACATTCCAAGTAATATTCGGCATGCTAATTACATTGCCGGTTACCAAATTGCATTATCTCTTATAGTTTCCGAGATATGGACTATCGATAATTTACACCTTAGGCTCTGCTTCTAACTTGGGCCCAAATTGTAAAATGGTCTTATCTATTGGCGATTTCGTTCCAATTCACATTCCAAGTAATATTCGGCATGCTAATTACATTGCCGGTTGCCAAATTGCATTATCTCTTATAGTTTCCGAGATATGGACTATCGATAATTTACACCTTAGGCTCTGCTTCTAACTTGGGCCCAAATTGTAAAATGGTCTTATCTATTGGCGATTTCGTCCCAATTCACATTCCAAGTAATATTCGGCATGCTAATTACATTGCCGGTTGCGAAATTGTATTATCTCTTATAGTTTCCGAGATATGGACTATCGATAATTTACACCTTAGGCTCTGCTTCTAACTTGGGCCCAAATTGTAAAATGGTCTTATCTATTGGCGATTTCGTTCCAATTCACATTCCAAGTAATATCCGGCATGCTAATTACATTGCCGGTTGCCAAATTGAATTATCTCTTATAGTTTCCGAGATATGGACTATCGATAATTTACACCTTAGGCTCTGCTTCTAACTTGGGCCCAAATTGTAAAATGGTCTTACCTATTGGCGATTTCGTTCCAATTCACATTCCAAGTAATATTCGGCATGCTAATTACATTGCCGGTATCCAAGTTGCATTATCTCTTATAGTTTCCGAGATATGGACTATCGATAATTTACACCTTAGGCTCTGCTTCTAACTTGGGCCCAAATTGTAAAATGGTCTTATCTATTGGCGATTTCGTTCCAATTCACATTCCAAGTAATATCCGGCATGCTAATTACATTGCCGGTTGCCAAATTGAATTATCTCTTATAGTTTCCGAGATATGGACTATCGATAATTTACACCTTAGGCTCTGCTTCTAACTTGGGCCCAAATTGTAAAATGGTCTTATCTATTGGCGATTTCGTTCCAATTCACATTCCAAGTAATATTCGGCATGCTAATTACATTGCCGGTATCCAAGTTGCATTATCTCTTATAGTTTCCGAGATATGGACTATCGATAATTTACACCTTAGGCTCTGCTTCTAACTTGGGCCCAAATTGTAAAATGGTCTTATCTATTGGCGATTTCGTTCCAATTCACATTCCAAGTAATATTCGGCATGCTAATTACATTGCCGGTTGCCAAATTGCATTATCTCTTATAGTTTCCGAGATATGGACTATCGATTATTTTTAACCTTAGGCTCTGCTTCTAACTTGGACCCAAACTGTAAAATGGTCTTATCTATTGGCGATTTCGTTCCAATTCACATTCCAAGTAATATTCGGCATGCTAATTACATTGCCGGTTACCAAATTGCATTATCTCTTATAGTTTCCGAGATATGGACTATCGATAATTTACACCTTAGGCTCTGCTTCTAACTTGGGCCCAAATTGTAAAATGGTCTTATCTATTGGCGATTTCGTTCCAATTCACATTCCAAGTAATATTCGGCATGCTAATTACATTGCCGGTTGCCAAATTGCATTATCTCTTATAGTTTCCGAGATATGGACTATCGATAATTTACACCTTAGGCTCTGCTTCTAACTTGGGCCCAAATTGTAAAATGGTCTTATCTATTGGCGATTTCGTCCCAATTCACATTCCAAGTAATATTCGGCATGCTAATTACATTGCCGGTTGCGAAATTGTATTATCTCTTATAGTTTCCGAGATATGGACTATCGATAATTTACACCTTAGGCTCTGCTTCTAACTTGGGCCCAAATTGTAAAATGGTCTTATCTATTGGCGATTTCGTTCCAATTCACATTCCAAGTAATATCCGGCATGCTAATTACATTGCCGGTTGCCAAATTGAATTATCTCTTATAGTTTCCGAGATATGGACTATCGATAATTTACACCTTAGGCTCTGCTTCTAACTTGGGCCCAAATTGTAAAATGGTCTTACCTATTGGCGATTTCGTTCCAATTCACATTCCAAGTAATATTCGGCATGCTAATTACATTGCCGGTATCCAAGTTGCATTATCTCTTATAGTTTCCGAGATATGGACTATCGATAATTTACACCTTAGGCTCTGCTTCTAACTTGGGCCCAAATTGTAAAATGGTCTTATCTATTGGCGATTTCGTTCCAATTCACATTCCAAGTAATATTCGGCATGCTAATTACATTGCCGGTTGCCAAATTGCATTATTTCTTATAGTTTCCGTGATATGGACTATCGATAATTTACAGCTTAGGCTCTGCTTCTAACTTGGGCCCAAATTGTAAAATGGTCTTATCTATTGGCGATTTCGTTCCAATTCACATTCCAAGTAATATTCGGCATGCTAATTACATTGCCGGTTGCCAAATTGCATTATCTCTTATAGTTTCCGAGATATGGACTATCGATAATTTACACCTTAGGCCCTGCTTCTAACTTGGGCCCAAATTGTAAAATGGTCTTATCTATTGGCGATTTCGTTCCAATTCACATTCCAAGTAATATTCGGCATGCTAATTACATTGCCGGTTGCCAAATTGCATTATCTCTTATAGTTTCCGAGATATGGACTATCGATAATTTACATCTTAGGCTCTGCTTCTAACTTGGGCCCAAATTGTAAAATGGTCTTATCTATTGGCGATTTCGTTCCAATTCACATTCCAAGTAATATTCGGCATGCTAATTACATTGCCTGTTGCCAAATTGCATTATCTCTTATAGTTTCCGAGATATGGACTATCGATAATTTACACCTTAGGCTCTGCTTCTAACTTGGGCATAAATTGTAAGATGGTCTTATCTATTGGCGATTTCCTTCCAATTCACATTCCAAGTAATATTCGGCATGCTAATTACATTGCCGGTTGCCAAATTGCATTATCTCTTATAGTTTCCGAGATATGGACTATCGATAATTTACACCTTAGGCTCTGCTTCTAACTTGGGCCCAAATTGTAAAATGGTCTTATCTATTGGCGATTTCGTTCCAATTCACATTCCAAGTAATATTCGGCATGCTAATTACATTGCCGGTTGCCAAATTGCATTATCTCTTATAGTTTCCGAGATATGGACTATCGATAATTTACACCTTAGGCTCTGCTTCTAACTTGGGCCCAAATTGTAAAATGGTCTTATCTATTGGCGATTTCGTTCCAATTCACATTCCAAGTAATATTCGGCATGCTAATTAAATTGCCGGTTGCCAAATTGCATTATCTCTTATAGTTTCCGAGATATGGACTATCGATAATTTACACCTTAGGCTCTGCTTCTAACTTGGGCCCAAATTGTAAAATCGTCTTATCTATTGGCGATTTCGTTCCAATTCACATTCCAAGTAATATTCGGCATGCTAATTACATTGCCGGTTGCCAAATTGAATTATCTCTTATAGTTTCCGAGATATGGACTATCGATAATTTACACCTTAGGCTCTGCTTTTAACTTGGGCCCAAATTGTAAAATGGTCTTATCTATTGGCGATTTCGTTCCAATTCACATTCCAAGTAATATTCGGCATGCTAATTACATTGCCGGTTGCCAAATTGCATTATCTCTTATAGTTTCCGAGATATGGACTATCGATAATTTACACCTTAGGCTCTGCTTCTAACTTGGGCCCAAATTGTAAAATGGTCTTATCTATTGGCGATTTCGTTCCAATTCACATTCCAAGTAATATTCGGCATGCTAATTACATTGCCCGTTGCCAAATTGCATTATCTCTTATAGTTTCCGAGATATGGACTATCGATAATTTACACCTTAGGCTCTGCTTCTAACTTGGGCCCAAATTGTAAAATCGTCTTATCTATTGGCGATTTCGTTCCAATTCACATTCCAAGTAATATTCGGCATGCTAATTACATTGCCGGTTGCCAAATTGCATTATCTCTTATAGTTTCCGAGATATGGACTATCGATAATTTACACCTTAGGCTCTGCTTCTAACTTGGGCCCAAATTGTAAAATGGTCTTATCTATTGGCGATTTCGTTCCAATTCACATTCCAAGTAATATCCGGCATGCTAATTACATTGCCGGTTGCCAAATTGAATTATCTCTTATAGTTTCCGAGATATGGACTATCGATAATTTACACCTTAGGCTCTGCTTCTAACTTGGGCCCAAATTGTAAAATGGTCTTATCTATTGGCGATTTCATTCCAATTCACATTCCAAGTAATATTCGGCATGCTAATTACATTGCCGGTTGCCAAAATGCATTATCTCTTATAGTTTCCGAGATATGGACTATCGATAATTTACACCTTAGGCTCTGCTTCTAACTTGGGCCCAAATTGTAAAATGGTCTTATCTATTGGCGATTTCGTTCCAATTCACATTCCAAGTAATATTCGGCATGCTAATTACATTGCCCGTTGCCAAATTGCATTATCTCTTATAGTTTCCGAGATATGGACTATCGATAATTTACACCTTAGGCTCTGCTTCTAACTTGGGCCCAAATTGTAAAATCGTCTTATCTATTGGCGATTTCGTTCCAATTCACATTCCAAGTAATATTCGGCATGCTAATTACATTGCTGGTTGCCAAATTGCATTATCTCTTATAGTTTCCGAGATATGGACTATCGATAATTTACACCTTAGGCTCTGCTTCTAACTTGGGCCCAAATTGTAAAATGGTCTTATCTATTGGCGATTTCGTTCCAATTCACATTCCAAGTAATATCCGGCATGCTAATTACATTGCCGGTTGCCAAATTGAATTATCTCTTATAGTTTCCGAGATATGGACTATCGATAATTTACACCTTAGGCTCTGCTTCTAACTTGGGCCCAAATTGTAAAATGGTCTTATCTATTGGCGATTTCGTTCCAATTCACATTCCAAGTAATATTCGGCATGCTAATTACATTGCCGGTTGCCAAATTGCATTATCTCTTATAGTTTCGGAGATATGGACTATCGATAATTTACACCTTAGGCTCTGCTTCTAACTTGGGCCCAAATTGTAAAATGGTCTTATCTATTGGCGATTTCGATCCAATTCACATTCCAAGTAATATCCGGCATGCTAATTACATTGCCGGTTGCCAAATTGAATTATCTCTTATAGTTTCCGAGATATGGACTATCGATAATTTACACCTTAGGCTCTGCTTCTAACTTGGGCCCAAATTGTAAAATGGTCTTACCTATTGGCGATTTCGTTCCAATTCACATTCCAAGTAATATTCGGCATGCTAATTACATTGCCGGTTGCCAAATTGCATTATCTCTTATAGTTTCCGAGATATGGACTATCGATAATTTACACCTTAGTCTCTGCTTCTAACTTGGGCCCAAATTGTAAAATGGTCTTATCTATTGGCGATTTCGTTCCAATTCACATTCCAAGTAATATTCGGCATGCTAATTACATTGCCGGTATCCAAGTTGCATTATCTCTTATAGTTTCCGAGATATGGACTATCGATAATTTACACCTTAGTCTCTGCTTCTAACTTGAGCCCAAATTGTAAAATGGTCTTATCTATTGGCGATTTCGTTCCAATTCACATTCCAAGTAATATTCGGCATGCTAATTACATTGCCGGTTGCCAAATTGCATTATCTCTTATAGTTTCCGAGATATGGACTATCGATTATTTTTAACCTTAGGCTCTGCTTCTAACTTGGACCCAAACTGTAAAATGGTCTTATCTATTGGCGATTTCGTTCCAATTCACATTCCAAGTAATATTCGGCATGCTAATTACATTGCCGGTTACCAAATTGCATTATCTCTTATAGTTTCCGAGATATGGACTATCGATAATTTACACCTTAGGCTCTGCTTCTAACTTGGGCCCAAATTGTAAAATGGTCTTATCTATTGGCGATTTCGTTCCAATTCACACTCCAAGTAATATTCGGCATGCTAATTACATTGCCGGTTGCCAAATTGCATTATCTCTTATAGTTTCCGAGATATGGACTATCGATAATTTACACCTTAGGCTCTGCTTCTAACTTGGGCCCAAATTGTAAAATGGTCTTATCTATTGGCGATTTCGTCCCAATTCACATTCCAAGTAATATTCGGCATGCTAATTACATTGCCGGTTACCAAATTGCATTATCTCTTATAGTTTCCGAGATATGGACTATCGATAATTTACACCTTAGGCTCTGCTTCTAACTTGGGCCCAAATTGTAAAATGGTCTTATCTATTGGCGATTTCGTTCCAATTCACATTCCAAGTAATATTCGGCATGCTAATTACATTGCCGGTTGCCAAATTGCATTATCTCTTATAGTTTCCGAGATATGGACTATCGATAATTTACACCTTAGGCTCTGCTTCTAACTTGGGCCCAAATTGTAAAATGGTCTTATCTATTGGCGATTTCGTCCCAATTCACAATCCAAGTAATATTCGGCATGCTAATTACATTGCCGGTTGCGAAATTGTATTATCTCTTATAGTTTCCGAGATATGGACTATCGATAATTTACACCTTAGGCTCTGCTTCTAACTTGGGCCCAAATTGTAAAATGGTCTTATCTATTGGCGATTTCGTTCCAATTCACATTCCAAGTAATATTCGGCATGCTAATTACATTGCCGGTTGCCAAATTGCATTATCTCTTATAGTTTCCGAGATATGGACTATCGATAATTTACACCTTAGGCTCTGCTTCTAACTTGGGCCCAAATTGTAAAATGGTCTTATCTATTGGCGATTTCGTTCCAATTCACATTCCAAGTAATATCCGGCATGCTAATTACATTGCCGGTTGCCAAATTGAATTATCTCTTATAGTTTCCGAGATATGGACTATCGATAATTTACACCTTAGGCTCTGCTTCTAACTTGGGCCCAAATTGTAAAATGGTCTTACCTATTGGCGATTTCGTTCCAATTCACATTCCAAGTAATATTCGGCATGCTAATTACATTGCCGGTTGCCAAATTGCATTATCTCTTATAGTTTCCGAGATATGGACTATCGATAATTTACACCTTAGGCTCTGCTTCTAACTTGGGCCCAAATTGTAAAATGGTCTTATCTATTGGCGATTTCGTTCCAATTCACATTCCAAGTAATATCCGGCATGCTAATTACATTGCCGGTTGCCAAATTGAATTATCTCTTATAGTTTCCGAGATATGGACTATCGATAATTTACACCTTAGGCTCTGCTTCTAACTTGGGCCCAAATTGTAAAATGGTCTTATCTATTGGCGATTTCGTTCCAATTCACATTCCAAGTAATATTCGGCATGCTAATTACATTGCCGGTATCCAAGTTGCATTATCTCTTATAGTTTCCGAGATATGGACTATCGATAATTTACACCTTAGGCTCTGCTTCTAACTTGGGCCCAAATTGTAAAATGGTCTTATCTATTGGCGATTTCGTTCCAATTCACATTCCAAGTAATATTCGGCATGCTAATTACATTGCCGGTTGCCAAATTGCATTCTCTCTTATAGTTTCCGAGATATGGACTATCGATTATTTTTAACCTTAGGCTCTGCTTCTAACTTGGACCCAAACTGTAAAATGGTCTTATCTATTGGCGATTTCGTTCCAATTCACATTCCAAGTAATATTCGGCATGCTAATTACATTGCCGGTTACCAAATTGCATTATCTCTTATAGTTTCCGAGATATGGACTATCGATAATTTACACCTTAGGCTCTGCTTCTAACTTGGGCCCAAATTGTAAAATGGTCTTATCTATTGGCGATTTCGTTCCAATTCACATTCCAAGTAATATTCGGCATGCTAATTACATTGCCGGTTGCCAAATTGCATTATCTCTTATAGTTTCCGAGATATGGACTATCGATAATTTACACCTTAGGCTCTGCTTCTAACTTGGGCCCAAATTGTAAAATGGTCTTATCTATTGGCGATTTCGTCCCAATTCACATTCCAAGTAATATTCGGCATGCTAATTACATTGCCGGTTGCGAAATTGTATTATCTCTTATAGTTTCCGAGATATGGACTATCGATAATTTACACCTTAGGCTCTGCTTCTAACTTGGGCCCAAATTGTAAAATGGTCTTATCTATTGGCGATTTCGTCCCAATTCACATTCCAAGTAATATTCGGCATGCTAATTACATTGCCGGTTGCGATATTGTATTATCTCTTATAGTTTCCGAGATATGGACTATCGATAATTTACACCTTAGGCTCTGCTTCTAACTTGGGCCCAAATTGTAAAATGGTCTTATCTATTGGCGATTTCGTTCCAATTCACATTCCAAGTAATATCCGGCATGCTAATTACATTGCCGGTTGCCAAATTGAATTATCTCTTATAGTTTCCGAGATATGGACTATCGATAATTTACACCTTAGGCTCTGCTTCTAACTTGGGCCCAAATTGTAAAATGGTCTTATCTATTGGCGATTTCGTTCCAATTCACATTCCAAGTAATATTCGGCATGCTAATTACATTGCCGGTTGCCAAATTGCATTATCTCTTATAGTTTCCGTGATATGGACTATCGATAATTTACAGCTTAGGCTCTGCTTCTAACTTGGGCCCAAATTGTAAAATGGTCTTATCTATTGGCGATTTCGTTCCAATTCACATTCCAAGTAATATTCGGCATGCTAATTACATTGCCGGTTGCCAAATTGCATTATCTCTTATAGTTTCCGAGATATGGACTATCGATAATTTACACCTTAGGCTCTGCTTCTAACTTGGGCCCAAATTGTAAAATGGTCTTATCTATTGGCGATTTCGTCCCAATTCACATTCCAAGTAATATTCGGCATGCTAATTACATTGCCGGTTGCGAAATTGTATTATCTCTTATAGTTTCCGAGATATGGACTATCGATAATTTACACCTTAGGCTCTGCTTCTAACTTGGGCCCAAATTGTAAAATGGTCTTATCTATTGGCGATTTCGTTCCAATTCACATTCCAAGTAATATTCGGCATGCTAATTACATTGCCGGTTGCCAAATTGCATTATCTCTTTTAGTTTCCGAGATATGGACTATCGATAATTTACACCTTAGGCTCTGCTTCTAACTTGGGCCCAAATTGTAAAATGGTCTTATCTATTGGCGATTTCGTTCCAATTCACATTCCAAGTAATATTCGGCATGCTAATTACATTGCCGGTTGCCAAATTGCATTATCTCTTATAGTTTCCGAGATATGGACTATCGATAATTTACACCTTAGGCTCTGCTTCTAACTTGGGCCCAAATTGTAAAATGGTCTTATCTATTGGCGATTTCGTTCCAATTCACATTCCAAGTAATATCCGGCATGCTAATTACATTGCCGGTTGCCAAATTGAATTATCTCTTATAGTTTCCGAGATATGGACTATCGATAATTTACACCTTAGGCTCTGCTTCTAACTTGGGCCCAAATTGTAAAATGGTCTTACCTATTGGCGATTTCGTTCCAATTCACATTCCAAGTAATATTCGGCATGCTAATTACATTGCCGGTTGCCAAATTGCATTATCTCTTATAGTTTCCGAGATATGGACTATCGATAATTTACACCTTAGTCTCTGCTTCTAACTTGGGCCCAAATTGTAAAATGGTCTTATCTATTGGCGATTTCGTTCCAATTCACATTCCAAGTAATATTCGGCATGCTAATTACATTGCCGGTATCCAAGTTGCATTATCTCTTATAGTTTCCGAGATATGGACTATCGATAATTTACACCTTAGTCTCTGCTTCTAACTTGGGCCCAAATTGTAAAATGGTCTTATCTATTGGCGATTTCGTTCCAATTCACATTCCAAGTAATATTCGGCATGCTAATTACATTGCCGGTTGCCAAATTGCATTATCTCTTATAGTTTCCGAGATATGGACTATCGATTATTTTTAACCTTAGGCTCTGCTTCTAACTTGGACCCAAACTGTAAAATGGTCTTATCTATTGGCGATTTCGTTCCAATTCACATTCCAAGTAATATTCGGCATGCTAATTACATTGCCGGTTACCAAATTGCATTATCTCTTATAGTTTCCCAGATATGGACTATCGATAATTTACACCTTAGGCTCTGCTTCTAACTTGGGCCCAAATTGTAAAATGGTCTTATCTATTGGCGATTTCGTTCCAATTCACACTCCAAGTAATATTCGGCATGCTAATTACATTGCCGGTTGCCAAATTGCATTATCTCTTATAGTTTCCGAGATATGGACTATCGATAATTTACACCTTAGGCTCTGCTTCTAACTTGGGCCCAAATTGTAAAATGGTCTTATCTATTGGCGATTTCGTCCCAATTCACATTCCAAGTAATATTCGGCATGCTAATTACATTGCCGGTTACCAAATTGCATTATCTCTTATAGTTTCCGAGATATGTACTATCGATAATTTACACCTTAGGCTCTGCTTCTAACTTGGGCCCAAATTGTAAAATGGTCTTATCTATTGGCGATTTCGTTCCAATTCACATTCCAAGTAATATTCGGCATGCTAATTACATTGCCGGTTGCCAAATTGCATTATCTCTTATAGTTTCCGAGATATGGACTATCGATAATTTACACCTTAGGCTCTGCTTCTAACTTGGGCCCAAATTGTAAAATGGTCTTATCTATTGGCGATTTCGTCCCAATTCACATTCCAAGTAATATTCGGCATGCTAATTACATTGCCGGTTGCGAAATTGTATTATCTCTTATAGTTTCCGAGATATGGACTATCGATAATTTACACCTTAGGCTCTGCTTCTAACTTGGGCCCAAATTGTAAAATGGTCTTATCTATTGGCGATTTCGTTCCAATTCACATTCCAAGTAATATTCGGCATGCTAATTACATTGCCGGTTGCCAAATTGCATTATCTCTTTTAGTTTCCGAGATATGGACTATCGATAATTTACACCTTAGGCTCTGCTTCTAACTTGGGCCCAAATTGTAAAATGGTCTTATCTATTGGCGATTTCGTTCCAATTCACATTCCAAGTAATATTCGGCATGCTAATTACATTGCCGGTTGCCAAATTGCATTATCTCTTATAGTTTCCGAGATATGGACTATCGATTATTTTTAACCTAAGGCTCTGCTTCTAACTTGGACCCAAACTGTAAAATGGTCTTATCTATTGGCGATTTCGTTCCAATTCACATTCCAAGTAATATTCGGCATGCTAATTACATTGCCGGTTACCAAATTGCATTATCTCTTATAGTTTCCGAGATATGGACTATCGATAATTTACACCTTAGGCTCTGCTTCTAACTTGGGCCCAAATTGTAAAATGGTCTTATCTATTGGCGATTTCGTTCCAATTCACAATCCAAGTAATATTCGGCATGCTAATTACATTGCCGGTTGCCAAATTGCATTATCTCTTATAGTTTCCGAGATATGGACTATCGATAATTTACACCTTAGGCTCTGCTTCTAACTTGGGCCCAAATTGTAAAATGGTCTTATCTATTGGCGATTTCGTCCCAATTCACATTCCAAGTAATATTCGGCATGCTAATTACATTGCCGGTTGCGAAATTGTATTATCTCTTATAGTTTCCGAGATATGGACTATCGATAATTTACACCTTAGGCTCTGCTTCTAACTTGGGCCCAAATTGTAAAATGGTCTTATCTATTGGCGATTTCGTTCCAATTCACATTCCAAGTAATATCCGGCATGCTAATTACATTGCCGGTTGCCAAATTGAATTATCTCTTATAGTTTCCGAGATATGGACTATCGATAATTTACACCTTAGGCTCTGCTTCTAACTTGGGCCCAAATTGTAAAATGGTCTTACCTATTGGCGATTTCGTTCCAATTCACATTCCAAGTAATATTCGGCATGCTAATTACATTGCCGGTTGCCAAATTGCATTATCTCTTATAGTTTCCGAGATATGGACTATCGATAATTTACACCTTAGTCTCTGCTTCTAACTTGGGCCCAAATTGTAAAATGGTCTTATCTATTGGCGATTTCGTTCCAATTCACATTCCAAGTAATATTCGGCATGCTAATTACATTGCCGGTATCCAAGTTGCATTATCTCTTATAGTTTCCGAGATATGGACTATCGATAATTTACACCTTAGGCTCTGCTTCTAACTTGGGCCCAAATTGTAAAATGGTCTTATCTATTGGCGATTTCGTTCCAATTCACATTCCAAGTAATATTCGGCATGTTAATTACATTGCCGGTTGCCAAATTGCATTATTTCTTATAGTTTCCGTGATATGGACTATCGATAATTTACAGCTTAGGCTCTGCTTCTAACTTGGGCCCAAATTGTAAAATGGTCTTATCTATTGGCGATTTCGTTCCAATTCACATTCCAAGTAATATTCGGCATGCTAATTACATTGCCGGTTGCCAAATTGCATTATCTCTTATAGTTTCCGAGATATGGACTATCGATAATTTACACCTTAGGCCCTGCTTCTAACTTGGGCCCAAATTGTAAAATGGTCTTATCTATTGGCGATTTCGTTCCAATTCACATTCCAAGTAATATTCGGCATGCTAATTACATTGCCGGTTGCCAAATTGCATTATCTCTTATAGTTCCCGAGATATGGACTATCGATAATTTACATCTTAGGCTCTGCTTCTAACTTGGGCCCAAATTGTAAAATGGTCTTATCTATTGGCGATTTCGTTCCAATTCACATTCCAAGTAATATTCGGCATGCTAATTACATTGCCGGTTGCCAAATTGCATTATCTCTTATAGTTTCCGAGATATGGACTATCGATAATTTACACCTTAGGCCCTGCTTCTAACTTGGGCCCAAATTGTAAAATGGTCTTATCTATTGGCGATTTCGTTCCAATTCACATTCCAAGTAATATTCGGCATGCTAATTACATTGCCGGTTGCCAAATTGCATTATCTCTTATAGTTTCCGAGATATGGACTATCGATAATTTACACCTTAGGCTCTGCTTCTAACTTGGGCCCAAATTGTAAAATGGTCTTATCTATTGGCGATTTCGTTCCAATTCACACTCCAAGTAATATTCGGCATGCTAATTACATTGCCGGTTGCCAAATTTCATTATCTCTTATAGTTTCCGAGATATGGACTATCGATAATTTACACCTTAGGCTCTGCTTCTAACTTGGGCCCAAATTGTAAAATGGTCTTATCTATTGGCGATTTCGTCCCAATTCACATTCCAAGTAATATTCGGCATGCTAATTACATTGCCGGTTACCAAATTGCATTATCTCTTATAGTTTCCGAGATATGGACTATCGATAATTTACACCTTAGGCTCTGCTTCTAACTTGGGCCCAAATTGTAAAATGGTCTTATCTATTGGCGATTTCGTTCCAATTCACATTCCAAGTAATATTCGGCATGCTAATTACATTGCCGGTTGCCAAATTGCATTATCTATTATAGTTTCCGAGATATGGACTATCGATAATTTACACCTTAGGCTCTGCTTCTAACTTGGGCCCAAATTGTAAAATGGTCTTATCTATTGGCGATTTCGTTCCAATTCACATTCCAAGTAATATCCGGCATGCTAATTACATTGCCGGTTGCCAAATTGAATTATCTCTTATAGTTTCCGAGATATGGACTATCGATAATTTACACCTTAGGCTCTGCTTCTAACTTGGGCCCAAATTGTAAAATGGTCTTACCTATTGGCGATTTCGTTCCAATTCACATTCCAAGTAATATTCGGCATGCTAATTACATTGCCGGTTGCCAAATTGCATTATCTCTTATAGTTTCCGAGATATGGACTATCGATAATTTACACCTTAGGCTCTGCTTCTAACTTGGGCCCAAATTGTAAAATGGTCTTATCTATTGGCGATTTCGTTCCAATTCACATTCCAAGTAATATCCGGCATGCTAATTACATTGCCGGTTGCCAAATTGAATTATCTCTTATAGTTTCCGAGATATGGACTATCGATTATTTTTAACCTTAGGCTCTGCTTCTAACTTGGACCCAAACTGTAAAATGGTCTTATCTATTGGCGATTTCGTTCCAATTCACATTCCAAGTAATATTCGGCATGCTAATTACATTGCCGGTTGCCAAATTGCATTATCTCTTATAGTTTCCGAGATATGGACTATCGATAATTTACACCTTAGGCTCTGCTTCTAACTTGGGCCCAAATTGTAAAATGGTCTTATCTATTGGCGATTTCGTTCCAATTCACAGTCCAAGTAATATTCGGCATGCTAATTACATTGCCGGTTGCCAAATTGCATTATCTCTTATAGTTTCCGAGATATGGACTATCGATTATTTTTAACCTTAGGCTCTGCTTCTAACTTGGACCCAAACTGTAAAATGGTCTTATCTATTGGCGATTTCGTTCCAATTCACATTCCAAGTAATATTCGGCATGCTAATTACATTGCCGGTTACCAAATTGCATTATCTCTTATAGTTTCCGAGATATGGACTATCGATAATTTACACCTTAGGCTCTGCTTCTAACTTGGGCCCAAATTGTAAAATGGTCTTATCTATTGGCGATTTCGTTCCAATTCACAATCCAAGTAATATTCGGCATGCTAATTACATTGCCGGTTGCCAAATTGCATTATCTCTTATAGTTTCCGAGATATGGACTATCGATAATTTACACCTTAGGCTCTGCTTCTAACTTGGGCCCAAATTGTAAAATGGTCTTATCTATTGGCGATTTCGTCCCAATTCACATTCCAAGTAATATTCGGCATGCTAATTACATTGCCGGTTGCGAAATTGTATTATCTCTTATAGTTTCCGAGATATGGACTATCGATAATTTACACCTTAGGCTCTGCTTCTAACTTGGGCCCAAATTGTAAAATGGTCTTATCTATTGGCGATTTCGTTCCAATTCACATTCCAAGTAATATCCGGCATGCTAATTACATTGCCGGTTGCCAAATTGAATTATCTCTTATAGTTTCCGAGATATGGACTATCGATAATTTACACCTTAGGCTCTGCTTCTAACTTGGGCCCAAATTGTAAAATGGTCTTACCTATTGGCGATTTCGTTCCAATTCACATTCCAAGTAATATTCGGCATGCTAATTACATTGCCGGTTGCCAAATTGCATTATCTCTTATAGTTTCCGAGATATGGACTATCGATAATTTACACCTTAGTCTCTGCTTCTAACTTGGGCCCAAATTGTAAAATGGTCTTATCTATTGGCGATTTCGTTCCAATTCACATTCCAAGTAATATTCGGCATGCTAATTACATTGCCGGTATCCAAGTTGCATTATCTCTTATAGTTTCCGAGATATGGACTATCGATAATTTACACCTTAGGCTCTGCTTCTAACTTGGGCCCAAATTGTAAAATGGTCTTATCTATTGGCGATTTCGTTCCAATTCACATTCCAAGTAATATTCGGCATGCTAATTACATTGCCGGTTGCCAAATTGCATTATTTATTATAGTTTCCGTGATATGGACTATCGATAATTTACAGCTTAGGCTCTGCTTCTAACTTGGGCCCAAATTGTAAAATGGTCTTATCTATTGGCGATTTCGTTCCAATTCACATTCCAAGTAATATTCGGCATGCTAATTACATTGCCGGTTGCCAAATTGCATTATCTCTTATAGTTTCCGAGATATGGACTATCGATAATTTACACCTTAGGCCCTGCTTCTAACTTGGGCCCAAATTGTAAAATGGTCTTATCTATTGGCGATTTCGTTCCAATTCACATTCCAAGTAATATTCGGCATGCTAATTACATTGCCGGTTGCCAAATTGCATTATCTCTTATAGTTTCCGAGATATGGACTATCGATAATTTACATCTTAGGCTCTGCTTCTAACTTGGGCCCAAATTGTAAAATGGTCTTATCTATTGGCGATTTCGTTCCAATTCACATTCCAAGTAATATTCGGCATGCTAATTACATTGCCGGTTGCCAAATTGCATTATCTCTTATAGTTTCCGAGATATGGACTATCGATAATTTACACCTTAGGCTCTGCTTCTAACTTGGGCCCAAATTGTAAAATGGTCTTATCTATTGGCGATTTCGTTCCAATTAACATTTCAAGTAATATTCGGCATGCTAATTATATTGCCGGTTGCCAAGGTTCGTCCATTGCATTATCTATGGACGAACCTGTTTCCGAGATATGGACTATCGATAATTTACACCTTAGGCTCTGCTTCTAACTTGGGCCCAAATTGTAAAATGGTCTTATCTATTGGCGATTTCGTTCCAATTCACATTCCAAGTAATATTGGGCATGCTAATTACATTGCCGGTGGCCAAATTGAATTATCTCTTATAGTTTCCGAGATATGGACTATCGATAGTTTACACCTTAGGCTCTGCTTCTAACTTGGGCCCAAATTGTAAAATGGTCTTATCTATTGGCGATTTCGTTCCAATTCACATTCCAAGTAATATTCGGCATGCTAATTACATTGCCGGTTGCCAAATTGCATTATCTCTTATAGTTTCCGAGATATGGACTATCGATAATTTACACCTTAGGCTCTGCTTCTAACTTGGGCCCAAATTGTAAAATCGTCTTATCTATTGGCGATTTCGTTCCAATTCACATTCCAAGTAATATTCGGCATGCTAATTACATTGCCGGTGGCCAAATTGAATTATCTCTTATAGTTTCCGAGATATGGACTATCGATAATTTACACCTTAGGCTCTGCTTCTAACTTGGGCCCAAATTGTAAAATGGTCTTACCTATTGGCGATTTCGTTCCAATTCACATTCCAAGTAATATTCGGCATGCTAATTACATTGCCGGTTGCCAAATTGCATTATCTCTTATAGTTTCCGAGATATGGACTATCGATAATTTACACCTTAGGCTCTGCTTCTAAGTTGGGCCCAAATTGTAAAATGGTCTTATCTATTGGCGATTTCGTTCCAATTAACATTTCAAGTAATATTCGGCATGCTAATTACATTGCCGGTTGCCAAATTGCATTATCTCTTATAGTTTCCGAGATATGGACTATCGATAATTTACACCTTAGGCTCTGCTTCTAACTTGGGCCCAAATTGTAATATGGTCTTATCTATTGGCGATTTCGTTCCAATTCACATTCCAAGTAATATTCGGCATGCTAATTACATTGCCGGTTGCCAAATTGCATTATCTCTTATAGTTTCCGAGATATGGACTATCGATAATTTACACCCTAGGCTCTGCTTCTAACTTGGGCCCAAATTGTAAAATGGTCTTATCTATTGGCGATTTCGTTCCAATTCACATTCCAAGTAGTATTCGGCATGCTAATTACATTGCCGGTTGCCAAATTGCATTATCTCTTATAGTTTCCGAGATATGGACTATCGATAATTTACACCTTAGGCTCTGCTTCTAACTTGGGCCCAAATTGTAAAATGGTCTTATCTATTGGCGATTTCGTTCCAATTCACATTCCAAGTAATATTCGGCATGCTAATTACATTGCCGGTTGCCAAATTGCATTATCTCTTATAGTTTCCGAGATATGGACTATCGATAATTTACACCTTAGGCTCTGCTTCTAACTTGGGCCCAAATTGTAAAATGGTCTTATCTATTGGCGATTTCGTTCCAATTCACACTCCAAGTAATATTCGGCATGCTAATTACATTGCCGGTTGCGAAATTGCATTATCTCTTATAGTTTCCGAGATATGGACTATCAATAATTTACACCTTAGGCTCTGCTTCTAACTTGGGCCCAAATTGTAAAATGGTCTTATCTATTGGCGATTTCGTTCCAATTCACATTCCAAGTAATATTCGGCATGCTAATTACATTGCCGGTTGCCAAATTGCATTATCTCTTATAGTTTCCGAGATATGGACTATCGGTAATTTACACCTTAGACTCTGCTTCTAACTTGGGCCCAAATTGTAAAATGGTCTTATCTATTGGCGATTTCGTCCCAATTCACATTCCAAGTAATATCCCGCATGCTAATTACATTGCCTGTTGCCAAATTGAATTATCTCTTATAGTTTCCGAGATATGGACTATCGATAATTTACACCTTAGGCTCAGCTTCTAACTTGGGCCCAAATTGTAAAATGGTCTTACCTATTGGCGATTTCGTTCCAATTCACATTCCAAGTAATATTCGGCATGCTAATTACATTGCCGGTTGCCAAATTGCATTATCTCTTATAGTTTCCGAGATATGGACTATCGATAATTTACATCTTAGGCTCTGCTTCTAACTTGGGCCCAAATTGTAAAATGGTCTTATCTATTGGCGATTTCGTTCCAATTCACATTCCAAGTAATATTCGGCATGCTAATTACATTGCCGGTTGCCAAATTGCATTATCTCTTATAGTTTCCGAGATATGGACTATCGATAATTTACACCTTAGGCTCTGCTTCTAACTTGGGCCCAAATTGTAAAATGGTCTTATCTATTGCCGATTTCGTTCCAATTCACATTCCAAGTAATATTCGGCATGCTAATTACATTGCCGGTTGCCAAATTGCATTATCTCTTATAGTTTCCGAGATATGGACTATCGATAATTTACACCTTAGGCTCTGCTTCTAACTTGGGCCCAAATTGTAAAATGGTCTTATCTATTGGCGATTTCGTTCCAATTCACATTACAAGTAATATCCGGCATGCTAATTACATTGCCGGTTGCCAAATTGAATTATCTCTTATAGTTTCCGAGATATGGACTATCGATAATTTACACCTTAGGCTCTGCTTCTAACTTGGGCCCAAATTGTAAAATGGTCTTACCTATTCTCGATTTCGTTCCAATTCACATTCCAAGTAATATTCGGCATGCTAATTACATTGCCGGTTGCCAAATTGCATTATCTCTTATAGTTGCCGAGATATGGACTATCGATAATTTACACCTTAGGCTCTGCTTCTAACTTGGGCCCAAATTGTAAAATGGTCTTATCTATTGGCGATTTCGTTCCAATTCACATTCCAAGTAATATTCGGCATGCTAATTACATTGCCGGTTGCCAAATTGCATTATCTCTTATAGTTTCCGAGATATGGAATATCGATAATTTACACCTTAGGCTCTGCTTCTAACTTGGGCCCAAATTGTAAAATGGTCTTATCTATTGGCGATTTCGTTCCAATTCACTTTCCAAGTAATATTCGGCATGCTAATTACATTGCCGGTTGCCAAATTGCATTATCTCTTATAGTTTCCGAGATATGGACTATAGATAATTTACACCTTAGGCTCTGCTTCTAACTTGGGCCCAAATTGTAAAATGGTCTTATCTATTGGCGATTTCTTTCCAATTCACTTTCCAAGTAATATTCGGCATGCTAATTACATTGCCGGTTGCCAAATTGCATTATCTCTTATAGTTTCCGAGATATGGACTATCGATAATTTACACCTTAGGCTCTGCTTCTAACTTGGGCCCAAATTGTAAAATGGTCTTATCTATTGGCGATTTCGTTCCAATTCACATTCCAAGTAATATTCGGCATGCTAATTACATTGCCGGTGGCCAAGTTGCATTATCTCTTATAGTTTCCGAGATATGGACTATCGATAATTTACACCTTAGGCTCTGCTTCTAACTTGGGCCCAAATTGTAAAATGGTCTTATCTATTGGCGATTTCGTTCCAATTCACATTCCAAGTAATATTCGGCATGCTAATTACATTGCCGGTTGCCAAATTGCATTATCTCTTATAGTTTCCGAGATATGGACTATCGATTATTTTTAACCTTAGGCTCTGCTTCTAACTTGGACCCAAACTGTAAAATGGTCTTATCTATTGGCGATTTCGTTCCAATTCACATTCCAAGTAATATTCGGCATGCTAATTACATTGCCGGTTACCAAATTGCATTATCTCTTATAGTTTCCGAGATATGGACTATCGATAATTTACACCTTAGGCTCTGCTTCTAACTTGGGCCCAAATTGTAAAATGGTCTTATCTATTGGCGATTTCGTTCCAATTCACATTCCAAGTAATATCCCGCATGCTAATTACATTGCCGGTTGCCAAATTGAATTATCTCTTATAGTTTCCGCGATATGGACTATCGATAATTTACACCTTAGGCTCTGCTTCTAACTTGGGCCAAAATTGTAAAATGGTCTTACCTATTGGCGATTTCGTTCCAATTCACATTCCATGTAATATTCGGCATGCTAATTACATTGCCGGTTGCCAAATTGCATTATCTCTTATAGTTTCCGAGATATGGACTATCGATAATTTACATCTTAGGCTCTGCTTCTAACTTGGGCCCAAATTGTAAAATGGTCTTATCTATTGGCGATTTCGTTCCAATTCACATTCCAAGTAATATTCGGCATGCTAATTACATTGCCGGTTGCCAAATTGCATTATCTCTTATAGTTTCCGAGATATGGACTATCGATAATTTACACCTTAGGCTCTGCTTCTAACTTGGGCCCAAATTGTAAAATGGTCTTATCTATTGCCGATTTCGTTCCAATTCACATTCCAAGTAATATTCGGCATGCTAATTACATTGCCGGTTGCCAAATTGCATTATCTCTTATAGTTTCCGAGATATGGACTATCGATAATTTACACCTTAGGCTCTGCTTCTAACTTGGGCCCAAATTGTAAAATCGCCTTATCTATAGGCGATTTCGTTCCAATTCACATTCCAAGTAATATTCGGCATGCTAATTACATTGCCGGTTGCCAAATTGCATTATCTCTTACAGTTTCCGAGATATGGACTATCGATAATTTACACCTTAGGCTCTGCTTCTAACTTGGGCCCAAATTGTAAAATGGTCTTACCTATTCTCGATTTCGTTCCAATTCACATTCCAAGTAATATTCGGCATGCTAATTACATTGCTGGTTGCCAAATTGAATTATCTCTTATAGTTTCCGAGATATGGACTATCGATAATTTACACCTTAGGCTCTGCTTCTAACTTGGGCCCAAATTGTAAAATGGTCTTACCTATTCTCGATTTCGTTCCAATTCACATTCCAAGTAATATTCGGCATGCTAATTACATTGCTGGTTGCCAAATTGCATTATCTCTTATAGTTGCCGAGATATGGACTATCGATAATTTACACCTTAGGCTCTGCTTCTAACTTGGGCCCAAATTGTAAAATGGTCTTATCTATTGGCGATTTCGTTCCAATTCACATTCCAAGTAATATTCGGCATGCTAATTACATTGCCGGTTGCCAAATTGCATTATCTCTTATAGTTTCCGAGATATGGACTATCGATAATTTACACCTTAGGCTCTGCTTCTAACTTGGACCCAAATTGTAAAATGGTCTTATCTATTGGCGATTTCGTTCCAATTCACTCTCCAAGTAATATTCGGCATGCTAATTACATTGCCTGTTGCCAAATTGCATTATCTCTTATAGTTTCCGAGATATGGACTATAGATAATTTACACCTTAGGCTCTGCTTCTAACTTGGGCCCAAATTGTAAAATGGTCTTATCTATTGGCGATTTCTTTCCAATTCACTTTCCAAGTAATATTCGGCATGCTAATTACATTGCCGGTTGCCAAATTGCATTATCTCTTATAGTTTCCGAGATATGGACTATCGATAATTTACACCTTAGGCTCTGCTTCCAACTTGGGCCCAAATTGTAAAATGGTCTTATCTATTGGCGATTTCGTTCCAATTCACATTCCAAGTAATATTCGGCATGCTAATTACATTGCCGGTGGCCAAGTTGCATTATCTCTTATAGTTTCCGAGATATAAACTATCGATAATTTACACCTTAGGCTCTGCTTCTAACTTGGGCCCAAATTGTAAAATGGTCTTATCTATTGGCGATTTCGTTCCAATTCACATTCCAAGTAATATTCGGCATGCTAATTACATTGCCGGTTGCCAAATTGCATTTTCTCTTATAGTTTCGGAGATATGGACTATCGATTATTTTTAACCTTAGGCTCTGCTTCTAACTTGGACCCAAACTGTAAAATGGTCTTATCTATTGGCGATTTCGTTCCAATTCACATTCCAAGTAATATTGGGCATGCTAATTACATTGCCGGTTGCCAAATTGCATTATCTCTTATAGTTTCCGAGATATGGACTATCCATAATTTACACCTTAGGCTCTGCTTCTAACTTGGGCCCAAATTGTAAAATGGCCTTATCTATTGGCGATTTCGTTCCAATTCACATTCCAAGTAATATTCGGCATGCTAATTACATTGCCGGTTGCCAAATTGCATTATCTCTTATAGTTTCCGAGATATGGACTATCGATAATTTACACCTTAGGCTCTGCTTCTAACTTGGGCCCAAATTGTAAAATGGTCTTATCTATTGGCGATTTCGTCCCAATTCACATTCCAAGTAATATTCGGCATGCTAATTACATTGCCGGTTGCGAAATTGTATTATCTCTTATAGTTTCCGAGATATGGACTATCGATAATTTACACCTTAGGCTCTGCTTCTAACTTGGGCCCAAATTGTAAAATGGTCTTATCTATTGGCGATTTCGTTCCAATTCACATTCCAAGTAATATTCGGCATGCTAATTACATTGCCGGTTGCCAAATTGCATTATCTCTTTTAGTTTCCGAGATATGGACTATCGATAATTTACACCTTAGGCTCTGCTTCTAACTTGGGCCCAAATTGTAAAATGGTCTTATCTATTGGCGATTTCGTTCCAATTCACATTCCAAGTAATATTCGGCATGCTAATTACATTGCCGGTTGCCAAATTGCATTATCTCTTATAGTTTCCGAGATATGGACTATCGATAATTTACACCTTAGGCTCTGCTTCTAACTTGGGCCCAAATTGTAAAATGGCCTTATCTATTGGCGATTTCGTTCCAATTCACATTCCAAGTAATATTCGGCATGCTAATTACATTGCCGGTGGCCAAATTGAATTATCTCTTATAGTTTCCGAGATATGGACTATCGATAATTTACACCTTAGGCTCTGCTTCTAACTTGGGCCCAAATTGTAAAATGGTCTTATCTATTGCCGATTTCGTTCCAATTCACATTCCAAGTAATATTCGGCATGCTAATTACATTGCCGGTTGCCAAATTGCATTATCTCTTATAGTTTCCGAGATATGGACTATCGATTATTTACACCTTAGGCTCTGCTTCTAACTTGGGCCCAAATAGTAAAATGGTCTTATCTATTGGCGATTTCGTTCCAATTCACTCTCCAAGTAATATTCGGCATGCTAATTACATTGCCTGTTGCCAAATTGCATTATCTCTTATAGTTTCCGAGATATGGACTATAGATAATTTACACCTTAGGCTCTGCTTCTAACTTGGGCCCAAATTGTAAAATGGTCTTATCTATTGGCGATTTCGTTCCAATTCACATTCCAAGTAATATTCGGCATGCTAATTACATTGCCGGTATCCAAGTTGCATTATCTCTTATAGTTTCCGAGATATGGACTATCGATAATTTACACCTTAGGCTCTGCTTCTAACTTGGGCCCAAATTGTAAAATGGTCTTATCTATTGGCGATTTCGTTCCAATTCACATTCCAAGTAATATTCGGCATGCTAATTACATTGCCGGTTGCCAAATTGCATTATTTATTATAGTTTCCGTGATATGGACTATCGATAATTTACAGCTTAGGCTCTGCTTCTAACTTGGGCCCAAATTGTAAAATGGTCTTATCTATTGGCGATTTCGTTCCAATTCACATTCCAAGTAATATTCGGCATGCTAATTACATTGCCGGTTGCCAAATTGCATTATCTCTTATAGTTTCCGAGATATGGACTATCGATAATTTACACCTTAGGCCCTGCTTCTAACTTGGGCCCAAATTGTAAAATGGTCTTATCTATTGGCGATTTCGTTCCAATTCACATTCCAAGTAATATTCGGCATGCTAATTACATTGCCGGTTGCCAAATTGCATTATCTCTTATAGTTTCCGAGATATGGACTATCGATAATTTACATCTTAGGCTCTGCTTCTAACTTGGGCCCAAATTGTAAAATGGTCTTATCTATTGGCGATTTCGTTCCAATTCACATTCCAAGTAATATTCGGCATGCTAATTACATTGCCGGTTGCCAAATTGCATTATCTCTTATAGTTTCCGAGATATGGACTATCGATAATTTACACCTTAGGCTCTGCTTCTAACTTGGGCCCAAATTGTAAAATGGTCTTATCTATTGGCGATTTCGTTCCAATTAACATTTCAAGTAATATTCGGCATGCTAATTATATTGCCGGTTGCCAAATTGCATTATCTCTTATAGTTTCCGAGATATGGACTATCGATAATTTACACCTTAGGCTCTGCTTCTAACTTGGGCCCAAATTGTAAAATGGTCTTATCTATTGGCGATTTCGTTCCAATTCACATTCCAAGTAATATTGGGCATGCTAATTACATTGCCGGTGGCCAAATTGAATTATCTCTTATAGTTTCCGAGATATGGACTATCGATAGTTTACACCTTAGGCTCTGCTTCTAACTTGGGCCCAAATTGTAAAATGGTCTTATCTATTGGCGATTTCGTTCCAATTCACATTCCAAGTAATATTCGGCATGCTAATTACATTGCCGGTTGCCAAATTGCATTATCTCTTATAGTTTCCGAGATATGGACTATCGATAATTTACACCTTAGGCTCTGCTTCTAACTTGGGCCCAAATTGTAAAATCGTCTTATCTATTGGCGATTTCGTTCCAATTCACATTCCAAGTAATATTCGGCATGCTAATTACATTGCCGGTGGCCAAATTGAATTATCTCTTATAGTTTCCGAGATATGGACTATCGATAATTTACACCTTAGGCTCTGCTTCTAACTTGGGCCCAAATTGTAAAATGGTCTTACCTATTGGCGATTTCGTTCCAATTCACATTCCAAGTAATATTCGGCATGCTAATTACATTGCCGGTTGCCAAATTGCATTATCTCTTATAGTTTCCGAGATATGGACTATCGATAATTTACACCTTAGGCTCTGCTTCTAAGTTGGGCCCAAATTGTAAAATGGTCTTATCTATTGGCGATTTCGTTCCAATTAACATTTCAAGTAATATTCGGCATGCTAATTACATTGCCGGTTGCCAAATTGCATTATCTCTTATAGTTTCCGAGATATGGACTATCGATAATTTACACCTTAGGCTCTGCTTCTAACTTGGGCCCAAATTGTAATATGGTCTTATCTATTGGCGATTTCGTTCCAATTCACATTCCAAGTAATATTCGGCATGCTAATTACATTGCCGGTTGCCAAATTGCATTATCTCTTATAGTTTCCGAGATATGGACTATCGATAATTTACACCCTAGGCTCTGCTTCTAACTTGGGCCCAAATTGTAAAATGGTCTTATCTATTGGCGATTTCGTTCCAATTCACATTCCAAGTAGTATTCGGCATGCTAATTACATTGCCGGTTGCCAAATTGCATTATCTCTTATAGTTTCCGAGATATGGACTATCGATAATTTACACCTTAGGCTCTGCTTCTAACTTGGGCCCAAATTGTAAAATGGTCTTATCTATTGGCGATTTCGTTCCAATTCACATTCCAAGTAATATTCGGCATGCTAATTACATTGCCGGTTGCCAAATTGCATTATCTCTTATAGTTTCCGAGATATGGACTATCGATAATTTACACCTTAGGCTCTGCTTCTAACTTGGGCCCAAATTGTAAAATGGTCTTATCTATTGGCGATTTCGTTCCAATTCACACTCCAAGTAATATTCGGCATGCTAATTACATTGCCGGTTGCGAAATTGCATTATCTCTTATAGTTTCCGAGATATGGACTATCAATAATTTACACCTTAGGCTCTGCTTCTAACTTGGGCCCAAATTGTAAAATGGTCTTATCTATTGGCGATTTCGTTCCAATTCACATTCCAAGTAATATTCGGCATGCTAATTACATTGCCGGTTGCCAAATTGCATTATCTCTTATAGTTTCCGAGATATGGACTATCGGTAATTTACACCTTAGACTCTGCTTCTAACTTGGGCCCAAATTGTAAAATGGTCTTATCTATTGGCGATTTCGTCCCAATTCACATTCCAAGTAATATCCCGCATGCTAATTACATTGCCTGTTGCCAAATTGAATTATCTCTTATAGTTTCCGAGATATGGACTATCGATAATTTACACCTTAGGCTCAGCTTCTAACTTGGGCCCAAATTGTAAAATGGTCTTACCTATTGGCGATTTCGTTCCAATTCACATTCCAAGTAATATTCGGCATGCTAATTACATTGCCGGTTGCCAAATTGCATTATCTCTTATAGTTTCCGAGATATGGACTATCGATAATTTACATCTTAGGCTCTGCTTCTAACTTGGGCCCAAATTGTAAAATGGTCTTATCTATTGGCGATTTCGTTCCAATTCACATTCCAAGTAATATTCGGCATGCTAATTACATTGCCGGTTGCCAAATTGCATTATCTCTTATAGTTTCCGAGATATGGACTATCGATAATTTACACCTTAGGCTCTGCTTCTAACTTGGGCCCAAATTGTAAAATGGTCTTATCTATTGCCGATTTCGTTCCAATTCACATTCCAAGTAATATTCGGCATGCTAATTACATTGCCGGTTGCCAAATTGCATTATCTCTTATAGTTTCCGAGATATGGACTATCGATAATTTACACCTTAGGCTCTGCTTCTAACTTGGGCCCAAATTGTAAAATGGTCTTATCTATTGGCGATTTCGTTCCAATTCACATTACAAGTAATATCCGGCATGCTAATTACATTGCCGGTTGCCAAATTGAATTATCTCTTATAGTTTCCGAGATATGGACTATCGATAATTTACACCTTAGGCTCTGCTTCTAACTTGGGCCCAAATTGTAAAATGGTCTTACCTATTCTCGATTTCGTTCCAATTCACATTCCAAGTAATATTCGGCATGCTAATTACATTGCCGGTTGCCAAATTGCATTATCTCTTATAGTTGCCGAGATATGGACTATCGATAATTTACACCTTAGGCTCTGCTTCTAACTTGGGCCCAAATTGTAAAATGGTCTTATCTATTGGCGATTTCGTTCCAATTCACATTCCAAGTAATATTCGGCATGCTAATTACATTGCCGGTTGCCAAATTGCATTATCTCTTATAGTTTCCGAGATATGGAATATCGATAATTTACACCTTAGGCTCTGCTTCTAACTTGGGCCCAAATTGTAAAATGGTCTTATCTATTGGCGATTTCGTTCCAATTCACTTTCCAAGTAATATTCGGCATGCTAATTACATTGCCGGTTGCCAAATTGCATTATCTCTTATAGTTTCCGAGATATGGACTATAGATAATTTACACCTTAGGCTCTGCTTCTAACTTGGGCCCAAATTGTAAAATGGTCTTATCTATTGGCGATTTCTTTCCAATTCACTTTCCAAGTAATATTCGGCATGCTAATTACATTGCCGGTTGCCAAATTGCATTATCTCTTATAGTTTCCGAGATATGGACTATCGATAATTTACACCTTAGGCTCTGCTTCTAACTTGGGCCCAAATTGTAAAATGGTCTTATCTATTGGCGATTTCGTTCCAATTCACATTCCAAGTAATATTCGGCATGCTAATTACATTGCCGGTGGCCAAGTTGCATTATCTCTTATAGTTTCCGAGATATGGACTATCGATAATTTACACCTTAGGCTCTGCTTCTAACTTGGGCCCAAATTGTAAAATGGTCTTATCTATTGGCGATTTCGTTCCAATTCACATTCCAAGTAATATTCGGCATGCTAATTACATTGCCGGTTGCCAAATTGCATTATCTCTTATAGTTTCCGAGATATGGACTATCGATTATTTTTAACCTTAGGCTCTGCTTCTAACTTGGACCCAAACTGTAAAATGGTCTTATCTATTGGCGATTTCGTTCCAATTCACATTCCAAGTAATATTCGGCATGCTAATTACATTGCCGGTTACCAAATTGCATTATCTCTTATAGTTTCCGAGATATGGACTATCGATAATTTACACCTTAGGCTCTGCTTCTAACTTGGGCCCAAATTGTAAAATGGTCTTATCTATTGGCGATTTCGTTCCAATTCACATTCCAAGTAATATCCCGCATGCTAATTACATTGCCGGTTGCCAAATTGAATTATCTCTTATAGTTTCCGCGATATGGACTATCGATAATTTACACCTTAGGCTCTGCTTCTAACTTGGGCCAAAATTGTAAAATGGTCTTACCTATTGGCGATTTCGTTCCAATTCACATTCCATGTAATATTCGGCATGCTAATTACATTGCCGGTTGCCAAATTGCATTATCTCTTATAGTTTCCGAGATATGGACTATCGATAATTTACATCTTAGGCTCTGCTTCTAACTTGGGCCCAAATTGTAAAATGGTCTTATCTATTGGCGATTTCGTTCCAATTCACATTCCAAGTAATATTCGGCATGCTAATTACATTGCCGGTTGCCAAATTGCATTATCTCTTATAGTTTCCGAGATATGGACTATCGATAATTTACACCTTAGGCTCTGCTTCTAACTTGGGCCCAAATTGTAAAATGGTCTTATCTATTGCCGATTTCGTTCCAATTCACATTCCAAGTAATATTCGGCATGCTAATTACATTGCCGGTTGCCAAATTGCATTATCTCTTATAGTTTCCGAGATATGGACTATCGATAATTTACACCTTAGGCTCTGCTTCTAACTTGGGCCCAAATTGTAAAATCGCCTTATCTATAGGCGATTTCGTTCCAATTCACATTCCAAGTAATATTCGGCATGCTAATTACATTGCCGGTTGCCAAATTGCATTATCTCTTACAGTTTCCGAGATATGGACTATCGATAATTTACACCTTAGGCTCTGCTTCTAACTTGGGCCCAAATTGTAAAATGGTCTTACCTATTCTCGATTTCGTTCCAATTCACATTCCAAGTAATATTCGGCATGCTAATTACATTGCTGGTTGCCAAATTGAATTATCTCTTATAGTTTCCGAGATATGGACTATCGATAATTTACACCTTAGGCTCTGCTTCTAACTTGGGCCCAAATTGTAAAATGGTCTTACCTATTCTCGATTTCGTTCCAATTCACATTCCAAGTAATATTCGGCATGCTAATTACATTGCTGGTTGCCAAATTGCATTATCTCTTATAGTTGCCGAGATATGGACTATCGATAATTTACACCTTAGGCTCTGCTTCTAACTTGGGCCCAAATTGTAAAATGGTCTTATCTATTGGCGATTTCGTTCCAATTCACATTCCAAGTAATATTCGGCATGCTAATTACATTGCCGGTTGCCAAATTGCATTATCTCTTATAGTTTCCGAGATATGGACTATCGATAATTTACACCTTAGGCTCTGCTTCTAACTTGGACCCAAATTGTAAAATGGTCTTATCTATTGGCGATTTCGTTCCAATTCACTCTCCAAGTAATATTCGGCATGCTAATTACATTGCCTGTTGCCAAATTGCATTATCTCTTATAGTTTCCGAGATATGGACTATAGATAATTTACACCTTAGGCTCTGCTTCTAACTTGGGCCCAAATTGTAAAATGGTCTTATCTATTGGCGATTTCTTTCCAATTCACTTTCCAAGTAATATTCGGCATGCTAATTACATTGCCGGTTGCCAAATTGCATTATCTCTTATAGTTTCCGAGATATGGACTATCGATAATTTACACCTTAGGCTCTGCTTCCAACTTGGGCCCAAATTGTAAAATGGTCTTATCTATTGGCGATTTCGTTCCAATTCACATTCCAAGTAATATTCGGCATGCTAATTACATTGCCGGTGGCCAAGTTGCATTATCTCTTATAGTTTCCGAGATATAAACTATCGATAATTTACACCTTAGGCTCTGCTTCTAACTTGGGCCCAAATTGTAAAATGGTCTTATCTATTGGCGATTTCGTTCCAATTCACATTCCAAGTAATATTCGGCATGCTAATTACATTGCCGGTTGCCAAATTGCATTTTCTCTTATAGTTTCGGAGATATGGACTATCGATTATTTTTAACCTTAGGCTCTGCTTCTAACTTGGACCCAAACTGTAAAATGGTCTTATCTATTGGCGATTTCGTTCCAATTCACATTCCAAGTAATATTGGGCATGCTAATTACATTGCCGGTTGCCAAATTGCATTATCTCTTATAGTTTCCGAGATATGGACTATCGATAATTTACACCTTAGGCTCTGCTTCTAACTTGGGCCCAAATTGTAAAATGGCCTTATCTATTGGCGATTTCGTTCCAATTCACATTCCAAGTAATATTCGGCATGCTAATTACATTGCCGGTTGCCAAATTGCATTATCTCTTATAGTTTCCGAGATATGGACTATCGATAATTTACACCTTAGGCTCTGCTTCTAACTTGGG
This sequence comes from Rhynchophorus ferrugineus, assembly GCF_030347505.1. Classification (NCBI taxonomy): domain Eukaryota; kingdom Metazoa; phylum Arthropoda; class Insecta; order Coleoptera; family Curculionidae; genus Rhynchophorus; species Rhynchophorus ferrugineus. The sequence goes on along the minus strand of NW_027472757.1, from coordinate 143,498 downwards.
CCCAAATTGTAAAATGGTCTTATCTATTGGCGATTTCGTCCCAATTCACATTCCAAGTAATATTCGGCATGCTAATTACATTGCCGGTTGCGAAATTGTATTATCTCTTATAGTTTCCGAGATATGGACTATCGATAATTTACACCTTAGGCTCTGCTTCTAACTTGGGCCCAAATTGTAAAATGGTCTTATCTATTGGCGATTTCGTTCCAATTCACATTCCAAGTAATATTCGGCATGCTAATTACATTGCCGGTTGCCAAATTGCATTATCTCTTTTAGTTTCCGAGATATGGACTATCGATAATTTACACCTTAGGCTCTGCTTCTAACTTGGGCCCAAATTGTAAAATGGTCTTATCTATTGGCGATTTCGTTCCAATTCACATTCCAAGTAATATTCGGCATGCTAATTACATTGCCGGTTGCCAAATTGCATTATCTCTTATAGTTTCCGAGATATGGACTATCGATAATTTACACCTTAGGCTCTGCTTCTAACTTGGGCCCAAATTGTAAAATGGCCTTATCTATTGGCGATTTCGTTCCAATTCACATTCCAAGTAATATTCGGCATGCTAATTACATTGCCGGTGGCCAAATTGAATTATCTCTTATAGTTTCCGAGATATGGACTATCGATAATTTACACCTTAGGCTCTGCTTCTAACTTGGGCCCAAATTGTAAAATGGTCTTATCTATTGCCGATTTCGTTCCAATTCACATTCCAAGTAATATTCGGCATGCTAATTACATTGCCGGTTGCCAAATTGCATTATCTCTTATAGTTTCCGAGATATGGACTATCGATTATTTACACCTTAGGCTCTGCTTCTAACTTGGGCCCAAATAGTAAAATGGTCTTATCTATTGGCGATTTCGTTCCAATTCACTCTCCAAGTAATATTCGGCATGCTAATTACATTGCCTGTTGCCAAATTGCATTATCTCTTATAGTTTCCGAGATATGGACTATAGATAATTTACACCTTAGGCTCTGCTTCTAACTTGGGCCCAAATTGTAAAATGGTCTTATCTATTGGCGATTTCGTTCCAATTCACATTCCAAGTAATATTCGGCATGCTAATTACATTGCCGGTGGCCAAGTTGCATTATCTCTTATAGTTTCCGAGATATGAACTATCGATAATTTACACCTTAGGCTCTGCTTCTAACTTGGGCCCAAATTGTAAAATGGTCTTATCTATTGGCGATTTCGTTCCAATTCACATTCCAAGTAATATTCGGCATGCTAATTACATTGCCGGTTGCCAAATTGCATTATCTCTTATAGTTTCCGAGATATGGACTATCGATTATTTTTAACCTTAGGCTCTGCTTCTAACTTGGACCCAAACTGTAAAATGGTCTTATCTATTGGCGATTTCGTTCCAATTCACATTCCAAGTAATATTGGGCATGCTAATTACATTGCCGGTTGCCAAAATGCATTATCTCTTATAGTTTCCGAGATATGGACTATCGATAATTTACACCTTAGGCTCTGCTTCTAACTTGGGCCCAAATTGTAAAATGGCCTTATCTATTGGCGATTTCGTTCCAATTCACATTCCAAGTAATATTCGGCATGCTAATTACATTGCCGGTTGCCAAATTGCATTATCTCTTATAGTTTCCGAGATATGGACTATCGATAATTTACACCTTAGGCTCTGCTTCTAACTTGGGCCCAAATTGTAAAATGGTCTTATCTATTGGCGATTTCGTCCCAATTCACATTCCAAGTAATATTCGGCATGCTAATAACATTGCCGGTTGCGAAATTGTATTATCTCTTATAGTTTCCGAGATATGGACTATCGATAATTTACACCTTAGGCTCTGCTTCTAACTTGGGCCCAAATTGTAAAATGGTCTTATCTATTGGCGATTTCGTTCCAATTCACATTCCAAGTAATATTCGGCATGCTAATTACATTGCCGGTTGCCAAATTGCATTATCTCTTTTAGTTTCCGAGATATGGACTATCGATAATTTACACCTTAGGCTCTGCTTCTAACTTGGGCCCAAATTGTAAAATGGTCTTATCTATTGGCGATTTCGTTCCAATTCACATTCCAAGTAATATTCGGCATGCTAATTACATTGCCGGTTGCCAAATTGCATTATCTCTTATAGTTTCCGAGATATGGACTATCGATAATTTACACCTTAGGCTCTGCTTCTAACTTGGGCCCAAATTGTAAAATGGCCTTATCTATTGGCGATTTCGTTCCAATTCACATTCCAAGTAATATTCGGCATGCTAATTACATTGCCGGTGGCCAAATTGAATTATCTCTTATAGTTTCCGAGATATGGACTATCGATAATTTACATCTTAGGCTCTGCTTCTAACTTGGGCCCAAATTGTAAAATGGTCCTATCTATTGGCGATTTCGTTCCAATTCACATTCCAAGTAATATTCGGCATGCTAATTACATTGCCGGTTGCCAAATTGCATTATCTCTTATAGTTTCCGAGATATGGACTATCGATAATTTACACCTTAGGCTCTGCTTCTAACTTGGGCCCAAATTGTAAAATGGTCTTATCTATTGCCGATTTCGTTCCAATTCACATTCCAAGTAATATTCGGCATGCTAATTACATTGCCGGTTGCCAAATTGCATTATCTCTTATAGTTTCCGAGATATGGACTATCGATAATTTACACCTTAGGCTCTGCTTCTAACTTGGGCCCAAATTGTAAAATGGTCTTATCTATTGGCGATTTCATTCCAATTCACATTCCAAGTAATATTCGGCATGCTAATTATATTGCCGGTTGCCAAATTGCATTATCTCTTATAGTTTCCGAGATATGGACTAACGATAATTTACACCTTAGGCTATGCTTCTAACTTGGGCCCAAATTGTAAAATGGTCTTATCTATTGGCGATTTCGTTCCAATTCACATTCCAAGTAATATTCGGCATGCTAATTACATTGCCCGTTGCCAAATTGCATTATCTCTTATAGTTTCCGAGATATGGACTATCGATAATTTACACCTTAGGCTCTGCTTCTAACTTGGGCCCAAATTGTAAAATCGTCTTATCTATTGGCGATTTCGTTCCAATTCACATTCCAAGTAATATTCGGCATGCTAATTACATTGCCGGTTGCCAAATTGCATTATCTCTTATAGTTTCCGAGATATGGACTATCGATAATTTACACCTTAGGCTCTGCTTCTAACTTGGGCCCAAATTGTAAAATGGTCTTATCTATTGGCGATTACGTTCCAATTCACATTCCAAGTAATATCCGGCATGCTAATTACATTGCCGGTTGCCAAATTGAATTATCTCTTATAGTTTCCGAGATATGGACTATCGATAATTTACACCTTAGGCTCTGCTTCTAACTTGGGCCCAAATTGTAAAATGGTCTTACCTATTGGCGATTTCGTTCCAATTCACATTCCAAGTAATATTCGGCATGCTAATTACATTGCCGGTTGCCAAATTGCATTATCTCTTATAGTTTCCGAGATATGGACTATCGATAATTTACACCTTAGGCTCTGCTTCTAAATTGGGCCCAAATTGTAAAATGGTCTTATCTATTGGCGATTTCGTTCCAATTCACTTTCCAAGTAATATTCGGCATGCTAATTACATTGCCGGTTGCCAAATTGCATTATCTCTTATAGTTTCCGAGATATGGACTATAGATAATTTACACCTTAGGCTCTGCTTCTAACTTGGGCCCAAATTGTAAAATGGTCTTATCTATTGGCGATTTCTTTCCAATTCACTTTCCAAGTAATATTCGGCATGCTAATTACATTGCCGGTTGCCAAATTGCATTATCTCTTATAGTTTCCGAGATATGGACTATCGATAATTTACACCTTAGGCTCTGCTTCTAACTTGGGCCCAAATTGTAAAATGGTCTTATCTATTGGCGATTTCGTTCCAATTCACATTCCAAGTAATATTCGGCATGCTAATTACATTGCCGGTATCCAAGTTGCATTATCTCTTATAGTTTCCGAGATATGGACTATCGATAATTTACACCTTAGGCTCTGCTTCTAACTTGGGCCCAAATTGTAAAATGGTCTTATCTATTGGCGATTTCGTTCCAATTCACATTCCAAGTAATATTCGGCATGCTAATTACATTGCCGGTTGCCAAATTGCATTATCTCTTATAGTTTCCGGGATATGGACTATCGATAATTTACACCTTAGGCTCTGCTTCTAACTTGGGCCCAAATTGTAAAATGGTGTTATCTATTGGCGATTTCGTTCCAATTCACATTCCAAGTAATATCCGGCATGCTAATTACATTGCCGGTTGCCAAATTGAATTATCTCTTATAGTTTCCGAGATATGGACTATCGATAATTTACACCCTAGGCTCTGCTTCTAACTTGGGCCCAAATTGTAAAATGGTCTTACCTATTGGCGATTTCGTTCCAATTCACATTCCAAGTAATATTCGGCATGCTAATTACATTGCCGGTTGCCAAATTGCATTATCTCTTATAGTTTCCGAGATATGGACTATCGATAATTTACATCTTAGGCTCTGCTTCTAACTTGGGCCCAAATTGTAAAATGGTCTTATCTATTGGCGATTTCCTTCCAATTCACATTCCAAGTAATATTCGGCATGCTAATTACATTGCCGGTTGCCAAATTGCATTATCTCTTATAGTTTCCGAGATATGGACTATCGATAATTTACACCTTAGGCTCTGCTTCTAACTTGGGCCCAAATTGTAAAATGGTCTTATCTATTGCCGATTTCGTTCCAATTCACATTCCAAGTAATATCCCGCATGCTAATTACATTGCCGGTTGCCAAATTGAATTATCTCTTATAGTTTCCGAGATATGGACTATCGATAATTTACACCTTAGGCTCTGCTTCTAACTTGGGCCCAAATTGTAAAATGGTCTTACCTATTGGCGATTTCGTTCCAATTCACATTCCAAGTAATATTCGGCATGCTAATTACATTGCCGGTTGCCAAATTGCATTATCTCTTATAGTTTCCGAGATATGGACTATCGATAATTTACATCTTAGGCTCTGCTTCTAACTTGGGCCCAAATTGTAAAATGGTCTTATCTATTGGCGATTTCGTTCCAATTCACATTCCAAGTAATATTCGGCATGCTAATTACATTGCCGGTTGCCAAATTGCATTATCTCTTATAGTTTCCGAGATATGGACTATCGATAATTTACACCTTAGGCTCTGCTTCTAACTTGGGCCCAAATTGTAAAATGGTCTTATCTATTGCCGATTTCGTTCCAATTCACATTCCAAGTAATATTCGGCATGCTAATTACATTGCCGGTTGCCAAATTGCATTATCTCTTATAGTTTCCGAGATATGGACTATCGATAATTTACACCTTAGGCTCTGCTTCTAACTTGGGCCCAAATTGTAAAATGGTCTTATCTATTGGCGATTTCATTCCAATTCACAATCCAAGTAATATTCGGCATGCTAATTACATTGCCGGTTGCCAAATTGCATTATCTCTTATAGTTTCCGAGATATGGACTATCGATAATTTACACCTTAGGCTCTGCTTCTAACTTGGGCCCAAATTGTAAAATGGTCTTATCTATTGGCGATTTCGTTCCAATTCACATTCCAAGTAATATTCGGCATGCTAATTACATTGCCGGTTGCCAAATTGCATTATCTCTTGTAGTTTCCGAGATATGGACTATCGATAATTTACACCTTAGGCTCTGCTTCTAACTTGAGCCCAAATTGTAAAATCGCCTTATCTATAGGCGATTTCGTTCCAATTCACATTCCAAGTAATATTCGGCATGCTAATTACATTGCCGGTTGCCAAATTGCATTATCTCTTATAGTTTCCGAGATATGGACTATCGATAATTTACACCTTAGGCTCTGCTTCTAACTTGGGCCCAAATTGTAAAATGGCCTTATCTATTGGCGATTTCGTTCCAATTCACATTCCAAGTAATATTCGGCATGCTAATTACATTGCCGGTTGCCAAATTGCATTATCTCTTATAGTTTCCGAGATATGGACTATCGATAATTTACACCTTAGGCTCTGCTTCTAACTTGGGCCCAAATTGTAAAATGGTCTTATCTATTGGCGATTTCGTCCCAATTCACATTCCAAGTAATATTCGGCATGCTAATTACATTGCCGGTTGCGAAATTGTATTATCTCTTATAGTTTCCGAGATATGGACTATCGATAATTTACACCTTAGGCTCTGCTTCTAACTTGGGCCCAAATTGTAAAATGGTCTTATCTATTGGCGATTTCGTTCCAATTCACATTCCAAGTAATATTCGGCATGCTAATTACATTGCCGGTTGCCAAATTGCATTATCTCTTTTAGTTTCCGAGATATGGACTATCGATAATTTACACCTTAGGCTCTGCTTCTAACTTGGGCCCAAATTGTAAAATGGTCTTATCTATTGGCGATTTCGTTCCAATTCACATTCCAAGTAATATTCGGCATGCTAATTACATTGCCGGTTGCCAAATTGCATTATCTCTTATAGTTTCCGAGATATGGACTATCGATAATTTACACCTTAGGCTCTGCTTCTAACTTGGGCCCAAATTGTAAAATGGCCTTATCTATTGGCGATTTCGTTCCAATTCACATTCCAAGTAATATTCGGCATGCTAATTACATTGCCGGTGGCCAAATTGAATTATCTCTTATAGTTTCCGAGATATGGACTATCGATAATTTACATCTTAGGCTCTGCTTCTAACTTGGGCCCAAATTGTAAAATGGTCCTATCTATTGGCGATTTCGTTCCAATTCACATTCCAAGTAATATTCGGCATGCTAATTACATTGCCGGTTGCCAAATTGCATTATCTCTTATAGTTTCCGAGATATGGACTATCGATAATTTACACCTTAGGCTCTGCTTCTAACTTGGGCCCAAATTGTAAAATGGTCTTATCTATTGCCGATTTCGTTCCAATTCACATTCCAAGTAATATTCGGCATGCTAATTACATTGCCGGTTGCCAAATTGCATTGTCTCTTATAGTTTCCGAGATATGGACTATCGATTATTTACACCTTAGGCTCTGCTTCTAACTTGGGCCCAAATAGTAAAATGGTCTTATCTATTGGCGATTTCGTTCCAATTCACTCTCCAAGTAATATTCGGCATGCTAATTACATTGCCTGTTGCCAAATTGCATTATCTCTTATAGTTTCCGAGATATGGACTATAGATAATTTACACCTTAGGCTCTGCTTCTAACTTGGGCCCAAATTGTAAAATGGTCTTATCTATTGGCGATTTCGTTCCAATTCACATTCCAAGTAATATTCGGCATGCTAATTACATTGCCGGTGGCCAAGTTGCATTATCTCTTATAGTTTCCGAGATATGAACTATCGATAATTTACACCTTAGGCTCTGCTTCTAACTTGGGCCCAAATTGTAAAATGGTCTTATCTATTGGCGATTTCGTTCCAATTCACATTCCAAGTAATATTCGGCATGCTAATTACATTGCCGGTTGCCAAATTGCATTATCTCTTATAGTTTCCGAGATATGGACTATCGATTATTTTTAACCTTAGGCTCTGCTTCTAACTTGGACCCAAACTGTAAAATGGTCTTATCTATTGGCGATTTCGTTCCAATTCACATTCCAAGTAATATTGGGCATGCTAATTACATTGCCGGTTGCCAAAATGCATTATCTCTTATAGTTTCCGAGATATGGACTATCGATAATTTACACCTTAGGCTCTGCTTCTAACTTGGGCCCAAATTGTAAAATGGCCTTATCTATTGGCGATTTCGTTCCAATTCACATTCCAAGTAATATTCGGCATGCTAATTACATTGCCGGTTGCCAAATTGCATTATCTCTTATAGTTTCCGAGATATGGACTATCGATAATTTACACCTTAGGCTCTGCTTCTAACTTGGGCCCAAATTGTAAAATGGTCTTATCTATTGGCGATTTCGTCCCAATTCACATTCCAAGTAATATTCGGCATGCTAATAACATTGCCGGTTGCGAAATTGTATTATCTCTTATAGTTTCCGAGATATGGACTATCGATAATTTACACCTTAGGCTCTGCTTCTAACTTGGGCCCAAATTGTAAAATGGTCTTATCTATTGGCGATTTCGTTCCAATTCACATTCCAAGTAATATTCGGCATGCTAATTACATTGCCGGTTGCCAAATTGCATTATCTCTTTTAGTTTCCGAGATATGGACTATCGATAATTTACACCTTAGGCTCTGCTTCTAACTTGGGCCCAAATTGTAAAATGGTCTTATCTATTGGCGATTTCGTTCCAATTCACATTCCAAGTAATATTCGGCATGCTAATTACATTGCCGGTTGCCAAATTGCATTATCTCTTATAGTTTCCGAGATATGGACTATCGATAATTTACACCTTAGGCTCTGCTTCTAACTTGGGCCCAAATTGTAAAATGGCCTTATCTATTGGCGATTTCGTTCCAATTCACATTCCAAGTAATATTCGGCATGCTAATTACATTGCCGGTGGCCAAATTGAATTATCTCTTATAGTTTCCGAGATATGGACTATCGATAATTTACATCTTAGGCTCTGCTTCTAACTTGGGCCCAAATTGTAAAATGGTCCTATCTATTGGCGATTTCGTTCCAATTCACATTCCAAGTAATATTCGGCATGCTAATTACATTGCCGGTTGCCAAATTGCATTATCTCTTATAGTTTCCGAGATATGGACTATCGATAATTTACACCTTAGGCTCTGCTTCTAACTTGGGCCCAAATTGTAAAATGGTCTTATCTATTGCCGATTTCGTTCCAATTCACATTCCAAGTAATATTCGGCATGCTAATTACATTGCCGGTTGCCAAATTGCATTATCTCTTATAGTTTCCGAGATATGGACTATCGATAATTTACACCTTAGGCTCTGCTTCTAACTTGGGCCCAAATTGTAAAATGGTCTTATCTATTGGCGATTTCATTCCAATTCACATTCCAAGTAATATTCGGCATGCTAATTATATTGCCGGTTGCCAAATTGCATTATCTCTTATAGTTTCCGAGATATGGACTAACGATAATTTACACCTTAGGCTATGCTTCTAACTTGGGCCCAAATTGTAAAATGGTCTTATCTATTGGCGATTTCGTTCCAATTCACATTCCAAGTAATATTCGGCATGCTAATTACATTGCCCGTTGCCAAATTGCATTATCTCTTATAGTTTCCGAGATATGGACTATCGATAATTTACACCTTAGGCTCTGCTTCTAACTTGGGCCCAAATTGTAAAATCGTCTTATCTATTGGCGATTTCGTTCCAATTCACATTCCAAGTAATATTCGGCATGCTAATTACATTGCCGGTTGCCAAATTGCATTATCTCTTATAGTTTCCGAGATATGGACTATCGATAATTTACACCTTAGGCTCTGCTTCTAACTTGGGCCCAAATTGTAAAATGGTCTTATCTATTGGCGATTACGTTCCAATTCACATTCCAAGTAATATCCGGCATGCTAATTACATTGCCGGTTGCCAAATTGAATTATCTCTTATAGTTTCCGAGATATGGACTATCGATAATTTACACCTTAGGCTCTGCTTCTAACTTGGGCCCAAATTGTAAAATGGTCTTACCTATTGGCGATTTCGTTCCAATTCACATTCCAAGTAATATTCGGCATGCTAATTACATTGCCGGTTGCCAAATTGCATTATCTCTTATAGTTTCCGAGATATGGACTATCGATAATTTACACCTTAGGCTCTGCTTCTAAATTGGGCCCAAATTGTAAAATGGTCTTATCTATTGGCGATTTCGTTCCAATTCACTTTCCAAGTAATATTCGGCATGCTAATTACATTGCCGGTTGCCAAATTGCATTATCTCTTATAGTTTCCGAGATATGGACTATAGATAATTTACACCTTAGGCTCTGCTTCTAACTTGGGCCCAAATTGTAAAATGGTCTTATCTATTGGCGATTTCTTTCCAATTCACTTTCCAAGTAATATTCGGCATGCTAATTACATTGCCGGTTGCCAAATTGCATTATCTCTTATAGTTTCCGAGATATGGACTATCGATAATTTACACCTTAGGCTCTGCTTCTAACTTGGGCCCAAATTGTAAAATGGTCTTATCTATTGGCGATTTCGTTCCAATTCACATTCCAAGTAATATTCGGCATGCTAATTACATTGCCGGTATCCAAGTTGCATTATCTCTTATAGTTTCCGAGATATGGACTATCGATAATTTACACCTTAGGCTCTGCTTCTAACTTGGGCCCAAATTGTAAAATGGTCTTATCTATTGGCGATTTCGTTCCAATTCACATTCCAAGTAATATTCGGCATGCTAATTACATTGCCGGTTGCCAAATTGCATTATCTCTTATAGTTTCCGAGATATGGACTATCGATAATTTACACCTTAGGCTCTGCTTCTAACTTGGGCCCAAATTGTAAAATGGTGTTATCTATTGGCGATTTCGTTCCAATTCACATTCCAAGTAATATCCGGCATGCTAATTACATTGCCGGTTGCCAAATTGAATTATCTCTTATAGTTTCCGAGATATGGACTATCGATAATTTACACCCTAGGCTCTGCTTCTAACTTGGGCCCAAATTGTAAAATGGTCTTACCTATTGGCGATTTCGTTCCAATTCACATTCCAAGTAATATTCGGCATGCTAATTACATTGCCGGTTGCCAAATTGCATTATCTCTTATAGTTTCCGAGATATGGACTATCGATAATTTACATCTTAGGCTCTGCTTCTAACTTGGGCCCAAATTGTAAAATGGTCTTATCTATTGGCGATTTCGTTCCAATTCACATTCCAAGTAATATTCGGCATGCTAATTACATTGCCGGTTGCCAAATTGCATTATCTCTTATAGTTTCCGAGATATGGACTATCGATAATTTACACCTTAGGCTCTGCTTCTAACTTGGGCCCAAATTGTAAAATGGTCTTATCTATTGCCGATTTCGTTCCAATTCACATTCCAAGTAATATCCCGCATGCTAATTACATTGCCGGTTGCCAAATTGAATTATCTCTTATAGTTTCCGAGATATGGACTATCGATAATTTACACCTTAGGCTCTGCTTCTAACTTGGGCCCAAATTGTAAAATGGTCTTACCTATTGGCGATTTCGTTCCAATTCACATTCCAAGTAATATTCGGCATGCTAATTACATTGCCGGTTGCCAAATTGCATTATCTCTTATAGTTTCCGAGATATGGACTATCGATAATTTACATCTTAGGCTCTGCTTCTAACTTGGGCCCAAATTGTAAAATGGTCTTATCTATTGGCGATTTCGTTCCAATTCACATTCCAAGTAATATTCGGCATGCTAATTACATTGCCGGTTGCCAAATTGCATTATCTCTTATAGTTTCCGAGATATGGACTATCGATAATTTACACCTTAGGCTCTGCTTCTAACTTGGGCCCAAATTGTAAAATGGTCTTATCTATTGCCGATTTCGTTCCAATTCACATTCCAAGTAATATTCGGCATGCTAATTACATTGCCGGTTGCCAAATTGCATTATCTCTTATAGTTTCCGAGATATGGACTATCGATAATTTACACCTTAGGCTCTGCTTCTAACTTGGGCCCAAATTGTAAAATGGTCTTATCTATTGGCGATTTCATTCCAATTCACAATCCAAGTAATATTCGGCATGCTAATTACATTGCCGGTTGCCAAATTGCATTATCTCTTATAGTTTCCGAGATATGGACTATCGATAATTTACACCTTAGGCTCTGCTTCTAACTTGGGCCCAAATTGTAAAATGGTCTTATCTATTGGCGATTTCGTTCCAATTCACATTCCAAGTAATATTCGGCATGCTAATTACATTGCCGGTTGCCAAATTGCATTATCTCTTGTAGTTTCCGAGATATGGACTATCGATAATTTACACCTTAGGCTCTGCTTCTAACTTGAGCCCAAATTGTAAAATCGCCTTATCTATAGGCGATTTCGTTCCAATTCACATTCCAAGTAATATTCGGCATGCTAATTACATTGCCGGTTGCCAAATTGCATTATCTCTTATAGTTTCCGAGATATGGACTATCGATAATTTACACCTTAGGCTCTGCTTCTAACTTGGGCCCAAATTGTAAAATGGTCTTATCTATTGGCGATTTCGTTCCAATTCACATTCCAAGTAATATTCGGCATGCTAATTACATTGCCGGTTGCCAAATTGCATTATCTCTTGTAGTTTCCGAGATATGGACTATCGATAATTTACACCTTAGGCTCTGCTTCTAACTTAGGCCCAAATTGTAAAATCGCCTTATCTATAGGCGATTTCGTTCCAATTCACATTCCAAGTAATATTCGGCATGCTAATTACATTGCCGGTTGCCAAATTGCATTATCTCTTATAGTTTCCGAGATATGGACTATCGATAATTTACACCTTAGGCTCTGCTTCTAACTTGGGCCCAAATTGTAAAATGGTCTTATCTATTGGCGATTTCGTTCCAATTCACATTACAAGTAATATCCGGCATGCTAATTACATTGCCGGTTGCCAAATTGAATTATCTCTTATAGTTTCCGAGATATGGACTATCGATAATTTACACCTTAGGCTCTGCTTCTAACTTGGGCCCAAATTGTAAAATGGTCTTACCTATTCTCGATTTCGTTCCAATTCACAGTCCAAGTAATATTCGGCATGCTAATTACATTGCCGGTTGCCAAATTGCATTATCTCTTATAGTTGCCGAGATATGGACTATCGATAATTTACACCTTAGGCTCTGCTTCTAACTTGGGCCCAAATTGTAAAATGGTCTTATCTATTGGCGATTTCGTTCCAATTCACATTCCATGTAATATTCGGCATGCTAATTACATTGCCGGTTGCCAAATTGCATTATCTCTTATAGTTTCCGAGATATGGACTATCGATAATTTACACCTTAGGCTCTGCTTCTAACTTGGGCCCAAATTGTAAAATGGTGTTATCTATTGGCGATTTCGTTCCAATTCACTCTCCAAGTATTATTCGGCATGCTAATTACATTGCCGGTTGCCAAATTGCATTATCTCTTATAGTTTCCGAGATATGGACTATAGATAATTTACACCTTAGGCTCGGCTTCTAACTTGGGCCCAAATTGTAAAATGGTCTTATCTATTGGCGATTTCTTTCCAATTCACTTTCCAAGTAATATTCGGCATGCTAATTACATTGCCGGTTGCCAAATTGCATTATCTCTTATAGTTTCCGAGATATGGACTATCGATAATTTACACCTTAGGCTCTGCTTCTAACTTGGGCCCAAATTGTAAAATGGTCTTATCTATTGGCGATTTCGTTCCAATTCACATTCCAAGTAATATTCGGCATGCTAATTACATTGCCGGTGGCCAAGTTGCATTATCTCTTATAGTTTCCGAGATATGAACTATCGATAATTTACACCTTAGGCTCTGCTTCTAACTTGGGCCCAAATTGTAAAATGGTCTTATCTATTGGCGATTTCGTTCCAATTCACATTCCAAGTAATATTCGGCATGCTAATTACATTGCCCGTTGCCAAATTGCATTATCTCTTATAGTTTCCGAGATATGGACTATCGATAATTTACACCTTAGGTTCTGCTTCTAACTTGGGCCCAAATTGTAAAATCGTCTTATCTATTGGCGATTTCGTTCCAATTCACATTCCAAGTAATATTCGGCATGCTAATTACATTGCCGGTTGCCAAATTGCATTATCTCTTATAGTTTCCGAGATATGGACTATCGATAATTTACACCTTAGGCTCTGCTTCTAACTTGGGCCCAAATTGTAAAATGGTCTTATCAATTGGCGATTTCGTTCCAATTCACATTCCAAGTAATATCCGGCATGCTAATTACATTGCCGGTTGCCAAATTGAATTATCTCTTATAGTTTCCGAGATATGGACTATCGATAATTTACACCTTAGGCTCTGCTTCTAACTTGGGCCCAAATTGTAAAATGGTCTTACCTATTCTCGATTTCGTTCCAATTCACATTCCAAGTAATATTCGGCATGCTAATTACATTGCCGGTTGCCAAATTGCATTATCTCTTATAGTTGCCGAGATATGGACTATCGATAATTTACACCTTAGGCTCTGCTTCTAACTTGGGCCCAAATTGTAAAATGGTCTTATCTATTGGCGATTTCGTTCCAATTCACATTCCATGTAATATTCGGCATGCTAATTACATTGCCGGTTGCCAAATTGCATTATCTCTTATAGTTTCCGAGATATGGACTATCGATAATTTACACCTTAGGCTCTGCTTCTAACTTGGGCCCAAATTGTAAAATGGTGTTATCTATTGGCGATTTCGTTCCAATTCACTCTCCAAGTATTATTCGGCATGCTAATTACATTGCCGGTTGCCAAATTGCATTATCTCTTATAGTTTCCGAGATATGGACTATAGATAATTTACACCTTAGGCTCGGCTTCTAACTTGGGCCCAAATTGTAAAATGGTCTTATCTATTGGCGATTTCTTTCCAATTCACTTTCCAAGTAATATTCGGCATGCTAATTACATTGCCGGTTGCCAAATTGCATTATCTCTTATAGTTTCCGAGATATGGACTATCGATAATTTACACCTTAGGCTCTGCTTCTAACTTGGGCCCAAATTGTAAAATGGTCTTATCTATTGGCGATTTCGTTCCAATTCACATTCCAAGTAATATTCGGCATGCTAATTACATTGCCGGTGGCCAAGTTGCATTATCTCTTATAGTTTCCGAGATATGAACTATCGATAATTTACACCTTAGGCTCTGCTTCTAACTTGGGCCCAAATTGTAAAATGGTCTTATCTATTGGCGATTTCGTTCCAATTCACATTCCAAGTAATATTCGGCATGCTAATTACATTGCCCGTTGCCAAATTGCATTATCTCTTATAGTTTCCGAGATATGGACTATCGATAATTTACACCTTAGGTTCTGCTTCTAACTTGGGCCCAAATTGTAAAATCGTCTTATCTATTGGCGATTTCGTTCCAATTCACATTCCAAGTAATATTCGGCATGCTAATTACATTGCCGGTTGCCAAATTGCATTATCTCTTATAGTTTCCGAGATATGGACTATCGATAATTTACACCTTAGGCTCTGCTTCTAACTTGGGCCCAAATTGTAAAATGGTCTTATCAATTGGCGATTTCGTTCCAATTCACATTCCAAGTAATATCCGGCATGCTAATTACATTGCCGGTTGCCAAATTGAATTATCTCTTATAGTTTCCGAGATATGGACTATCGATAATTTACACCTTAGGCTCTGCTTCTAACTTGGGCCCAAATTGTAAAATGGTCTTACCTATTGGCCATTTCGTTCCAATTCACATTCCAAGTAATATTCGGCATGCTAATTACATTGCCGGTTGCCAAATTGCATTATCTCTTATAGTTTCCGAGATATGGACTATCGATAATTTACACCTTAGGCTCTGCTTCTAAATTGGGCCCAAATTGTAAAATGGTCTTATCTATTGGCGATTTCGTTCCAATTCACTTTCCAAGTAATATTCGGCATGCTAATTACATTGCCGGTTGCCAAATTGCATTATCTCTTATAGTTTCCGAGATATGGACTATAGATAATTTACACCTTAGGCTCTGCTTCTAACTTGGGCCCAAATTGTAAAATGGTCTTATCTATTGGCGATTTCTTTCCAATTCACTTTTCAAGTAATATTCGGCATGCTAATTACATTGCCGGTTGCCAAATTGCATTATCTCTTATAGTTTCCGAGATATGGACTATCGATAATTTACACCTTAGGCTCTGCTTCTAACTTGGGCCCAAATTGTAAAATGGTCTTATCTATTGGCGATTTCGTTCCAATTCACATTCCAAGTAATATTCGGCATGCTAATTACATTGCCGGTATCCAAGTTGCATTATCTCTTATAGTTTCCGAGATATGGACTATCGATAATATACACCTTAGGCTCTGCTTCTAACTTGGGCCCAAATTGTAAAATGGTCTTATCTATTGGCGATTTCGTTCCAATTCACATTCCAAGTAATATTCGGCATGCTAATTACGTTGCCGGTTGCCAAATTGCATTATCTCTTATAGTTTCCGAGATATGGACTATCGATAATTTACACCTTAGGCTCTGCTTCTAACTTGGGCCCAAATTGTAAAATGGTCTTATCTATTGGCGATTTCGTTCCAATTCACATTCCAAGTAATATCCGGCATGCTAATTACATTGCCGGTTGCCAAATTGAATTATCTCTTATAGTTTCCGAGATATGGACTATCGATAATTTACACCCTAGGCTCTGCTTCTAACTTGGGCCCAAATTGTAAAATGGTCTTACCTATTGGCGATTTCGTTCCAATTCACATTCCAAGTAATATTCGGCATGCTAATTACATTGCCGGTTGCCAAATTGCATTATCTCTTGTAGTTTCCGAGATATGGACTATCGATAATTTACACCTTAGGCTCTGCTTCTAACTTGGGCCCAAATTGTAAAATCGCCTTATCTATAGGCGATTTCGTTCCAATTCACATTCCAAGTAATATTCGGCATGCTAATTACATTGCCGGTTGCCAAATTGCATTATCTCTTATAGTTTCCGAGATATGGACTATCGATAATTTACACCTTAGGCTCTGCTTCTAACTTGGGCCCAAATTGTAAAATGGTCTTTTCTATTGGCGATTTCGTTCCAATTCACATTACAAGTAATATCCGGCATGCTAATTACATTGCCGGTTGCCAAATTGCATTATCTCTTGTAGTTTCCGAGATATGGACTATCGATAATTTACACCTTAGGCTCTGCTTCTAACTTGGGCCCAAATTGTAAAATGGTCTTATCTATTGCCGATTTCGTTCCAATTCACATTCCAAGTAATATTCGGCATGCTAATTACATTGCCGGTTGCCAAATTGCATTATCTCTTATAGTTTCCGAGATATGGACTATCGATAATTTACACCTTAGGCTCTGCTTCTAACTTGGGCCCAAATTGTAAAATGGTCTTATCTATTGGCGATTTCATTCCAATTCACATTCCAAGTAATATTCGGCATGCTAATTACATTGCCGGTTGCCAAATTGCATTATCTCTTATAGTTTCCGAGATATGGACTATCGATAATTTACACCTTAGGCTCTGCTTCTAACTTGGGCCCAAATTGTAAAATGGTCTTATCTATTGGCGATTTCGTTCCAATTCACATTCCAAGTAATATTCGGCATGCTAATTACATTGCCGGTTGCCAAATTGCATTATCTCTTGTAGTTTCCGAGATATGGACTATCGATAATTTACACCTTAGGCTCTGCTTCTAACTTGGGCCCAAATTGTAAAATCGCCTTATCTATAGGCGATTTCGTTCCAATTCACATTCCAAGTAATATTCGGCATGCTAATTACATTGCCGGTTGCCAAATTGCATTATCTCTTATAGTTTCCGAGATATGGACTATCGATAATTTACACCTTAGGCTCTGCTTCTAACTTGGGCCCAAATTGTAAAATGGTCTTATCTATTGGCGATTTCGATCCAATTCACATTCCAAGTAATATTCGGCATGTTAATTACATTGCCGGTTGCCAAATTGCATTATCTCTTGTAGTTTCCGAGATATGGACTATCGATAATTTACACCTTAGGCTCTGCTTCTAACTTGGGCCCAAATTGTAAAATCGCCTTATCTATAGGCGATTTCGTTCCAATTCACATTCCAAGTAATATTCGGCATGCTAATTACATTGCCGGTTGCCAAATTGCATTATCTCTTATAGTTTCCGAGATATGGACTATCGATAATTTACACCTTAGGCTCTGCTTCTAACTTGGGCCCAAATTGTAAAATGGTCTTATCTATTGGCGATTTCGTTCCAATTCACATTACAAGTAATATCCGGCATGCTAATTACATTGCCGGTTGCCAAATTGAATTATCTCTTATAGTTTCCGAGATATGGACTATCGATAATTTACACCTTAGGCTCTGCTTCTAACTTGGGCCCAAATTGTAAAATGGTCTTACCTATTCTCGATTTCGTTCCAATTCACATTCCAAGTAATATTCGGCATGCTAATTACATTGCCGGTTGCCAAATTGCATTATCTCTTATAGTTGCCGAGATATGGACTATCGATAATTTACACCTTAGGCTCTGCTTCTAACTTGGGCCCAAATTGTAAAATGGTCTTATCTATTGGCGATTTCGTTCCAATTCACATTCCATGTAATATTCGGCATGCTAATTACATTGCCGGTTGCCAAATTGCATTATCTCTTATAGTTTCCGAGATATGGACTATCGATAATTTACACCTTAGGCTCTGCTTCTAACTTGGGCCCAAATTGTAAAATGGTCTTATCTATTGGCGATTTCTTTCCAATTCACTTTCCAAGTAATATTCGGCATGCTAATTACATTGCCGGTTGCCAAATTGCATTATCTCTTATAGTTTCCGAGATATGGACTATCGATAATTTACACCTTAGGCTCTGCTTCTAACTTGGGCCCAAATTGTAAAATGGTCTTATCTATTGGCGATTTCGTTCCAATTCACATTCCAAGTAATATTCGGCATGCTAATTACATTGCCGGTGGCCAAGTTGCATTATCTCTTATAGTTTCCGAGATATGAACTATCGATAATTTACACCTTAGGCTCTGCTTCTAACTTGGGCCCAAATTGTAAAATGGTCTTATCTATTGGCGATTTCGTTCCAATTCACATTCCAAGTAATATTCGGCATGCTAATTACATTGCCCGTTGCCAAATTGCATTATCTCTTATAGTTTCCGAGATATGGACTATCGATAATTTACACCTTAGGTTCTGCTTCTAACTTGGGCCCAAATTGTAAAATCGTCTCATCTATTGGCGATTTCGTTCCAATTCACATTCCAAGTAATATTCGGCATGCTAATTACATTGCCGGTTGCCAAATTGCATTATCTCTTATAGTTTCCGAGATATGGACTATCGATAATTTACACCTTAGGCTCTGCTTCTAACTTGGGCCCAAATTGTAAAATGGTCTTATCAATTGGCGATTTCGTTCCAATTCACATTCCAAGTAATATCCGGCATGCTAATTACATTGCCGGTTGCCAAATTGAATTATCTCTTATAGTTTCCGAGATATGGACTATCGATAATTTACACCTTAGGCTCTGCTTCTAACTTGGGCCCAAATTGTAAAATGGTCTTACCTATTGGCCATTTCGTTCCAATTCACATTCCAAGTAATATTCGGCATGCTAATTACATTGCCGGTTGCCAAATTGCATTATCTCTTATAGTTTCCGAGATATGGACTATCGATAATTTACACCTTAGGCTCTGCTTCTAAATTGGGCCCAAATTGTAAAATGGTCTTATCTATTGGCGATTTCGTTCCAATTCACTCTCCAAGTAATATTCGGCATGCTAATTACATTGCCGGTTGCCAAATTGCATTATCTCTTATAGTTTCCGAGATATGGATTATAGATAATTTACACCTTAGGCTCTGCTTCTAACTTGGGCCCAAATTGTAAAATGGTCTTATCTATTGGCGATTTCTTTCCAATTCACTTTTCAAGTAATATTCGGCATGCTAATTACATTGCCGGTTGCCAAATTGCATTATCTCTTATAGTTTCCGAGATATGGACTATCGATAATTTACACCTTAGGCTCTGCTTCTAACTTGGGCCCAAATTGTAAAATGGTCTTATCTATTGGCGATTTCGTTCCAATTCACATTCCAAGTAATATTCGGCATGCTAATTACATTGCCGGTATCCAAGTTGCATTATCTCTTATAGTTTCCGAGATATGGACTATCGATAATATACACCTTAGGCTCTGCTTCTAACTTGGGCCCAAATTGTAAAATGGTCTTATCTATTGGCGATTTCGTTCCAATTCACATTCCAAGTAATATTCGGCATGCTAATTACATTGCCGGTTGCCAAATTGCATTATCTCTTATAGTTTCCGAGATATGGACTATCGATAATTTACACCTTAGGCTCTGCTTCTAACTTGGGCCCAAATTGTAAAATGGTCTTATCTATTGGCGATTTCGTTCCAATTCACATTCCAAGTAATATCCGGCATGCTAATTACATTGCCGGTTGCCAAATTGAATTATCTCTTATAGTTTCCGAGATATGGACTATCGATAATTTACACCCTAGGCTCTGCTTCTAACTTGGGCCCAAATTGTAAAATGGTCTTACCTATTGGCGATTTCGTTCCAATTCACATTCCAAGTAATATTCGGCATGCTAATTACATTGCCGGTTGCCAAATTGCATTATCTCTTGTAGTTTCCGAGATATGGACTATCGATAATTTACACCTTAGGCTCTGCTTCTAACTTGGGCCCAAATTGTAAAATCGCCTTATCTATAGGCGATTTCGTTCCAATTCACATTCCAAGTAATATTCGGCATGCTAATTACATTGCCGGTTGCCAAATTGCATTATCTCTTATAGTTTCCGAGATATGGACTATCGATAATTTACACCTTAGGCTCTGCTTCTAACTTGGGCCCAAATTGTAAAATGGTCTTATCTATTGGCGATTTCGTTCCAATTCACATTACAAGTAATATCCGGCATGCTAATTACATTGCCGGTTGCCAAATTGCATTATCTCTTGTAGTTTCCGAGATATGGACTATCGATAATTTACACCTTAGGCTCTGCTTCTAACTTGGGCCCAAATTGTAAAATGGTCTTATCTATTGGCGATTTCGTTCCAATTCACATTCCAAGTAATATTCGGCATGCTAATTACATTGCCGGTTGCCAAATTGCATTATCTCTTGTAGTTTCCGAGATATGGACTATCGATAATTTACACCTTAGGCTCTGCTTCTAACTTGGGCCCAAATTGTAAAATCGCCTTATCTATAGGCGATTTCGTTCCAATTCACATTCCAAGTAATATTCGGCATGCTAATTACATTGCCGGTTGCCAAATTGCATTATCTCTTATAGTTTCCGAGATATGGACTATCGATAATTTACACCTTAGGCTCTGCTTCTAACTTGGGCCCAAATTGTGAAATGGTCTTATCTATTGGCGATTTCGTTCCAATTCACATTACAAGTAATATCCGGCATGCTAATTACATTGCCGTTTGCCAAATTGAATTATCTCTTATAGTTTCCGAGATATGGACTATCGATAATTTACACCTTTGGCTCTGCTTCTAACTTGGGCCCAAATTGTAAAATGGTCTTACCTATTCTCGATTTCGTTCCAATTCACATTCCAAGTAATATTCGGCATGCTAATTACATTGCCGGTTGCCAAATTGCATTATCTCTTATAGTTGCCGAGATATGGACTATCGATAATTTACACCTTAGGCTCTGCTTCTAACTTGGGCCCAAATTGTAAAATGGTCTTATCTATTGGCGATTTCGTTCCAATTCACATTCCATGTAATATTCGGCATGCTAATTACATTGCCGGTTGCCAAATTGCATTATCTCTTATAGTTTCCGAGATATGGACTATCGATAATTTACACCTTAGGCTCTGCTTCTAACTTGGGCCCAAATTGTAAAATGGTCTTATCTATTGGCGATTTCGTTCCAATTCACTCTCCAAGTATTATTCGGCATGCTAATTACATTGCCGGTTGCCAAATTGCATTATCTCTTATAGTTTCCGAGATATGGACTATAGATAATTTACACCTTAGGCTCTGGTTCTAACTTGGGCCCAAATAGTAAAATGGTCTTATCTATTGGCGATTTCTTTCCAATTCACTTTCCAAGTAATATTCGGCATGCTAATTACATTGCCGGTTGCCAAATTGCATTATCTCTTATAGTTTCCGAGATATGGACTATCGATAATTTACACCTTAGGCTCTGCTTCTAACTTGGGCCCAAATTGTAAAATGGTCTTATCTATTGGCGATTTCGTTCCAATTCACATTCCAAGTAATATTCGGCATGCTAATTACATTGCCGGTGGCCAAGTTGCATTATCTCTTATAGTTTCCGAGATATGAACTATCGATAACTTACACCTTAGGCTTTGCTTCTAACTTGGGCCCAAATTGTAAAATGGTCTTATCTATTGGCGATTTCGTTCCAATTCACATTCCAAGTAATATTCGGCATGCTAATTACATTGCCCGTTGCCAAATTGCATTATCTCTTATAGTTTCCGAGATATGGACTATCGATAATTTACACCTTAGGTTCTGCTTCTAACTTGGGCCCAAATTGTAAAATCGTCTTATCTATTGGCGATTTCGTTCCAATTCACATTCCAAGTAATATTCGGCATGCTAATTACATTGCCGGTTGCCAAATTGCATTATCTCTTATAGTTTCCGAGATATGGACTATCGATAATTTACACCTTAGGCTCTGCTTCTAACTTGGGCCCAAATTGTAAAATGGTCTTATCTATTGGCGATTTCGTTCCAATTCACATTCCAAGTAATATCCGGCATGCTAATTACATTGCCGGTTGCCAAATTGAATTATCTCTTATAGTTTCCGAGATATGGACTATCGATAATTTACACCTTAGGCTCTGCTTCTAACTTGGGCCCAAATTGTAAAATGGTCTTACCTATTGGCGATTTCGTTCCAATTCACATTCCAAGTAATATTCGGCATGCTAATTACATTGCCGGTTGCCAAATTGCATTATCTCTTATAGTTTCCGAGATATGGACTATCGATAATTTACACCTTAGGCTCTGCTTCTAAATTGGGCCCAAATTGTAAAATGGTCTTATCTATTGGCGATTTCGTTCCAATTCACTTTCCAAGTAATATTCGGCATGCTAATTACATTGCCGGTTGCCAAATTGCATTATCTCTTATAGTTTCCGAGATATGGACTATAGATAATTTACACCTTAGGCTCTGCTTCTAACTTGGGCCCAAATTGTAAAATGGTCTTATCTATTGGCGATTTCTTTCCAATTCACTTTCCAAGTAATATTCGGCATGCTAATTACATTGCCGGTTGCCAAATTGCATTATCTCTTATAGTTTCCGAGATATGGACTATCGATAATTTACACCTTAGGCTCTGCTTCTAACTTGGGCCCAAATTGTAAAATGGTCTTATCTATAGGCGATTTCGTTCCAATTCACATTCCAAGTAATATTCGGCATGCTAATTACATTGCCGGTATCCAAGTTGCATTATCTCTTATAGTTTCCGAGATATGGACTATCGATAATATACACCTTAGGCTCTGCTTCTAACTTGGGCCCAAATTGTAAAATGGTCTTATCTATTGGCGATTTCGTTCCAATTCACATTCCAAGTAATATTCGGCATGCTAATTACATTGCCGGTTGCCAAATTGCATTATCTCTTATAGTTTCCGAGATATGGACTATCGATAATTTACACATTAGGCTCTGCTTCTAACTTGGGCCCAAATTGTAAAATGGTCTTATCTATTGCCGATTTCGTTCCAATTCACATTCCAAGTAATATTCGGCATGCTAATTACATTGCCGGTTGCCAAATTGCATTATCTCTTATAGTTTCCGAGATATGGACTATCGATAATTTACACCTTAGGCTCTGCTTCTAACTTGGGCCCAAATTGTAAAATGGTCTTATCTATTGGCGATTTCATTCCAATTCACATTCCAAGTAATATTCGGCATGCTAATTACATTGCCGGTTGCCAAATTGCATTATCTCTTATAGTTTCCGAGATATGGACTATCGATAATTTACACCTTAGGCTCTGCTTCTAACTTGGGCCCAAATTGTAAAATGGTCTTATCTATTGGCGATTTCGTTCCAATTCACATTCCAAGTAATATTCGGCATGCTAATTACATTGCCGGTTGCCAAATTGCATTATCTCTTGTAGTTTCCGAGATATGGACTATCGATAATTTACACCTTAGGCTCTGCTTCTAACTTGGGCCCAAATTGTAAAATCGCCTTATCTATAGGCGATTTCGTTCCAATTCACATTCCAAGTAATATTCGGCATGCTAATTACATTGCCGGTTGCCAAATTGCATTATCTCTTATAGTTTCCGAGATATGGACTATCGATAATTTACACCTTAGGCTCTGCTTCTAACTTGGGCCCAAATTGTAAAATGGTCTTATCTATTGGCGATTTCGTTCCAATTCACATTACAAGTAATATCCGGCATGCTAATTACATTGCCGGTTGCCAAATTGAATTATCTCTTATAGTTTCCGAGATATGGACTATCGATAATTTACACCTTAGGCTCTGCTTCTAACTTGGGACCAAATTGTAAAATGGTCTTACCTATTCTCGATTTCGTTCCAATTCACATTCCAAGTAATATTCGGCATGCTAATTACATTGCCGGTTGCCAAATTGCATTATCTCTTATAGTTGCCGAGATATGGACTATCGATAATTTACACCTTAGGCTCTGCTTCTAACTTGGTCCCAAATTGTAAAATGGTCTTATCTATTGGCGATTTCGTTCCAATTCACATTCCAAGTAATATTCGGCATGCTAATTACATTGCCGGTTGCCAAATTGCATTATCTCTTATAGTTTCCGAGATATGGACTATCGATAATTTACACCTTAGGCTCCGCTTCTAACTTGGGCCCAAATTGTAAAATGGTCTTATCTATTGGCGATTTCGTTCCAATTCACTTTCCAAGTAATATTCGGCATGCTAATTACATTGCCGGTTGCCAAATTGCATTATCTCTTATAGTTTCCGAGATATGGACTATAGATAATTTACACCTTAGGCTCTGCTTCTAACTTGGGCCCAAATTGTAAAATGGTCTTATCTATTGGCGATTTCTTTCCAATTCACTTTCCAAGTAATATTCGGCATGCTAATTACATTGCCGGTTACCAAATTGCATTATCTCTTATAGTTTCCGAGATATGGACTATCGATAATTTACACCTTAGGCTCTGCTTCTAACTTGGGCCCAAATTGTAAAATGGTCTTATCTATTGGCGATTTCGTTCCAATTCACATTCCAAGTAATATTCGGCATGCTAATTACATTGCCGGTGGCCAAGTTGCATTATCTGTTATAGTTTCCGAGATATGAACTATCGATAATTTACACCTTAGGCTCTGCTTCTAACTTGGGCCCAAATTGTAAAATGGTCTTATCTATTGGCGATTTCGTTCCAATTCACAGTCCAAGTAATATTCGGCATGCTAATTACATTGCCGGTTGCCAAATTGCATTATCTCTTATAGTTTCCGAGATATGGACTATAGATAATTTACACCTTAGGCTCTGCTTCTAACTTGGGCCCAAATTGTAAAATGGTCTTATCTATTGGCGATTTCTTTCCAATTCACTTTCCAAGTAATATTCGGCATGCTAATTACATTGCCGGTTGCCAAATTGCATTATCTCTTATAGTTTCCGAGATATGGACTATCGATAATTTACACCTTAGGCTCTGCTTCTAACTTGGGCCCAAATTGTAAAATGGTCTTATCTATTGGCGATTTCATTCCAATTCACATTCCAAGTAATATTCGGCATGCTAATTACATTGCCGGTTGCCAAATTGCATTATCTCTTATAGTTTCCGAGATATGGACTATCGATAATTTACACCTTAGGCTCTGCTTCTAACTTGGGCCCAAATTGTAAAATGGTCTTATCTATTGGCGATTTCGTTCCAATTCACATTCCAAGTAATATTCGGCATGCTAATTACATTGCCGGTTGCCAAATTGCATTATCTCTTGTAGTTTCCGAGATATGGACTATCGATAATTTACACCTTAGGCTCTGCTTCTAACTTGGGCCCAAATTGTAAAATCGCCTTATCTATAGGCGATTTCGTTCCAATTCACATTCCAAGTAATATTCGGCATGCTAATTACATTGCCGGTTGCCAAATTGCATTATCTCTTATAGTTTCCGAGATATGGACTATCGATAATTTACACCTTAGGCTCTGCTTCTAACTTGGGCCCAAATTGTAAAATGGTCTTATCTATTGGCGATTTCGTTCCAATTCACATTCCAAGTAATATTCGGCATGCTAATTACATTGCCGGTTGCCAAATTGCATTATCTCTTGTAGTTTCCGAGATATGGACTATCGATAATTTACACCTTAGGCTCTGCTTCTAACTTGGGCCCAAATTGTAAAATCGCCTTATCTATAGGCGATTTCGTTCCAATTCACATTCCAAGTAATATTCGGCATGCTAATTACATTGCCGGTTGCCAAATTGCATTATCTCTTATAGTTTCCGAGATATGGACTATCGATAATTTACACCTTAGGCTCTGCTTCTAACTTGGGCCCAAATTGTAAAATGGTCTTATCTATTGGCGATTTCGTTCCAATTCACATTACAAGTAATATCCGGCATGCTAATTACATTGCCGGTTGCCAAATTGAATTATCTCTTATAGTTTCCGAGATATGGACTATCGATAATTTACACCTTAGGCTCTGCTTCTAACTTGGGCCCAAATTGTAAAATGGTCTTACCTATTCTCGATTTCGTTCCAATTCACATTCCAAGTAATATTCGGCATGCTAATTACATTGCCGGTTGCCAAATTGCATTATCTCTTATAGTTGCCGAGATATGGACTATCGATAATTTACACCTTAGGCTCTGCTTCTAACTTGGGCCCAAATTGTAAAATGGTCTTATCTATTGGCGATTTCGTTCCAATTCACATTCCATGTAATATTCGGCATGCTAATTACATTGCCGGTTGCCAAATTGCATTATCTCTTATAGTTTCCGAGATATGGACTATCGATAATTTGCACCTTAGGCTCTGCTTCTAACTTGGGCCCAAATTGTAAAATGGTGTTATCTATTGGCGATTTCGTTCCAATTCACTCTCCAAGTATTATTCGGCATGCTAATTACATTGCCGGTTGCCAAATTGCATTATCTCTTATAGTTTCCGAGATATGGACTATAGATAATTTACACCTTAGGCTCTGCTTCTAACTTGGGCCCAAATTGTAAAATGGTCTTATCTATTGGCGATTTCTTTCCAATTCACTTTCCAAGTAATATTCGGCATGCTAATTACATTGCCGGTTGCCAAATTGCATTATCTCTTATAGTTTCCGAGATATGGACTATCGATAATTTACACCTTAGGCTCTGCTTCTAACTTGGGCCCAAATTGTAAAATGGTCTTATCTATTGGCGATTTCGTTCCAATTTACATTCCAAGTAATATTCGACATGCTAATTACATTGCCGGTGGCCAAGTTGCATTATCTCTTATAGTTTCCGAGATATGAACTATCGATAATTTACACCTTAGGCTCTGCTTCTAACTTGGGCCCAAATTGTAAAATGGTCTTATCTATTGGCGATTTCGTTCCAATTCACATTCCAAGTAATATTCGGCATGCTAATTACATTGCCCGTTGCCAAATTGCATTATCTCTTATAGTTTCCGAGATATGGACTATCGATAATTTACACCTTAGGTTCTGCTTCTAACTTGGGCCCAAATTGTAAAATCGTCTTATCTATTGGCGATTTCGTTCCAATTCACATTCCAAGTAATATTCGGCATGCTAATTACATTGCCGGTTGCCAAATTGCATTATCTCTTATAGTTTCCGAGATATGGACTATCGATAATTTACACCTTAGGCTCTGCTTCTAACTTGGGCCCAAATTGTAAAATGGTCTTATCTATTGGCGATTTCGTTCCAATTCACATTCCAAGTAATATCCGGCATGCTAATTACATTGCCGGTTGCCAAATTGAATTATCTCTTATAGTTTCCGAGATATGGACTATCGATAATTTACACCTTAGGCTCTGCTTCTAACTTGGGCCCAAATTGTAAAATGGTCTTACCTATTGGCGATTTCGTTCCAATTCACATTCCAAGTAATATTCGGCATGCTAATTACATTGCCGGTTGCCAAATTGCATTATCTCTTATAGTTTCCGAGATATGGACTATCGATAATTTACACCTTAGGCTCTGCTTCTAAATTGGGCCCAAATTGTAAAATGGTCTTATCTATTGGCGATTTCGTTCCAATTCACTTTCCAAGTAATATTCGGCATGCTAATTACATTGCCGGTTGCCAAATTGCATTATCTCTTATAGTTTCCGAGATATGGACTATAGATAATTTACACCTTAGGCTCTGCTTCTAACTTGGGCCCAAATTGTAAAATGGTCTTATCTATTGGCGATTTCTTTCCAATTCACTTTCCAAGTAATATTCGGCATGCTAATTACATTGCCGGTTGCCAAATTGCATTATCTCTTATAGTTTCCGAGATATGGACTATCGATAATTTACACCTTAGGCTCTGCTTCTAACTTGGGCCCAAATTGTAAAATGGTCTTATCTATTGGCGATTTCGTTCCAATTCACATTCCAAGTAATATTCGGCATGCTAATTACATTGCCGGTATCCAAGTTGCATTATCTCTTACAGTTTCCGAGATATGGACTATCGATAATATACACCTTAGGCTCTGCTTCTAACTTGGGCCCAAATTGTAAAATGGTCTTATCTATTGGCGATTTCGTTCCAATTCACATTCCAAGTAATATTCGGCATGCTAATTACATTGCCGGTTGCCAAATTGCATTATCTCTTATAGTTTCCGAGATATGGACTATCGATAATTTACACCTTAGGCTCTGCTTCTAACTTGGGCCCAAATTGTAAAATGGTCTTATCTATTGGCGATTTCGTTCCAATTCACATTCCAAGTAATATCCGGCATGCTAATTACATTGCCGGTTGCCAAATTGAATTATCTCTTATAGTTTCCGAGATATGGACTATCGATAATTTACACCCTAGGCTCTGCTTCTAACTTGGGCCCAAATTGTAAAATGGTCTTACCTATTGGCGATTTCGTTCCAATTCACATTCCAAGTAATATTCGGCATGCTAATTACATTGCCGGTTGCCAAATTGCATTATCTCTTGTAGTTTCTGAGATATGGACTATCGATAATTTACACCTTAGGCTCTGCTTCTAACTTGGGCCCAAATTGTAAAATCGCCTTATCTATATTCGATTTCGTTCCAATTCACATTCCAAGTAATATTCGGCATGCTAATTACATTGCCGGTTGCCAAATTGCATTATCTCTTATAGTTTCCGAGATATGGACTATCGATAATTTACACCTTAGGCTCTGCTTCTAACTTGGGCCCAAATTGTAAAATGGTCTTATCTATTGGCGATTTCGTTCCAATTCACATTACAAGTAATATCCGGCATGCTAATTACATTGCCGGTTGCCAAATTGCATTATCTCTTGTAGTTTCCGAGATATGGACTATCGATAATTTACACCTTAGGCTCTGCTTCTAACTTGGGCCCAAATTGTAAAATGGTCTTATCTATTGGCGATTTCGTTCCAATTCACATTCCAAGTAATATTCGGCATGCTAATTACATTGCCGGTTGCCAAATTGCATTATCTCTTGTAGTTTCCGAGATATGGACTATCGATAATTTACACCTTAGGCTCTGCTTCTAACTTGGGCCCAAATTGTAAAATCGCCTTATCTATAGGCGATTTCGTTCCAATTCACATTCCAAGTAATATTCGGCATGCTAATTACATTGCCGGTTGCCAAATTGCATTATCTCTTATAGTTTCCGAGATATGGACTATCGATAATTTACACCTTAGGCTCTGCTTCTAACTTGGGCCCAAATTGTGAAATGGTCTTATCTATTGGCGATTTCGTTCCAATTCACATTACAAGTAATATCCGGCATGCTAATTACATTGCCGGTTGCCAAATTGAATTATCTCTTATAGTTTCCGAGATATGGACTATCGATAATTTACACCTTAGGCTCTGCTTCTAACTTGGGCCCAAATTGTAAAATGGTCTTACCTATTCTCGATTTCGTTCCAATTCACATTCCAAGTAATATTCGGCATGCTAATTACATTGCCGGTTGCCAAATTGCATTATCTCTTATAGTTGCCGAGATATGGACTATCGATAATTTACACCTTAGGCTCTGCTTCTAACTTGGGCCCAAATTGTAAAATGGTCTTATCTATTGGCGATTTCGTTCCAATTCACATTCCATGTAATATTCGGCATGCTAATTACATTGCCGGTTGCCAAATTGCATTATCTCTTATAGTTTCCGAGATATGGACTATCGATAATTTACACCTTAGGCTCTGCTTCTAACTTGGGCCCAAATTGTAAAATGGTCTTATCTATTGGCGATTTCGTTCCAATTCACTCTCCAAGTATTATTCGGCATGCTAATTACATTGCCGGTTGCCAAATTGCATTATCTCTTATAGTTTCCGAGATATGGACTATAGATAATTTACACCTTAGGCTCTGCTTCTAACTTGGGCCCAAATTGTAAAATGGTCTTATCTATTGGCGATTTCTTTCCAATTCACTTTCCAAGTACTATTCGGCATGCTAATTACATTGCCGGTTGCCAAATTGCATTATCTCTTATAGTTGCCGAGATATGGACTATCGATAATTTACACCTTAGGCTCTGCTTCTAACTTGGGCCCAAATTGTAAAATGGTCTTATCTATTGGCGATTTCGTTCCAATTCACATTCCATGTAATATTCGGCATGCTAATTACATTGCCGGTTGCCAAATTGCATTATCTCTTATAGTTTCCGAGATATGGACTATCGATAATTTACACCTTAGGCTCTGCTTCTAACTTGGGCCCAAATTGTAAAATGGTCTTACCTATTGGCGATTTCGTTCCAATTCACATTCCAAGTAATATTCGGCATGCTAATTACATTGCCGGTTGCCAAATTGCATTATCTCTTGTAGTTTCTGAGATATGGACTATCGATAATTTACACCTTAGGCTCTGCTTCTAACTTGGGCCCAAATTGTAAAATCGCCTTATCTATAGGCGATTTCGTTCCAATTCACATTCCAAGTAATATTCGGCATGCTAATTACATTGCCGGTTGCCAAATTGCATTATCTCTTATAGTTTCCGAGATATGGACTATCGATAATTTACACCTTAGGCTCTGCTTCTAACTTGGGCCCAAATTGTAAAATGGTCTTATCTATTGGCGATTTCGTTCCAATTCACATTACAAGTAATATCCGGCATGCTAATTACATTGCCGGTTGCCAAATTGCATTATCTCTTGTAGTTTCCGAGATATGGACTATCGATAATTTACACCTTAGGCTCTGCTTCTAACTTGGGCCCAAATTGTAAAATGGTCTTATCTATTGGCGATTTCGTTCCAATTCACATTCCAAGTAATATTCGGCATGCTAATTACATTGCCGGTTGCCAAATTGCATTATCTCTTGTAGTTTCCGAGATATGGACTATCGATAATTTACACCTTAGGCTCTGCTTCTAATTTGGGCCCAAATTGTAAAATCGCCTTATCTATAGGCGATTTCGTTCCAATTCACATTCCAAGTAATATTCGGCATGCTAATTACATTGCCGGTTGCCAAATTGCATTATCTCTTATAGTTTCCGAGATATGGACTATCGATAATTTACACCTTAGGCTCTGCTTCTAACTTGGGCCCAAATTGTGAAATGGTCTTATCTATTGGCGATTTCGTTCCAATTCACATTGCAAGTAATATCCGGCATGCTAATTACATTGCCGGTTGCCAAATTGAATTATCTCTTATAGTTTCCGAGATATGGACTATCGATAATTTACACCTTAGGCTCTGCTTCTAACTTGGGCCCAAATTGTAAAATGGTCTTACCTATTCTCGATTTCGTTCCAATTCACATTCCAAGTAATATTCGGCATGCTAATTACATTGCCGGTTGCCAAATTGCATTATCTCTTATAGTTGCCGAGATATGGACTATCGATAATTTACACCTTAGGCTCTGCTTCTAACTTGGGCCCAAATTGTAAAATGGTCTTATCTATTGGCGATTTCGTTCCAATTCACATTCCATGTAATATTCGGCATGCTAATTACATTGCCGGTTGCCAAATTGCATTATCTCTTATAGTTTCCGAGATATGGACTATCGATAATTTACACCTTAGGCTCTGCTTCTAACTTGGGCCCAAATTGTAAAATGGTCTTATCTATTGGCGATTTCGTTCCAATTCACTCTCCAAGTATTATTCGGCATGCTAATTACATTGCCGGTTGCCAAATTGCATTATCTCTTATAGTTTCCGAGATATGGACTATAGATAATTTACACCTTAGGCTCTGCTTCTAACTTGGGCCCAAATTGTAAAATGGTCTTATCTATTGGCGATTTCTTTCCAATTCACTTTCCAAGTAATATTCGGCATGCTAATTACATTGCCGGTTGCCAAATTGCATTATCTCTTATAGTTTCCGAGATATGGACTATCGATAATTTACACCTTAGGCTCTGCTTCTAACTTGGGCCCAAATTGTAAAATGGTCTTATCTATTGGCGATTTCGTTCCAATTCACATTCCAAGTAATATTCGGCATGCTAATTACATTGCCGGTGGCCAAGTTGCATTATCTCTTATAGTTTCCGAGATATGAACTATCGATAATTTACACCTTAGGCTCTGCTTCTAACTTGGGCCCAAATTGTAAAATGGTCTTATCTATTGGCGATTTCGTTCCAATTCACATTCCAAGTAATATTCGGCATGCTAATTACATTGCCCGTTGCCAAATTGCATTATCTCTTATAGTTTCCGAGATATGGACTATCGATAATTTACACCTTAGGTTCTGCTTCTAACTTGGGCCCAAATTGTAAAATCGTCTTATCTATTGGCGATTTCGTTCCAATTCACATTCCAAGTAATATTCGGCATGCTAATTACATTGCCGGTTGCCAAATTGCATTATCTCTTATAGTTTCCGAGATATGGACTATCGATAATTTACACCTTAGGCTCTGCTTCTAACTTGGGCCCAAATTGTAAAATGGTCTTATCTATTGGCGATTTCGTTCCAATTCAGGTTCCTAGTAATATCCGGCATGCTAATTACATTGCCGGTATCCAAGTTGCATTATCTCTTATAGTTTCCGAGATATGGACTATCGATAATATACACCTTAGGCTCTGCTTCTAACTTGGGCCCAAATTGTAAAATGGTCTTATCTATTGGCGATTTCGTTCCAATTCACATTCCAAGTAATATTCGGCATGCTAATTACATTGCCGGTTGCCAAATTGCATTATCTCTTATAGTTTCCGAGATATGGACTATCGATAATTTACACCTTAGGCTCTGCTTCTAACTTGGGCCCAAATTGTAAAATGGTCTTATCTATTGCCGATTTCGTTCCAATTCACATTCCAAGTAATATTCGGCATGCTAATTACATTGCCGGTTGCCAAATTGCATTATCTCTTATAGTTTCCGAGATATGGACTATCGATAATTTACACCTTAGGCTCTGCTTCTAACTTGGGCCCAAATTGTAAAATGGTCTTATCTATTGGCGATTTCATTCCAATTCACATTCCAAGTAATATTCGGCATGCTCATTACATTGCCGGTTGCCAAATTGCATTATCTCTTATAGTTTCCGAGATATGGACTATCGATAATTTACACCTTAGGCTCTGCTTCTAACTTGGGCCCAAATTGTAAAATGGTCTTATCTATTGGCGATTTCGTTCCAATTCACATTCCAAGTAATATTCGGCATGCTAATTACATTGCCGGTTGCCAAATTGCATTATCTCTTGTAGTTTCCGAGATATGGACTATCGATAATTTACACCTTAGGCTCTGCTTCTAACTTGGGCCCAAATTGTAAAATCGCCTTATCTATAGGCGATTTCGTTCCAATTCACATTCCAAGTAATATTCGGCATGCTAATTACATTGCCGGTTGCCAAATTGCATTATCTCTTTTAGTTTCCGAGATATGGACTATCGATAATTTACACCTTAGGCTCTGCTTCTAACTTGGGCCCAAATTGTAAAATGGTCTTATCTATTGGCGATTTCGTTCCAATTCACATTACAAGTAATATCCGGCATGCTAATTACATTGCCGGTTGCCAAATTGAATTATCTCTTATAGTTTCCGAGATATGGACTATCGATAATTTACACCTTAGGCTCTGCTTCTAACTTGGGCCCAAATTGTAAAATGGTCTTACCTATTCTCGATTTCGTTCCAATTCACATTCCAAGTAATATTCGGCATGCTAATTACATTGCCGGTTGCCAAATTGCATTATCTCTTATAGTTGCCGAGATATGGACTATCGATAATTTACACCTTAGGCTCTGCTTCTAACTTGGGCCCAAATTGTAAAATGGTCTTATCTATTGGCGATTTCGTTCCAATTCACATTCCAAGTAATATTCGGCATGCTAATTACATTGCCGGTTGCCAAATTGCATTATCTCTTATAGTTTCCGAGATATGGACTATCGATAATTTACACCTTAGGCTCCGCTTCTAACTTGGGCCCAAATTGTAAAATGGTCTTATCTATTGGCGATTTCTTTCCAATTCACTTTCCAAGTAATATTCGGCATGCTAATTACATTGCCGGTTGCCAAATTGCATTATCTCTTATAGTTTCCGAGATATGGACTATCGATAATTTACACCTTAGGCTCTGCTTCTAACTTGGGCCCAAATTGTAAAATGGTCTTATCTATTGGCGATTTCGTTCCAATTCACATTCCATGTAA
The DNA here is from genome assembly GCF_030347505.1 of Rhynchophorus ferrugineus. Lineage (NCBI taxonomy): Eukaryota > Metazoa > Arthropoda > Insecta > Coleoptera > Curculionidae > Rhynchophorus > Rhynchophorus ferrugineus. Next base: position 108,791 of record NW_027472757.1, on the reverse strand, counting down.
TATTCGGCATGCTAATTACATTGCCGGTTGCCAAATTGCATTATCTCTTATAGTTTCCGAGATATGGACTATCGATAATTTACACCTTAGGCTCTGCTTCTAACTTGGGCCCAAATTGTAAAATGGTCTTACCTATTGGCGATTTCGTTCCAATTCACATTCCAAGTAATATTCGGCATGCTAATTACATTGCCGGTTGCCAAATTGCATTATCTCTTGTAGTTTCTGAGATATGGACTATCGATAATTTACACCTTAGGCTCTGCTTCTAACTTGGGCCCAAATTGTAAAATCGCCTTATCTACAGGCGATTTCGTTCCAATTCACATTCCAAGTAATATTCGGCATGCTAATTACATTGCCGGTTGCCAAATTGCATTATCTCTTATAGTTTCCGAGATATGGACTATCGATAATTTACACCTTAGGCTCTGCTTCTAACTTGGGCCCAAATTGTAAAATGGTCTTATCTATTGGCGATTTCGTTCCAATTCACATTACAAGTAATATCCGGCATGCTAATTACATTGCCGGTTGCCAAATTGCATTATCTCTTGTAGTTTCCGAGATATGGACTATCGATAATTTACACCTTAGGCTCTGCTTCTAACTTGGGCCCAAATTGTAAAATGGTCTTATCTATTGGCGATTTCGTTCCAATTCACATTCCAAGTAATATTCGGCATGCTAATTACATTGCCGGTTGCCAAATTGCATTATCTCTTGTAGTTTCCGAGATATGGACTATCGATAATTTACACCTTAGGCTCTGCTTCTAACTTGGGCCCAAATTGTAAAATCGCCTTATCTATAGGCGATTTCGTTCCAATTCACATTCCAAGTAATATTCGGCATGCTAATTACATTGCCGGTTGCCAAATTGCATTATCTCTTATAGTTTCCGAGATATGGACTATCGATAATTTACACCTTAGGCTCTGCTTCTAACTTGGGCCCAAATTGTGAAATGGTCTTATCTATTGGCGATTTCGTTCCAATTCACATTACAAGTAATATCCGGCATGCTAATTACATTGCCGGTTGCCAAATTGAATTATCTCTTATAGTTTCCGAGATATGGACTATCGATAATTTACACCTTAGGCTCTGCTTCTAACTTGGGCCCAAATTGTAAAATGGTCTTACCTATTCTCGATTTCGTTCCAATTCACATTCCAAGTAATATTCGGCATGCTAATTACATTGCCGGTTGCCAAATTGCATTATCTCTTATAGTTGCCGAGATATGGACTATCGATAATTTACACCTTAGGCTCTGCTTCTAACTTGGGCCCAAATTGTAAAATGGTCTTATCTATTGGCGATTTCGTTCCAATTCACATTCCATGTAATATTCGGCATGCTAATTACATTGCCGGTTGCCAAATTGCATTATCTCTTATAGTTTCCGAGATATGGACTATCGATAATTTACACCTTAGGCTCTGCTTCTAACTTGGGCCCAAATTGTAAAATGGTCTTATCTATTGGCGATTTCGTTCCAATTCACTCTCCAAGTATTATTCGGCATGCTAATTACATTGCCGGTTGCCAAATTGCATTATCTCTTATAGTTTCCGAGATATGGACTATAGATAATTTACACCTTAGGCTCTGCTTCTAACTTGGGCCCAAATTGTAAAATGGTCTTATCTATTGGCGATTTCTTTCCAATTCACTTTCCAAGTAATATTCGGCATGCTAATTACATTGCCGGTTGCCAAATTGCATTATCTCTTATAGTTTCCGAGATATGGACTATCGATAATTTACACCTTAGGCTCTGCTTCTAACTTGGGCCCAAATTGTAAAATGGTCTTATCTATTGGCGATTTCGTTCCAATTCACATTCCAAGTAATATTCGGCATGCTAATTACATTGCCGGTGGCCAAGTTGCATTATCTCTTATAGTTTCCGAGATATGAACTATCGATAATTTACACCTTAGGCTCTGCTTCTAACTTGGGCCCAAATTGTAAAATGGTCTTATCTATTGGCGATTTCGTTCCAATTCACATTCCAAGTAATATTCGGCATGCTAATTACATTGCCCGTTGCCAAATTGCATTATCTCTTATAGTTTCCGAGATATGGACTATCGATAATTTACACCTTAGGTTCTGCTTCTAACTTGGGCCCAAATTGTAAAATCGTCTTATCTATTGGCGATTTCGTTCCAATTCACATTCCAAGTAATATTCGGCATGCTAATTACATTGCCGGTTGCCAAATTGCATTATCTCTTATAGTTTCCGAGATATGGACTATCGATAATTTACACCTTAGGCTCTGCTTCTAACTTGGGCCCAAATTGTAAAATGGTCTTATCTATTGGCGATTTCGTTCCAATTCACATTCCAAGTAATATCCGGCATGCTAATTACATTGCCGGTTGCCAAATTGAATTATCTCTTATAGTTTCCGAGATATGGACTATCGATAATTTACACCTTAGGCTCTGCTTCTAACTTGGGCCCAAATTGTAAAATGGTCTTACCTATTGGCGATTTCGTTCCAATTCACATTCCAAGTAATATTCGGCATGCTAATTACATTGCCGGTTGCCAAATTGCATTATCTCTTATAGTTTCCGAGATATGGACTATCGATAATTTACACCTTAGGCTCTGCTTCTAAATTGGGCCCAAATTGTAAAATGGTCTTATCTATTGGCGATTTCGTTCCAATTCACTTTCCAAGTAATATTCGGCATGCTAATTACATTGCCGGTTGCCAAATTGCATTATCTCTTATAGTTTCCGAGATATGGACTATAGATAATTTACACCTTAGGCTCTGCTTCTAACTTGGGCCCAAATTGTAAAATGGTCTTATCTATTGGCGATTTCTTTCCAATTCACTTTCCAAGTAATATTCGGCATGCTAATTACATTGCCGGTTGCCAAATTGCATTATCTCTTATAGTTTCCGAGATATGGACTATCGATAATTTACACCTTAGGCTCTGCTTCTAACTTGGGCCCAAATTGTAAAATGGTCTTATCTATTGGCGATTTCGTTCCAATTCACAGTCCAAGTAATATTCGGCATGCTAATTACATTGCCGGTATCCAAGTTGCATTATCTCTTATAGTTTCCGAGATATGGACTATCGATAATATACACCTTAGGCTCTGCTTCTAACTTGGGCCCAAATTGTAAAATGGTCTTATCTATTGGCGATTTCGTTCCAATTCACATTCCAAGTAATATTCGGCATGCTAATTACATTGCCGGTTGCCAAATTGCATTATCTCTTATAGTTTCCGAGATATGGACTATCGATAATTTACACCTTAGGCTCTGCTTCTAACTTGGGCCCAAATTGTAAAATGGTCTTATCTATTGCCGATTTCGTTCCAATTCACATTCCAAGTAATATTCGGCATGCTAATTACATTGCCGGTTGCCAAATTGCATTATCTCTTATAGTTTCCGAGATATGGACTATCGATAATTTACACCTTAGGCTCTGCTTCTAACTTGGGCCCAAATTGTAAAATGGTCTTATCTATTGGCGATTTCATTCCAATTCACATTCCAAGTAATATTCGGCATGCTCATTACATTGCCGGTTGCCAAATTGCATTATCTCTTATAGTTTCCGAGATATGGACTATCGATAATTTACACCTTAGGCTCTGCTTCTAACTTGGGCCCAAATTGTAAAATGGTCTTATCTATTGGCGATTTCGTTCCAATTCACATTCCAAGTAATATTCGGCATGCTAATTACATTGCCGGTTGCCAAATTGCATTATCTCTTGTAGTTTCCGAGATATGGACTATCGATAATTTACACCTTAGGCTCTGCTTCTAACTTGGGCCCAAATTGTAAAATCGCCTTATCTATAGGCGATTTCGTTCCAATTCACATTCCAAGTAATATTCGGCATGCTAATTACATTGCCGGTTGCCAAATTGCATTATCTCTTATAGTTTCCGAGATATGGACTATCGATAATTTACACCTTAGGCTCTGCTTCTAACTTGGGCCCAAATTGTAAAATGGTCTTATCTATTGGCGATTTCGTTCCAATTCACATTACAAGTAATATCCGGCATGCTAATTACATTGCCGGTTGCCAAATTGAATTATCTCTTATAGTTTCCGAGATATGGACTATCGATAATTTACACCTTAGGCTCTGCTTCTAACTTGGGCCCAAATTGTAAAATGGTCTTACCTATTCTCGATTTCGTTCCAATTCACATTCCAAGTAATATTCGGCATGCTAATTACATTGCCGGTTGCCAAATTGCATTATCTCTTATAGTTGCCGAGATATGGACTATCGATAATTTACACCTTAGGCTCTGCTTCTAACTTGGGCCCAAATTGTAAAATGGTCTTATCTATTGGCGATTTCGTTCCAATTCACATTCCAAGTAATATTCTGCATGCTAATTACATTGCCGGTTGCCAAATTGCATTATCTCTTATAGTTTCCGAGATATGGACTATCGATAATTTACACCTTAGGCTCCGCTTCTAACTTGGGCCCAAATTGTAAAATGGTCTTATCTATTGGCGATTTCGTTCCAATTCACTTTCCAAGTAATATTCGGCATGCTAATTACATTGCCGGTTGCCAAATTGCATTATCTCTTATAGTTTCCGAGATATGGACTATAGATAATTTACACCTTAGGCTCTGCTTCTAACTTGGGCCCAAATTGTAAAATGGTCTTATCTATTGGCGATTTCTTTCCAATTCACTTTCCAAGTAATATTCGGCATGCTAATTACATTGCCGGTTACCAAATTGCATTATCTCTTATAGTTTCCGAGATATGGACTATCGATAATTTACACCTTAGGTTCTGCTTCTAACTTGGGCCCAAATTGTAAAATCGTCTTATCTATTGGCGATTTCGTTCCAATTCACATTCCAAGTAATATTCGGCATGCTAATTACATTGCCCGTTGCCAAATTGCATTATCTCTTATAGTTTCCGAGATATGGACTATCGATAATTTACACCTTAGGTTCTGCTTCTAACTTGGGCCCAAATTGTAAAATCGTCTTATCTATTGGCGATTTCGTTCCAATTCACATTCCAAGTAATATTCGGCATGCTAATTACATTGCCAGTTGCCAAATTGCATTATCTCTTATAGTTTCCGAGATATGGACTATCGATAATTTACACCTTAGGCTCTGCTTCTAACTTGGGCCCAAATTGTAAAATGGTCTTATCTATTGGCGATTTCGTTCCAATTCACATTCCAAGTAATATCCGGCATGCTAATTACATTGCCGGTTGCCAAATTGCATTATCTCTTGTAGTTTCCGAGATATGGACTATCGATAATTTACACCTTAGGCTCTGCTTCTAACTTGGGCCCAAATTGTAAAATCGCCTTATCTATAGGCGATTTCGTTCCAATTCACATTCCAAGTAATATTCGGCATGCTAATTACATTGCCGGTTGCCAAATTGCATTATCTCTTATAGTTTCCGAGATATGGACTATCGATAATTTACACCTTAGGCTCTGCTTCTAACTTGGGCCCAAATTGTGAAATGGTCTTATCTATTGGCGATTTCGTTCCAATTCACATTACAAGTAATATCCGGCATGCTAATTACATTGCCGGTTGCCAAATTGAATTATCTCTTATAGTTTCCGAGATATGGACTATCGATAATTTACACCTTAGGCTCTGCTTCTAACTTGGGCCCAAATTGTAAAATGGTCTTACCTATTCTCGATTTCGTTCCAATTCACATTCCAAGTAATATTCGGCATGCTAATTACATTGCCGGTTGCCAAATTGCATTATCTCTTATAGTTGCCGAGATATGGACTATCGATAATTTACACCTTAGGCTCTGCTTCTAACTTGGGCCCAAATTGTAAAATGGTCTTATCTATTGGCGATTTCGTTCCAATTCACATTCCATGTAATATTCGGCATGATAATTACATTGCCGGTTGCCAAATTGCATTATCTCTTATAGTTTCCGAGATATGGACTATCGATAATTTACACCTTAGGCTCTGCTTCTAACTTGGGCCCAAATTGTAAAATGGTCTTATCTATTGGCGATTTCGTTCCAATTCACTCTCCAAGTATTATTCGGCATGCTAATTACATTGCCGGTTGCCAAATTGCATTATCTCTTATAGTTTCCGAGATATGGACTATAGATAATTTACACCTTAGGCTCTGCTTCTAACTTGGGCCCAAATTGTAAAATGGTCTTATCTATTGGCGATTTCTTTCCAATTCACTTTCCAAGTAATATTCGGCATGCTAATTACATTGCCGGTTGCCAAATTGCATTATCTCTTATAGTTTCCGAGATATGGACTATCGATAATTTACACCTTAGGCTCTGCTTCTAACTTGGGCCCAAATTGTAAAATGGTCTTATCTATTGGCGATTTCGTTCCAATTCACATTCCAAGTAATATTCGGCATGCTAATTACATTGCCCGTTGCCAAATTGCATTATCTCTTATAGTTTCCGAGATATGGACTATCGATAATTTACACCTTAGGTTCTGCTTCTAACTTGGGCCCAAATTGTAAAATCGTCTTATCTATTGGCGATTTCGTTCCAATTCACATTCCAAGTAATATTCGGCATGCTAATTACATTGCCGGTTGCCAAATTGCATTATCTCTTATAGTTTCCGAGATATGGACTATCGATAATTTACACCTTAGGCTCTGCTCCTAACTTGGGCCCAAATTGTAAAATGGTCTTATCTATTGGCGATTTCGTTCCAATTCACATTCCAAGTAATATCCGGCATGCTAATTACATTGCCGGTTGCCAAATTGAATTATCTCTTATAGTTTCCGAGATATGGACTATCGATAATTTACACCTTAGGCTCTGCTTCTAACTTGGGCCCAAATTGTAAAATGGTCTTACCTATTGGCGATTTCGTTCCAATTCACATTCCAAGTAATATTCGGCATGCTAATTACATTGCCGGTTGCCAAATTGCATTATCTCTTATAGTTTCCGAGATATGGACTATCGATAATTTACACCTTAGGCTCTGCTTCTAAATTGGGCCCAAATTGTAAAATGGTCTTATCTATTGGCGATTTCGTTCCAATTCACTCTCCAAGTAATATTCGGCATGCTAATTACATTGCCGGTTGCCAAATTGCATTATCTCTTATAGTTTCCGAGATATGGACTATAGATAATTTACACCTTAGGCTCTGCTTCTAACTTGGGCCCAAATTGTAAAATGGTCTTATCTATTGGCGATTTCGTTCCAATTCACATTCCAAGTAATATTCGGCATGCTAATTACATTGCCGGTATCCAAGTTGCATTATCTCTTATAGTTTCCGAGATATGGACTATCGATAATATACACCTTAGGCTCTGCTTCTAACTTGGGCCCAAATTGTAAAATGGTCTTATCTATTGGCGATTTCGTTCCAATTCACATTCCAAGTAATATTCGGCATGCTAATTACATTGCCGGTTGCCAAATTGCATTATCTCTTATAGTTTCCGAGATATGGACTATCGATAATTTACACCTTAGGCTCTGCTTCTAACTTGGGCCCAAATTGTAAAATGGTCTTATCTATTGGCGATTTCATTCCAATTCACATTCCAAGTAATATTCGGCATGCTCATTACATTGCCGGTTGCCAAATTGCATTATCTCTTATAGTTTCCGAGATATGGACTATCGATAATTTACACCTTAGGCTCTGCTTCTAACTTGGGCCCAAATTGTAAAATGGTCTTATCTATTGGCGATTTCGTTCCAATTCACATTCCAAGTAATATTCGGCATGCTAATTACATTGCCGGTTGCCAAATTGCATTATCTCTTGTAGTTTCCGAGATATGGACTATCGATAATTTACACCTTAGGCTCTGCTTCTAACTTGGGCCCAAATTGTAAAATCGCCTTATCTATAGGCGATTTCGTTCCAATTCACATTCCAAGTAATATTCGGCATGCTAATTACATTGCCGGTTGCCAAATTGCATTATCTCTTATAGTTTCCGAGATATGGACTATCGATAATTTACATCTTAGGCTCTGCTTCTAACTTGGGCCCAAATTGTAAAATGGTCTTATCTATTGGCGATTTCGTTCCAATTCACATTACAAGTAATATCCGGCATGCTAATTACATTGCCGGTTGCCAAATTGAATTATCTCTTATAGTTTCCGAGATATGGACTATCGATAATTTACACCTTAGGCTCTGCTTCTAACTTGGGCCCAAATTGTAAAATGGTCTTACCTATTCTCGATTTCGTTCCAATTCACATTCCAAGTAATATTCGGCATGCTAATTACATTGCCGGTTGCCAAATTGCATTATCTCTTATAGTTGCCGAGATATGGACTATCGATAATTTACACCTTAGGCTCTGCTTCTAACTTGGGCCCAAATTGTAAAATGGTCTTATCTATTGGCGATTTCGTTCCAATTCACATTCCAAGTAATATTCGGCATGCTAATTACATTGCCGGTTGCCAAATTGCATTATCTCTTATAGTTTCCGAGATATGGACTATCGATAATTTACACCTTAGGCTCCGCTTCTAACTTGGGCCCAAATTGTAAAATGGTCTTATCTATTGGCGATTTCGTTCCAATTCACTTTCCAAGTAATATTCGGCATGCTAATTACATTGCCGGTTGCCAAATTGCATTATCTCTTATAGTTTCCGAGATATGGACTATAGATAATTTACACCTTAGGCTCTGCTTCTAACTTGGGCCCAAATTGTAAAATGGTCTTATCTATTGGCGATTTCTTTCCAATTCACTTTCCAAGTAATATTCGGCATGCTAATTACATTGCCGGTTACCAAATTGCATTATCTCTTATAGTTTCCGAGATATGGACTATCGATAATTTACACCTTAGGCTCTGCTTCTAACTTGGGCCCAAATTGTAAAATGGTCTTATCTATTGGCGATTTCGTTCCAATTCACATTCCAAGTAATATTCGGCATGCTAATTACATTGCCGGTGGCCAAGTTGCATTATCTCTTATAGTTTCCGAGATATGAACTATCGATAATTTACACCTTAGGCTCTGCTTCTAACTTGGGCCCAAATTGTAAAATGGTCTTATCTATTGGCGATTTCGTTCCAATTCACATTCCAAGTAATATTCGGCATGCTAATTACATTGCCGGTTGCCAAATTGCATTATCTCTTATTGTTTCCGAGATATGGACTATAGATAATTTACACCTTAGGCTCTGCTTCTAACTTGGGCCCAAATTGTAAAATGGTCTTATCTATTGGCGATTTCTTTCCAATTCACTTTCCAAGTAATATTCGGCATGCTAATTACATTGCCGGTTGCCAAATTGCATTATCTCTTATAGTTTCCGAGATATGGACTATCGATAATTTACACCTTAGGCTCTGCTTCTAACTTGGGCCCAAATTGTAAAATGGTCTTATCTATTGGCGATTTCGTTCCAATTCACATTCCAAGTAATATTCGGCATGCTAATTACATTGCCGGTGGCCAAGTTGCATTATCTCTTATAGTTTCCGAGATATGAACTATCGATAATTTACACCTTAGGCTCTGCTTCTAACTTGGGCCCAAATTGTAAAATGGTCTTATCTATTGGCGATTTCGTTCCAATTCACATTCCAAGTAATATTCGGCATGCTAATTACATTGCCGGTTGCCAAATTGCATTATCTCTTTTAGTTTCCGAGATATGGACTATCGATAATTTACACCTTAGGCTCTGCTTCTAACTTGGGCCCAAATTGTAAAATGGTCTTATCTATTGGCGATTTCGTTCCAATTCACATTCCAAGTAATATTCGGCATGCTAATTACATTGCCGGTTGCCAAATTGCATTATCTCTTATAGTTTCCGAGATATGGACTATCGATAATTTACACCTTAGGCTCTGCTTCTAACTTGGGCCCAAATTGTAAAATGGCCTTATCTATTGGCGATTTCGTTCCAATTCACATTCCAAGTAATATTCGGCATGCTAATTACATTGCCGGTGGCCAAATTGAATTATCTCTTATAGTTTCCGAGATATGGACTATCGATAATTTACATCTTAGGCTCTGCTTCTAAATTGGGCCCAAATTGTAAAATGGTCTTATCTATTGGCGATTTCGTTCCAATTCACATTCCAAGTAATATTCGGCATGCTAATTACATTGCCGTTTGCCAAATTGCATTATCTCTTATAGTTTCCGAGATATGGACTATCGATAATTTACACCTTAGGCTCTGCTTCTAACTTGGGCCCAAATTGTAAAATGGTCTTATCTATTGCCGATTTCGTTCCAATTCACATTACAAGTAATATTCGGCATGCTAATTACATTGCCGGTTGCCAAATTGCATTATCTCTTATAGTTTCCGAGATATGGACTATCGATAATTTACACCTTAGGCTCTGCTTCTAACTTGGGCCCAAATTGTAAAATGGTCTTATCTATTGGCGATTTCATTCCAATTCACATTCCAAGTAATATTCGGCATGCTAATTACATTGCCCGTTGCCAAATTGCATTATCTCTTATAGTTTCCGAGATATGGACTATCGATAATTTACACCTTAGGCTCTGCTTCTAACTTGGGCCCAAATTGTAAAATCGTCTTATCTATTGGCGATTTCGTTCCAATTCACATTCCAAGTAATATTCGGCATGCTAATTACATTGCCGGTTGCCAAATTGCATTATCTCTTATAGTTTCCGAGATATGGACTATCGATAATTTACACCTTAGGCTCTGCTTCTAACTTGGGCCCAAATTGTAAAATGGTCTTATCTATTGGCGATTTCGTTCCAATTCACATTCCAAGTAATATCTGGCATGCTAATTACATTGCCGGTTGCCAAATTGAATTATCTCTTATAGTTTCCGAGATATGGACTATCGATAATTTACACCTTAATCTCTGCTTCTAACTTGGGCCCAAATTGTAAAATGGTCTTACCTATTGGCGATTTCGTTCCAATTCACATTCCAAGTAATATTCGGCATGCTAATTACATTGCCGGTTGCCAAATTGCATTATCTCTTATAGTTTCCGAGATATGGACTATCGATAATTTACACCTTAGGCTCTGCTTCTAAATTGGGCCCAAATTGTAAAATGGTCTTATCTATTGGCGATTTCGTTCCAATTCATTTTGCAAGTAATATTCGGCATGCTAATTACATTGCCGGTTGCCAAATTGCATTATCTCTTATAGTTTCCGAGATATGGACTATAGATAATTTACACCTTAGGCTCTGCTTCTAACTTGGGCCCAAATTGTAAAATGGTCTTATCTATTGGCGATTTCTTTCCAATTCACTTTCCAAGTAATATTCGGCATGCTAATTACATTGCCGGTTGCCAAATTGCATTATCTCTTATAGTTTCCGAGATATGGACTATCGATAATTTACACCTTAGGCTCTGCTTCTAACTTGGGCCCAAATTGTAAAATGGTCTTATCTATTGGCGATTTCGTTCCAATTCACATTCCAAGTAATATTCGGCATGCTAATTACATTGCCGGTATCCAAGTTGCATTATCTCTTATAGTTTCCGAGATATGGACTATCGATAATTTACACCTTAGGCTCTGCTTCTAACTTGGGCCCAAATTGTAAAATGGTCTTATCTATTGGCGATTTCGTTCCAATTCACAATCCAAGTAATATTCGGCATGCTAATTACATTGCCGGTTGCCAAATTGCATTATCTCTTATAGTTTCCGAGATATGGACTATCGATAATTTACACCTTAGGCTCTGCTTCTAACTTGGGCCCAAATTGTAAAATGGTCTTATCTATTGGCGATTTCGTTCCAATTCACATTCCAAGTAATATCCGGCATGCTAATTACATTGCCGGTTGCCAAATTGCATTATCTCTTATAGTTTCCGAGATATGGACTATCGATAATTTACACCTTAGGCTCTGCTTCTAACTTGGGCCCAAATTGTAAAATGGTCTTATCTATTGGCGATTTCGTTCCAATTCACATTACAAGTAATATCCGGCATGCTAATTACATTGCCGGTTGCCAAATTGAATTATCTCTTATAGTTTCCGAGATATGGACTATCGATAATTTACACCTTAGGCTCTGCTTCTAACTTGGGCCCAAATTGTAAAATGGTCTTACCTATTCTCGATTTTGTTCCAATTCACATTCCAAGTAATATTCGGCATGCTAATTACATTGCCGGTTGCCAAATTGCATTATCTCTTATAGTTGCCGAGATATGGACTATCGATAATTTACACCTTAGGCTCTGCTTCTAACTTGGGCCCAAATTGTAAAATGGTCTTATCTATTGGCGATTTCGTTCCAATTCACATTCCAAGTAATATTCGGCATGCTAATTACATTGCCGGTTGCCAAATTGCATTATCTCTTATAGTTTCCGAGATATGGACTATCGATAATTTACACCTTAGGGTCCGCTTCTAACTTGGGCCCAAATTGTAAAATGGCTTATCTATTGGCGATTTCGTTCCAATTCACTTTCCAAGTAATATTCGGCATGCTAATTACATTGCCGGTTGCCAAATTGCATTATATCTTATAGTTTCCGAGATATGGACTATAGATAATTTACACCTTAGGCTCTGCTTCTAACTTGGGCCCAAATTGTAAAATGGTCTTATCTATTGGCGATTTCTTTCCAATTCACTTTCCAAGTAATATTCGGCATGCTAATTACATTGCCGGTTACCAAATTGCATTATCTCTTATAGTTTCCGAGATATGGACTATCGATAATTTACTCCTTAGGCTCTGCTTCTAACTTGGGCCCAAATTGTAAAATGGTCTTATCTATTGGCGATTTCGTTCCAATTCACATTCCAAGTAATATTCGGCATGCTAATTACATTGCCGGTGGCCAAGTTGCATTATCTCTTATAGTTTCCGAGATATGAACTATCGATAATTTACACCTTAGGCTCTGCTTCTAACTTGGGCCCAAATTGTAAAATGGTCTTATCTATTGGCGATTTCGTTCCAATTCACATTCCAAGTAATATTCGGCATGCTAATTACATTGCCGGTTGCCAAATTGCATTATCTCTTATAGTTTCCGAGATATGGACTATAGATAATTTACACCTTAGGCTCTGCTTCTAACTTGGGCCCAAATTGTAAAATGGTCTTATCTATTGGCGATTTCTTTCCAATTCACTTTCCAAGTAATATTCGGCATGCTAATTACATTGCCGGTTGCCAAATTGCATTATCTCTTATAGTTTCCGAGATATGGACTATCGATAATTTACACCTTAGGCTCTGCTTCTAACTTGGGCCCAAATTGTAAAATGGTCTTATCTATTGGCGATTTCGTTCCAATTCACATTCCAAGTAATATTCGGCATGCTAATTACATTGCCGGTGGCCAAGTTGCATTATCTCTTATAGTTTCCGAGATATGAACTATCGATAATTTACACCTTAGGCTCTGCTTCTAACTTGGGCCCAAATTGTAAAATGGTCTTATCTATTGGCGATTTCGTTCCAATTCACATTCCAAGTAATATTCGGCATGCTAATTACATTGCCGGTTGCCAAATTGCATTATCTCTTATAGTTTCCGAGATATGGACTATCGATAATTTACACCTTAGGCTCTGCTTCTAACTTGGGCCCAAATTGTAAAATGGTCTTATCTATTGGCGATTTCGTTCCAATTCACATTCCAAGTAATATTCGGCATGCTAATTACATTGCCGGTGGCCAAATTGAATTATCTCTTATAGTTTCCGAGATATGGACTATCGATAATTTACACCTTAGGCTCTGCTTCTAACTTGGGCCCAAATTGTAAAATGGTCTTATCTATTGGCGATTTCGTTCCAATTCACATTCCAAGTAATATTCGGCATGCTAATTACATTGCCGGTTGCCAAATTGCATTATCTCTTTTAGTTTCCGAGATATGGACTATCGATAATTTACACCTTAGGCTCTGCTTCTAACTTGGGCCCAAATTGTAAAATGGCCTTATCTATTGGCGATTTCGTTCCAATTCACATTCCAAGTAATATTCGGCATGCTAATTACATTGCCGGTGGCCAAATTGAATTATCTCTTATAGTTTCCGAGATATGGACTATCGATAATTTACACCTTAGGCTCTGCTTCTAACTTGGGCCCAAATTGTAAAATGGTCTTATCTATTGCCGATTTCGTTCCAATTCACATTACAAGTAATATTCGGCATGCTAATTACATTGCCGGTTGCCAAATTGCATTATCTCTTATAGTTTCCGAGATATGGACTATCGATAATTTACACCTTAGGCTCTGCTTCTAACTTGGGCCCAAATTGTAAAATGGTCTTATCTATTGGCGATTTCATTCCAATTCACATTCCAAGTAATATTCGGCATGCTAATTACATTGCCCGTTGCCAAATTGCATTATCTCTTATAGTTTCCGAGATATGGACTATCGATAATTTACACCTTAGGCTCTGCTTCTAACTTGGGCCCAAATTGTAAAATCGTCTTATCTATTGGCGATTTCGTTCCAATTCACATTCCAAGTAATATTCGGCATGCTAATTACATTGCCGGTTGCCAAATTGCATTATCTCTTATAGTTTCCGAGATATGGACTATCGATAATTTACACCTTAGGCTCTGCTTCTAACTTGGGCCCAAATTGTAAAATGGTCTTATCTATTGGCGATTTCGTTCCAATTCACATTCCAAGTAATATTCGGCATGCTAATTACATTGCCGGTTGCCAAATTGCATTATCTCTTGTAGTTTCCGAGATATGGACTATCGATAATTTACACCTTAGGCTCTGCTTCTAACTTGGGCCCAAATTGTAAAATCGCCTTATCTATAGGCGATTTCGTTCCAATTCACATTCCAAGTAATATTCGGCATGCTAATTACATTGCCGGTTGCCAAATTGCATTATCTCTTATAGTTTCCGAGATATGGACTATCGATAATTTACACCTTAGGCTCTGCTTCTAACTTGGGCCCAAATTGTAAAATGGTCTTATCTATTGGCGATTTCGTTCCAATTCACATTACAAGTAATATCCGGCATGCTAATTACATTGCCGGTTGCCAAATTGAATTATCTCTTATAGTTTCCGAGATATGGACTATCGATAATTTACACCTTAGGCTCTGCTTCTAACTTGGGCCCAAATTGTAAAATGGTCTTACCTATTCTCGATTTCGTTCCAATTCACATTCCAAGTAATATTCGGCATGCTAATTACATTGCCGGTTGCCAAATTGCATTATCTCTTATAGTTGCCGAGATATGGACTATCGATAATTTACACCTTAGGCTCTGCTTCTAACTTGGGCCCAAATTGTAAAATGGTCTTATCTATTGGCGATTTCGTTCCAATTCACATTCCAAGTAATATTCGGCATGCTAATTACATTGCCGGTTGCCAAATTGCATTATCTCTTATAGTTTCCGAGATATGGACTATCGATAATTTACACCTTAGGCTCCGCTTCTAACTTGGGCCCAAATTGTAAAATGGTCTTATCTATTGGCGATTTCGTTCCAATTCACTTTCCAAGTAATATTCGGCATGCTAATTACATTGCCGGTTGCCAAATTGCATTATCTCTTATAGTTTCCGAGATATGGACTATAGATAATTTACACCTTAGGCTCTGCTTCTAACTTGGGCCCAAATTGTAAAATGGTCTTATCTATTGGCGATTTCTTTCCAATTCACTTTCCAAGTAATATTCGGCATGCTAATTACATTGCCGGTTACCAAATTGCATTATCTCTTATAGTTTCCGAGATATGGACTATCGATAATTTACACCTTAGGTTCTGCTTCTAACTTGGGCCCAAATTGTAAAATCGTCTTATCTATTGGCGATTTCGTTCCAATTCACATTCCAAGTAATATTCGGCATGCTAATTACATTGCCCGTTGCCAAATTGCATTATCTCTTATAGTTTCCGAGATATGGACAATCGATAATTTACACCTTAGGTTCTGCTTCTAACTTGGGCCCAAATTGTAAAATCGTCTTATCTATTGGCGATTTCGTTCCAATTCACATTCCAAGTAATATTCGGCATGCTAATTACATTGCCAGTTGCCAAATTGCATTATCTCTTATAGTTTCCGAGATATGGACTATCGATAATTTACACCTTAGGCTCTGCTTCTAACTTGGGCCCAAATTGTAAAATGGTCTTATCTATTGGCGATTTCGTTCCAATTCACATTCCAAGTAATATCCGGCATGCTAATTACATTGCCGGTTGCCAAATTGCATTATCTCTTGTAGTTTCCGAGATATGGACTATCGATAATTTACACCTTAGGCTCTGCTTCTAACTTGGGCCCAAATTGTAAAATCGCCTTATCTATAGGCGATTTCGTTCCAATTCACATTCCAAGTAATATTCGGCATGCTAATTACATTGCCGGTTGCCAAATTGCATTATCTCTTATAGTTTCCGAGATATGGACTATCGATAATTTACACCTTAGGCTCTGCTTCTAACTTGGGCCCAAATTGTGAAATGGTCTTATCTATTGGCGATTTCGTTCCAATTCACATTACAAGTAATATCCGGCATGCTAATTACATTGCCGGTTGCCAAATTGAATTATCTCTTATAGTTTCCGAGATATGGACTATCGATAATTTACACCTTAGGCTCTGCTTCTAACTTGGGCCCAAATTGTAAAATGGTCTTACCTATTCTCGATTTCGTTCCAATTCACATTCCAAGTAATATTCGGCATGCTAATTACATTGCCGGTTGCCAAATTGCATTATCTCTTATAGTTGCCGAGATATGGACTATCGATAATTTACACCTTAGGCTCTGCTTCTAACTTGGGCCCAAATTGTAAAATGGTCTTATCTATTGGCGATTTCGTTCCAATTCACATTCCATGTAATATTCGGCATGATAATTACATTGCCGGTTGCCAAATTGCATTATCTCTTATAGTTTCCGAGATATGGACTATCGATAATTTACACCTTAGGCTCTGCTTCTAACTTGGGCCCAAATTGTAAAATGGTCTTATCTATTGGCGATTTCGTTCCAATTCACTCTCCAAGTATTATTCGGCATGCTAATTACATTGCCGGTTGCCAAATTGCATTATCTCTTATAGTTTCCGAGATATGGACTATAGATAATTTACACCTTAGGCTCTGCTTCTAACTTGGGCCCAAATTGTAAAATGGTCTTATCTATTGGCGATTTCTTTCCAATTCACTTTCCAAGTAATATTCGGCATGCTAATTACATTGCCGGTTGCCAAATTGCATTATCTCTTATAGTTTCCGAGATATGGACTATCGATAATTTACACCTTAGGCTCTGCTTCTAACTTGGGCCCAAATTGTAAAATGGTCTTATCTATTGGCGATTTCGTTCCAATTCACATTCCAAGTAATATTCGGCATGCTAATTACATTGCCCGTTGCCAAATTGCATTATCTCTTATAGTTTCCGAGATATGGACTATCGATAATTTACACCTTAGGTTCTGCTTCTAACTTGGGCCCAAATTGTAAAATCGTCTTATCTATTGGCGATTTCGTTCCAATTCACATTCCAAGTAATATTCGGCATGCTAATTACATTGCCGGTTGCCAAATTGCATTATCTCTTATAGTTTCCGAGATATGGACTATCGATAATTTACACCTTAGGCTCTGCTCCTAACTTGGGCCCAAATTGTAAAATGGTCTTATCTATTGGCGATTTCGTTCCAATTCACATTCCAAGTAATATCCGGCATGCTAATTACATTGCCGGTTGCCAAATTGAATTATCTCTTATAGTTTCCGAGATATGGACTATCGATAATTTACACCTTAGGCTCTGCTTCTAACTTGGGCCCAAATTGTAAAATGGTCTTACCTATTGGCGATTTCGTTCCAATTCACATTCCAAGTAATATTCGGCATGCTAATTACATTGCCGGTTGCCAAATTGCATTATCTCTTATAGTTTCCGAGATATGGACTATCGATAATTTACACCTTAGGCTCTGCTTCTAAATTGGGCCCAAATTGTAAAATGGTCTTATCTATTGGCGATTTCGTTCCAATTCACTCTCCAAGTAATATTCGGCATGCTAATTACATTGCCGGTTGCCAAATTGCATTATCTCTTATAGTTTCCGAGATATGGACTATAGATAATTTACACCTTAGGCTCTGCTTCTAACTTGGGCCCAAATTGTAAAATGGTCTTATCTATTGGCGATTTCGTTCCAATTCACATTCCAAGTAATATTCGGCATGCTAATTACATTGCCGGTATCCAAGTTGCATTATCTCTTATAGTTTCCGAGATATGGACTATCGATAATATACACCTTAGGCTCTGCTTCTAACTTGGGCCCAAATTGTAAAATGGTCTTATCTATTGGCGATTTCGTTCCAATTCACATTCCAAGTAATATTCGGCATGCTAATTACATTGCCGGTTGCCAAATTGCATTATCTCTTATAGTTTCCGAGATATGGACTATCGATAATTTACACCTTAGGCTCTGCTTCTAACTTGGGCCCAAATTGTAAAATGGTCTTATCTATTGGCGATTTCATTCCAATTCACATTCCAAGTAATATTCGGCATGCTCATTACATTGCCGGTTGCCAAATTGCATTATCTCTTATAGTTTCCGAGATATGGACTATCGATAATTTACACCTTAGGCTCTGCTTCTAACTTGGGCCCAAATTGTAAAATGGTCTTATCTATTGGCGATTTCGTTCCAATTCACATTCCAAGTAATATTCGGCATGCTAATTACATTGCCGGTTGCCAAATTGCATTATCTCTTGTAGTTTCCGAGATATGGACTATCGATAATTTACACCTTAGGCTCTGCTTCTAACTTGGGCCCAAATTGTAAAATCGCCTTATCTATAGGCGATTTCGTTCCAATTCACATTCCAAGTAATATTCGGCATGCTAATTACATTGCCGGTTGCCAAATTGCATTATCTCTTATAGTTTCCGAGATATGGACTATCGATAATTTACATCTTAGGCTCTGCTTCTAACTTGGGCCCAAATTGTAAAATGGTCTTATCTATTGGCGATTTCGTTCCAATTCACATTACAAGTAATATCCGGCATGCTAATTACATTGCCGGTTGCCAAATTGAATTATCTCTTATAGTTTCCGAGATATGGACTATCGATAATTTACACCTTAGGCTCTGCTTCTAACTTGGGCCCAAATTGTAAAATGGTCTTACCTATTCTCGATTTCGTTCCAATTCACATTCCAAGTAATATTCGGCATGCTAATTACATTGCCGGTTGCCAAATTGCATTATCTCTTATAGTTGCCGAGATATGGACTATCGATAATTTACACCTTAGGCTCTGCTTCTAACTTGGGCCCAAATTGTAAAGTGGTCTTATCTATTGGCGATTTCGTTCCAATTCACATTCCAAGTAATATTCGGCATGCTAATTACATTGCCGGTTGCCAAATTGCATTATCTCTTATAGTTTCCGAGATATGGACTATCGATAATTTACACCTTAGGCTCCGCTTCTAACTTGGGCCCAAATTGTAAAATGGTCTTATCTATTGGCGATTTCGTTCCAATTCACTTTCCAAGTAATATTCGGCATGCTAATTACATTGCCGGTTGCCAAATTGCATTATCTCTTATAGTTTCCGAGATATGGACTATAGATAATTTACACCTTAGGCTCTGCTTCTAACTTGGGCCCAAATTGTAAAATGGTCTTATCTATTGGCGATTTCTTTCCAATTCACTTTCCAAGTAATATTCGGCATGCTAATTACATTGCCGGTTACCAAATTGCATTATCTCTTATAGTTTCCGAGATATGGACTATCGATAATTTACACCTTAGGCTCTGCTTCTAACTTGGGCCCAAATTGTAAAATGGTCTTATCTATTGGCGATTTCGTTCCAATTCACATTCCAAGTAATATTCGGCATGCTAATTACATTGCCGGTGGCCAAGTTGCATTATCTCTTATAGTTTCCGAGATATGAACTATCGATAATTTACACCTTAGGCTCTGCTTCTAACTTGGGCCCAAATTGTAAAATGGTCTTATCTATTGGCGATTTCGTTCCAATTCACATTCCAAGTAATATTCGGCATGCTAATTACATTGCCGGTTGCCAAATTGCATTATCTCTTATTGTTTCCGAGATATGGACTATAGATAATTTACACCTTAGGCTCTGCTTCTAACTTGGGCCCAAATTGTAAAATGGTCTTATCTATTGGCGATTTCTTTCCAATTCACTTTCCAAGTAATATTCGGCATGCTAATTACATTGCCGGTTGCCAAATTGCATTATCTCTTATAGTTTCCGAGATATGGACTATCGATAATTTACACCTTAGGCTCTGCTTCTAACTTGGGCCCAAATTGTAAAATGGTCTTATCTATTGGCGATTTCGTTCCAATTCACATTCCAAGTAATATTCGGCATGCTAATTACATTGCCGGTGGCCAAGTTGCATTATCTCTTATAGTTTCCGAGATATGAACTATCGATAATTTACACCTTAGGCTCTGCTTCTAACTTGGGCCCAAATTGTAAAATGGTCTTATCTATTGGCGATTTCGTTCCAATTCACATTCCAAGTAATATTCGGCATGCTAATTACATTGCCGGTTGCCAAATTGCATTATCTCTTTTAGTTTCCGAGATATGGACTATCGATAATTTACACCTTAGGCTCTGCTTCTAACTTGGGCCCAAATTGTAAAATGGTCTTATCTATTGGCGATTTCGTTCCAATTCACATTCCAAGTAATATTCGGCATGCTAATTACATTGCCGGTTGCCAAATTGCATTATCTCTTATAGTTTCCGAGATATGGACTATCGATAATTTACACCTTAGGCTCTGCTTCTAACTTGGGCCCAAATTGTAAAATGGCCTTATCTATTGGCGATTTCGTTCCAATTCACATTCCAAGTAATATTCGGCATGCTAATTACATTGCCGGTGGCCAAATTGAATTATCTCTTATAGTTTCCGAGATATGGACTATCGATAATTTACATCTTAGGCTCTGCTTCTAAATTGGGCCCAAATTGTAAAATGGTCTTATCTATTGGCGATTTCGTTCCAATTCACATTCCAAGTAATATTCGGCATGCTAATTACATTGCCGTTTGCCAAATTGCATTATCTCTTATAGTTTCCGAGATATGGACTATCGATAATTTACACCTTAGGCTCTGCTTCTAACTTGGGCCCAAATTGTAAAATGGTCTTATCTATTGCCGATTTCGTTCCAATTCACATTACAAGTAATATTCGGCATGCTAATTACATTGCCGGTTGCCAAATTGCATTATCTCTTATAGTTTCCGAGATATGGACTATCGATAATTTACACCTTAGGCTCTGCTTCTAACTTGGGCCCAAATTGTAAAATGGTCTTATCTATTGGCGATTTCGTTCCAATTCACATTCCAAGTAATATCTGGCATGCTAATTACATTGCCGGTTGCCAAATTGAATTATCTCTTATAGTTTCCGAGATATGGACTATCGATAATTTACACCTTAATCTCTGCTTCTAACTTGGGCCCAAATTGTAAAATGGTCTTACCTATTGGCGATTTCGTTCCAATTCACATTCCAAGTAATATTCGGCATGCTAATTACATTGCCGGTTGCCAAATTGCATTATCTCTTATAGTTTCCGAGATATGGACTATCGATAATTTACACCTTAGGCTCTGCTTCTAAATTGGGCCCAAATTGTAAAATGGTCTTATCTATTGGCGATTTCGTTCCAATTCATTTTGCAAGTAATATTCGGCATGCTAATTACATTGCCGGTTGCCAAATTGCATTATCTCTTATAGTTTCCGAGATATGGACTATAGATAATTTACACCTTAGGCTCTGCTTCTAACTTGGGCCCAAATTGTAAAATGGTCTTATCTATTGGCGATTTCTTTCCAATTCACTTTCCAAGTAATATTCGGCATGCTAATTACATTGCCGGTTGCCAAATTGCATTATCTCTTATAGTTTCCGAGATATGGACTATCGATAATTTACACCTTAGGCTCTGCTTCTAACTTGGGCCCAAATTGTAAAATGGTCTTATCTATTGGCGATTTCGTTCCAATTCACATTCCAAGTAATATTCGGCATGCTAATTACATTGCCGGTATCCAAGTTGCATTATCTCTTATAGTTTCCGAGATATGGACTATCGATAATTTACACCTTAGGCTCTGCTTCTAACTTGGGCCCAAATTGTAAAATGGTCTTATCTATTGGCGATTTCGTTCCAATTCACAATCCAAGTAATATTCGGCATGCTAATTACATTGCCGGTTGCCAAATTGCATTATCTCTTATAGTTTCCGAGATATGGACTATCGATAATTTACACCTTAGGCTCTGCTTCTAACTTGGGCCCAAATTGTAAAATGGTCTTATCTATTGGCGATTTCGTTCCAATTCACATTCCAAGTAATATCCGGCATGCTAATTACATTGCCGGTTGCCAAATTGCATTATCTCTTATAGTTTCCGAGATATGGACTATCGATAATTTACACCTTAGGCTCTGCTTCTAACTTGGGCCCAAATTGTAAAATGGTCTTATCTATTGGCGATTTCGTTCCAATTCACATTACAAGTAATATCCGGCATGCTAATTACATTGCCGGTTGCCAAATTGAATTATCTCTTATAGTTTCCGAGATATGGACTATCGATAATTTACACCTTAGGCTCTGCTTCTAACTTGGGCCCAAATTGTAAAATGGTCTTACCTATTCTCGATTTTGTTCCAATTCACATTCCAAGTAATATTCGGCATGCTAATTACATTGCCGGTTGCCAAATTGCATTATCTCTTATAGTTGCCGAGATATGGACTATCGATAATTTACACCTTAGGCTCTGCTTCTAACTTGGGCCCAAATTGTAAAATGGTCTTATCTATTGGCGATTTCGTTCCAATTCACATTCCAAGTAATATTCGGCATGCTAATTACATTGCCGGTTGCCAAATTGCATTATCTCTTATAGTTTCCGAGATATGGACTATCGATAATTTACACCTTAGGGTCCGCTTCTAACTTGGGCCCAAATTGTAAAATGGTCTTATCTATTGGCGATTTCGTTCCAATTCACTTTCCAAGTAATATTCGGCATGCTAATTACATTGCCGGTTGCCAAATTGCATTATATCTTATAGTTTCCGAGATATGGACTATCGATAATTTACACCTTAGGTTCTGCTTCTAACTTGGGCCCAAATTGTAAAATCGTCTTATCTATTGGCGATTTCGTTCCAATTCACATTCCAAGTAATATTCGGCATGCTAATTACATTGCCGGTTGCCAAATTGCATTATCTCTTATAGTTTCCGAGATATGGACTATCGATAATTTACACCTTAGGCTCTGCTCCTAACTTGGGCCCAAATTGTAAAATGGTCTTATCTATTGGCGATTTCGTTCCAATTCACTCTCCAAGTATTATTCGGCATGCTAATTACATTGCCGGTTGCCAAATTGCATTATCTCTTATAGTTTCCGAGATATGGACTATAGATAATTTACACCTTAGGCTCTGCTTCTAACTTGGGCCCAAATTGTAAAATGGTCTTATCTATTGGCGATTTCTTTCCAATTCACTTTCCAAGTAATATTCGGCATGCTAATTACATTGCCGGTTGCCAAATTGCATTATCTCTTATAGTTTCCGAGATATGGACTATCGATAATTTACACCTTAGGCTCTGCTTCTAACTTGGGCCCAAATTGTAAAATGGTCTTATCTATTGGCGATTTCGTTCCAATTCACATTCCAAGTAATATTCGGCATGCTAATTACATTGCCCGTTGCCAAATTGCATTATCTCTTATAGTTTCCGAGATATGGACTATCGATAATTTACACCTTAGGTTCTGCTTCTAACTTGGGCCCAAATTGTAAAATCGTCTTATCTATTGGCGATTTCGTTCCAATTCACATTCCAAGTAATATTCGGCATGCTAATTACATTGCCGGTTGCCAAATTGCATTATCTCTTATAGTTTCCGAGATATGGACTATCGATAATTTACACCTTAGGCTCTGCTCCTAACTTGGGCCCAAATTGTAAAATGGTCTTATCTATTGGCGATTTCGTTCCAATTCACATTCCAAGTAATATCCGGCATGCTAATTACATTGCCGGTTGCCAAATTGAATTATCTCTTATAGTTTCCGAGATATGGACTATCGATAATTTACACCTTAGGCTCTGCTTCTAACTTGGGCCCAAATTGTAAAATGGTCTTACCTATTGGCGATTTCGTTCCAATTCACATTCCAAGTAATATTCGGCATGCTAATTACATTGCCGGTTGCCAAATTGCATTATCTCTTATAGTTTCCGAGATATGGACTATCGATAATTTACACCTTAGGCTCTGCTTCTAAATTGGGCCCAAATTGTAAAATGGTCTTATCTATTGGCGATTTCGTTCCAATTCACTCTCCAAGTAATATTCGGCATGCTAATTACATTGCCGGTTGCCAAATTGCATTATCTCTTATAGTTTCCGAGATATGGACTATAGATAATTTACACCTTAGGCTCTGCTTCTAACTTGGGCCCAAATTGTAAAATGGTCTTATCTATTGGCGATTTCGTTCCAATTCACATTCCAAGTAATATTCGGCATGCTAATTACATTGCCGGTATCCAAGTTGCATTATCTCTTATAGTTTCCGAGATATGGACTATCGATAATATACACCTTAGGCTCTGCTTCTAACTTGGGCCCAAATTGTAAAATGGTCTTATCTATTGGCGATTTCGTTCCAATTCACATTCCAAGTAATATTCGGCATGCTAATTACATTGCCGGTTGCCAAATTGCATTATCTCTTATAGTTTCCGAGATATGGACTATCGATAATTTACACCTTAGGCTCTGCTTCTAACTTGGGCCCAAATTGTAAAATGGTCTTATCTATTGGCGATTTCATTCCAATTCACATTCCAAGTAATATTCGGCATGCTCATTACATTGCCGGTTGCCAAATTGCATTATCTCTTATAGTTTCCGAGATATGGACTATCGATAATTTACACCTTAGGCTCTGCTTCTAACTTGGGCCCAAATTGTAAAATGGTCTTATCTATTGGCGATTTCGTTCCAATTCACATTCCAAGTAATATTCGGCATGCTAATTACATTGCCGGTTGCCAAATTGCATTATCTCTTGTAGTTTCCGAGATATGGACTATCGATAATTTACACCTTAGGCTCTGCTTCTAACTTGGGCCCAAATTGTAAAATCGCCTTATCTATAGGCGATTTCGTTCCAATTCACATTCCAAGTAATATTCGGCATGCTAATTACATTGCCGGTTGCCAAATTGCATTATCTCTTATAGTTTCCGAGATATGGACTATCGATAATTTACACCTTAGGCTCTGCTTCTAACTTGGGCCCAAATTGTAAAATGGTCTTACCTATTCTCGATTTCGTTCCAATTCACATTCCAAGTAATATTCGGCATGCTAATTACATTGCCGGTTGCCAAATTGCATTATCTCTTATAGTTGCCGAGATATGGACTATCGATAATTTACACCTTAGGCTCTGCTTCTAACTTGGGCCCAAATTGTAAAGTGGTCTTATCTATTGGCGATTTCGTTCCAATTCACATTCCAAGTAATATTCGGCATGCTAATTACATTGCCGGTTGCCAAATTGCATTATCTCTTATAGTTTCCGAGATATGGACTATCGATAATTTACACCTTAGGCTCCGCTTCTAACTTGGGCCCAAATTGTAAAATGGTCTTATCTATTGGCGATTTCGTTCCAATTCACTTTCCAAGTAATATTCGGCATGCTAATTACATTGCCGGTTGCCAAATTGCATTATCTCTTATAGTTTCCGAGATATGGACTATAGATAATTTACACCTTAGGCTCTGCTTCTAACTTGGGCCCAAATTGTAAAATGGTCTTATCTATTGGCGATTTCTTTCCAATTCACTTTCCAAGTAATATTCGGCATGCTAATTACATTGCCGGTTACCAAATTGCATTATCTCTTATAGTTTCCGAGATATGGACTATCGATAATTTACACCTTAGGCTCTGCTTCTAACTTGGGCCCAAATTGTAAAATGGTCTTATCTATTGGCGATTTCGTTCCAATTCACATTCCAAGTAATATTCGGCATGCTAATTACATTGCCGGTGGCCAAGTTGCATTATCTCTTATAGTTTCCGAGATATGAACTATCGATAATTTACACCTTAGGCTCTGCTTCTAACTTGGGCCCAAATTGTAAAATGGTCTTATCTATTGGCGATTTCGTTCCAATTCACATTCCAAGTAATATTCGGCATGCTAATTACATTGCCGGTTGCCAAATTGCATTATCTCTTATTGTTTCCGAGATATGGACTATAGATAATTTACACCTTAGGCTCTGCTTCTAACTTGGGCCCAAATTGTAAAATGGTCTTATCTATTGGCGATTTCTTTCCAATTCACTTTCCAAGTAATATTCGGCATGCTAATTACATTGCCGGTTGCCAAATTGCATTATCTCTTATAGTTTCCGAGATATGGACTATCGATAATTTACACCTTAGGCTCTGCTTCTAACTTGGGCCCAAATTGTAAAATGGTCTTATCTATTGGCGATTTCGTTCCAATTCACATTCCAAGTAATATTCGGCATGCTAATTACATTGCCGGTGGCCAAGTTGCATTATCTCTTATAGTTTCCGAGATATGAACTATCGATAATTTACACCTTAGGCTCTGCTTCTAACTTGGGCCCAAATTGTAAAATGGTCTTATCTATTGGCGATTTCGTTCCAATTCACATTCCAAGTAATATTCGGCATGCTAATTACATTGCCGGTTGCCAAATTGCATTATCTCTTTTAGTTTCCGAGATATGGACTATCGATAATTTACACCTTAGGCTCTGCTTCTAACTTGGGCCCAAATTGTAAAATGGTCTTATCTATTGGCGATTTCGTTCCAATTCACATTCCAAGTAATATTCGGCATGCTAATTACATTGCCGGTTGCCAAATTGCATTATCTCTTATAGTTTCCGAGATATGGACTATCGATAATTTACACCTTAGGCTCTGCTTCTAACTTGGGCCCAAATTGTAAAATGGCCTTATCTATTGGCGATTTCGTTCCAATTCACATTCCAAGTAATATTCGGCATGCTAATTACATTGCCGGTGGCCAAATTGAATTATCTCTTATAGTTTCCGAGATATGGACTATCGATAATTTACATCTTAGGCTCTGCTTCTAAATTGGGCCCAAATTGTAAAAATTATCTATTGGCGATTTCGTTCCAATTCACATTCCAAGTAATATTCGGCATGCTAATTACATTGCCGTTTGCCAAATTGCATTATCTCTTATAGTTTCCGAGATATGGACTATCGATAATTTACACCTTAGGCTCTGCTTCTAACTTGGGCCCAAATTGTAAAATGGTCTTATCTATTGCCGATTTCGTTCCAATTCACATTACAAGTAATATTCGGCATGCTAATTACATTGCCGGTTGCCAAATTGCATTATCTCTTATAGTTTCCGAGATATGGACTATCGATAATTTACACCTTAGGCTCTGCTTCTAACTTGGGCCCAAATTGTAAAATGGTCTTATCTATTGGCGATTTCATTCCAATTCACATTCCAAGTAATATTCGGCATGCTAATTACATTGCCCGTTGCCAAATTGCATTATCTCTTATAGTTTCCGAGATATGGACTATCGATAATTTACACCTTAGGCTCTGCTTCTAACTTGGGCCCAAATTGTAAAATCGTCTTATCTATTGGCGATTTCGTTCCAATTCACATTCCAAGTAATATTCGGCATGCTAATTACATTGCCGGTTGCCAAATTGCATTATCTCTTATAGTTTCCGAGATATGGACTATCGATAATTTACACCTTAGGCTCTGCTTCTAACTTGGGCCCAAATTGTAAAATGGTCTTATCTATTGGCGATTTCGTTCCAATTCACATTCCAAGTAATATCTGGCATGCTAATTACATTGCCGGTTGCCAAATTGAATTATCTCTTATAGTTTCCGAGATATGGACTATCGATAATTTACACCTTAATCTCTGCTTCTAACTTGGGCCCAAATTGTAAAATGGTCTTACCTATTGGCGATTTCGTTCCAATTCACATTCCAAGTAATATTCGGCATGCTAATTACATTGCCGTTTGCCAAATTGCATTATCTCTTATAGTTTCCGAGATATGGACTATCGATAATTTACACCTTAGGCTCTGCTTCTAAATTGGGCCCAAATTGTAAAATGGTCTTATCTATTGGCGATTTCGTTCCAATTCATTTTGCAAGTAATATTCGGCATGCTAATTACATTGCCGGTTGCCAAATTGCATTATCTCTTATAGTTTCCGAGATATGGACTATAGATAATTTACACCTTAGGCTCTGCTTCTAACTTGGGCCCAAATTGTAAAATGGTCTTATCTATTGGCGATTTCTTTCCAATTCACTTTCCAAGTAATATTCGGCATGCTAATTACATTGCCGGTTGCCAAATTGCATTATCTCTTATAGTTTCCGAGATATGGACTATCGATAATTTACACCTTAGGCTCTGCTTCTAACTTGGGCCCAAATTGTAAAATGGTCTTATCTATTGGCGATTTCGTTCCAATTCACATTCCAAGTAATATTCGGCATGCTAATTACATTGCCGGTATCCAAGTTGCATTATCTCTTATAGTTTCCGAGATATGGACTATCGATAATTTACACCTTAGGCTCTGCTTCTAACTTGGGCCCAAATTGTAAAATGGTCTTATCTATTGGCGATTTCGTTCCAATTCACAATCCAAGTAATATTCGGCATGCTAATTACATTGCCGGTTGCCAAATTGCATTATCTCTTATAGTTTCCGAGATATGGACTATCGATAATTTACACCTTAGGCTCTGCTTCTAACTTGGGCCCAAATTGTAAAATGGTCTTATCTATTGGCGATTTCGTTCCAATTCACATTCCAAGTAATATCCGGCATGCTAATTACATTGCCGGTTGCCAAATTGCATTATCTCTTATAGTTTCCGAGATATGGACTATCGATAATTTACACCTTAGGCTCTGCTTCTAACTTGGGCCCAAATTGTAAAATGGTCTTATCTATTGGCGATTTCGTTCCAATTCACATTACAAGTAATATCCGGCATGCTAATTACATTGCCGGTTGCCAAATTGAATTATCTCTTATAGTTTCCGAGATATGGACTATCGATAATTTACACCTTAGGCTCTGCTTCTAACTTGGGCCCAAATTGTAAAATGGTCTTACCTATTCTCGATTTTGTTCCAATTCACATTCCAAGTAATATTCGGCATGCTAATTACATTGCCGGTTGCCAAATTGCATTATCTCTTATAGTTGCCGAGATATGGACTATCGATAATTTACACCTTAGGCTCTGCTTCTAACTTGGGCCCAAATTGTAAAATGGTCTTATCTATTGGCGATTTCGTTCCAATTCACATTCCAAGTAATATTCGGCATGCTAATTACATTGCCGGTTGCCAAATTGCATTATCTCTTATAGTTTCCGAGATATGGACTATCGATAATTTACACCTTAGGGTCCGCTTCTAACTTGGGCCCAAATTGTAAAATGGTCTTATCTATTGGCGATTTCGTTCCAATTCACTTTCCAAGTAATATTCGGCATGCTAATTACATTGCCGGTTGCCAAATTGCATTATATCTTATAGTTTCCGAGATATGGACTATAGATAATTTACACCTTAGGCTCTGCTTCTAACTTGGGCCCAAATTGTAAAATGGTCTTATCTATTGGCGATTTCTTTCCAATTCACTTTCCAAGTAATATTCGGCATGCTAATTACATTGCCGGTTACCAAATTGCATTATCTCTTATAGTTTCCGAGATATGGACTATCGATAATTTACTCCTTAGGCTCTGCTTCTAACTTGGGCCCAAATTGTAAAATGGTCTTATCTATTGGCGATTTCGTTCCAATTCACATTCCAAGTAATATTCGGCATGCTAATTACATTGCCGGTGGCCAAGTTGCATTATCTCTTATAGTTTCCGAGATATGAACTATCGATAATTTACACCTTAGGCTCTGCTTCTAACTTGGGCCCAAATTGTAAAATGGTCTTATCTATTGGCGATTTCGTTCCAATTCACATTCCAAGTAATATTCGGCATGCTAATTACATTGCCGGTTGCCAAATTGCATTATCTCTTATAGTTTCCGAGATATGGACTATAGATAATTTACACCTTAGGCTCTGCTTCTAACTTGGGCCCAAATTGTAAAATGGTCTTATCTATTGGCGATTTCTTTCCAATTCACTTTCCAAGTAATATTCGGCATGCTAATTACATTGCCGGTTGCCAAATTGCATTATCTCTTATAGTTTCCGAGATATGGACTATCGATAATTTACACCTTAGGCTCTGCTTCTAACTTGGGCCCAAATTGTAAAATGGTCTTATCTATTGGCGATTTCGTTCCAATTCACATTCCAAGTAATATTCGGCATGCTAATTACATTGCCGGTGGCCAAGTTGCATTATCTCTTATAGTTTCCGAGATATGAACTATCGATAATTTACACCTTAGGCTCTGCTTCTAACTTGGGCCCAAATTGTAAAATGGTCTTATCTATTGGCGATTTCGTTCCAATTCACATTCCAAGTAATATTCGGCATGCTAATTACATTGCCGGTTGCCAAATTGCATTATCTCTTTTAGTTTCCGAGATATGGACTATCGATAATTTACACCTTAGGCTCTGCTTCTAACTTGGGCCCAAATTGTAAAATGGCCTTATCTATTGGCGATTTCGTTCCAATTCACATTCCAAGTAATATTCGGCATGCTAATTACATTGCCGGTGGCCAAATTGAATTATCTCTTATAGTTTCCGAGATATGGACTATCGATAATTTACATCTTAGGCTCTGCTTCTAAATTGGGCCCAAATTGTAAAATGGTCTTATCTATTGGCGATTTCGTTCCAATTCACATTCCAAGTAATATTCGGCATGCTAATTACATTGCCGGTTGCCAAATTGCATTATCTCTTATAGTTTCCGAGATATGGACTATCGATAATTTACACCTTAGGCTCTGCTTCTAACTTGGGCCCAAATTGTAAAATGGTCTTATCTATTGCCGATTTCGTTCCAATTCACATTACAAGTAATATTCGGCATGCTAATTACATTGCCGGTTGCCAAATTGCATTATCTCTTATAGTTTCCGAGATATGGACTATCGATAATTTACACCTTAGGCTCTGCTTCTAACTTGGGCCCAAATTGTAAAATGGTCTTATCTATTGGCGATTTCATTCCAATTCACATTCCAAGTAATATTCGGCATGCTAATTACATTGCCCGTTGCCAAATTGCATTATCTCTTATAGTTTCCGAGATATGGACTATCGATAATTTACACCTTAGGCTCTGCTTCTAACTTGGGCCCAAATTGTAAAATCGTCTTATCTATTGGCGATTTCGTTCCAATTCACATTCCAAGTAATATTCGGCATGCTAATTACATTGCCGGTTGCCAAATTGCATTATCTCTTATAGTTTCCGAGATATGGACTATCTATAATTTACACCTTAGGCTCTGCTTCTAACTTGGGATCAAATTGTAAAATGGTCTTATCTATTGGCGATTTCGTTCCAATTCACATTCCAAGTAATATCTGGCATGCTAATTACATTGCCGGTTGCCAAATTGAATTATCTCTTATAGTTTCCGAGATATGGACTATCGATAATTTACACCTTAATCTCTGCTTCTAACTTGGGCCCAAATTGTAAAATGGTCTTACCTATTGGCGATTTCGTTCCAATTCACATTCCAAGTAATATTCGGCATGCTAATTACATTGCCGGTTGCCAAATTGCATTATCTCTTATAGTTTCCGAGATATGGACTATCGATAATTTACACCTTAGGCTCTGCTTCTAAATTGGGCCCAAATTGTAAAATTGTCTTATCTATTGGCGATTTCGTTCCAATTCACTTTGCAAGTAATATTCGGCATGCTAATTACATTGCCGGTTGCCAAATTGCATTATCTCTTATAGTTTCCGAGATATGGACTATAGATAATTTACACCTTAGGCTCTGCTTCTAACTTGGGCCCAAATTGTAAAATGGTCTTATCTATTGGCGATTTCTTTCCAATTCACTTTCCAAGTAATATTCGGCATGCTAATTACATTGCCGGTTGCCAAATTGCATTATCTCTTATAGTTTCCGAGATATGGACTATCGATAATTTACACCTTAGGCTCTGCTTCTAACTTGGGCCCAAATTGTAAAATGGTCTTATCTATTGGCGATTTCGTTCCAATTCACATTCCAAGTAATATTCGGCATGCTAATTACATTGCCGGTATCCAAGTTGCATTATCTCTTATAGTTTCCGAGATATGGACTATCGATAATTTACACCTTAGGCTCTGCTTCTAACTTGGGCCCAAATTGTAAAATGGTCTTATCTATTGGCGATTTCGTTCCAATTCACATTCCAAGTAATATTCGGCATGCTAATTACATTGCCGGTTGCCAAATTGCATTATCTCTTATAGTTTCCGAGATATGGACTATCGATAATTTACACCTTAGGCTCTGCTTCTAACTTGGGCCCAAATTGTAAAATGGTCTTATCTATTGGCGATTTCGTTCCAATTCACATTCCAAGTAATATCCGGCATGCTAATTACATTGCCGGTTGCCAAATTGAATTATCTCTTATAGTTTCCGAGATATGGACTATCGATAATTTACACCCTAGGCTCTGCTTCTAACTTGGGCCCAAATTGTAAAATGGTCTTACCTATTGGCGATTTCGTTCCAATTCACATTCCAAGTAATATCCCGCATGCTAATTACATTGCCGGTTGCCAAATTGAATTATCTCTTATAGTTTCCGAGATATGGACTATCGATAATTTACACCTTAGGCTCTGCTTCTAACTTGGGCCCAAATTGTAAAATGGTCTTACCTATTGGCGATTTCGTTCCAATTCACATTCCAAGTAATATCCCGCATGCTAATTACATTGCCGGTTGCCAAATTGAATTATCTCTTATAGTTTCCGAGATATGGACTATCGATAATTTACACCTTAGGCTCTGCTTCTAACTTGGGCCCAAATTGTAAAATGGTCTTATCTATTGGCGATTTCTTTCCAATTCACTTTCCAAGTAATATTCGGCATGCTAATTACATTGCCGGTTGCCAAATTGCATTATCTCTTATAGTTTCCGAGATATGGACTATCGATAATTTACACCTTAGGCTCTGCTTCTAACTTGGGCCCAAATTGTAAAATGGTCTTATCTATTGGCGATTTCGTTCCAATTCACATTCCAAGTAATATTCGGCATGCTAATTACATTGCCGGTATCCAAGTTGCATTATCTCTTATAGTTTCCGAGATATGGACTATCGATAATTTACACCTTAGGCTCTGCTTCTAACTTGGGCCCAAATTGTAAAATGGTCTTATCTATTGGCGATTTCGTTCCAATTCACATTCCAAGTAATATTCGGCATGCTAATTACATTGCCGGTTGCCAAATTGCATTATCTCTTATAGTTTCCGAGATATGGACTATCGATAATTTACACCTTAGGCTCTGCTTCTAACTTGGGCCCAAATTGTAAAATGGTCTTATCTATTGGCGATTTCGTTCCAATTCACATTCCAAGTAATATCCGGCATGCTAATTACATTGCCGGTTGCCAAATTGCATTATCTCTTATAGTTTCCGAGATATGGACTATCGATAATTTACACCTTAGGCTCTGCTTCTAACTTGGGCCCAAATTGTAAAATGGTCTTATCTATTGGCGATTTCGTTCCAATTCACATTACAAGTAATATCCGGCATGCTAATTACATTGCCGGTTGCCAAATTGAATTATCTCTTATAGTTTCCGAGATATGGACTATCGATAATTTACACCTTAGGCTCTGCTTCTAACTTGGGCCCAAATTGTAAAATGGTCTTACCTATTCTCGATTTCGTTCCAATTCACATTCCAAGTAATATTCGGCATGCTAATTACATTGCCGGTTGCCAAATTGCATTATCTCTTATAGTTGCCGAGATATGGACTATCGATAATTTACACCTTAGGCTCTGCTTCTAACTTGGGCCCAAATTGTAAAATGGTCTTATCTATTGGCGATTTCGTTCCAATTCACATTCCAAGTAATATTCGGCATGCTAATTACATTGCCGGTTGCCAAATTGCATTATCTCTTATAGTTTCCGAGATATGGACTATCGATAATTTACACCTTAGGCTCCGCTTCTAATTTGGGCCCAAATTGTAAAATGGTCTTATCTATTGGCGATTTCGTTCCAATTCAATTTCCAAGTAATATTCGGCATGCTAATTACATTGCCGGTTGCCAAATTGCATTATCTCTTATAGTTTCCGAGATATGGACTATAGATAATTTACACCTAAGGCTCTGCTTCTAACTTGGGCCCAAATTGTAAAATGGTCTTATCTATTGGCGATTTCTTTCCAATTCACTTTCCAAGTAATATTCGGCATGCTAATTACATTGCCGGTTACCAAATTGCATTATCTCTTATAGTTTCCGAGATATGGACTATCGATAATTTACACCTTAGGCTCTGCTTCTAACTTGGGCCCAAATTGTAAAATGGTCTTATCTATTGGCGATTTCGTTCCAATTCACATTCCAAGTAATATTCGGCATGCTAATTACATTGCCAGTGGCCAAGTTGCATTATCTCTTATAGTTTCCGAGATATGAACTATCGATAATTTACACCTTAGGCTCTGCTTCTAACTTGGGCCCAAATTGTAAAATGGTCTTATCTATTGGCGATTTCGTTCCAATTCACATTCCAAGTAATATTCGGCATGCTAATTACATTGCCGGTTGCCAAATTGCATTATCTCTTATAGTTTCCGAGATATGGACTATAGATAATTTACACCTTAGGCTCTGCTTCTAACTTGGGCCCAAATTGTAAAATGGTCTTATCTATTGGCGATTTCTTTCCAATTCACTTTCCAAGTAATATTCGGCATGCTAATTACATTGCCGGTTGCCAAATTGCATTATCTCTTATAGTTTCCGAGATATGGACTATCGATAATTTACACCTTAGGCTCTGCTTCTAACTTGGGCCCAAATTGTAAAATGGTCTTATCTATTGGCGATTTCGTTCCAATTCACATTCCAAGTAATATTCGGCATGCTAATTACATTGCCGGTGGCCAAGTTGCATTATCTCTTATAGTTTCCGAGATATGAACTATCGATAATTTACACCTTAGGCTCTGTTTCTAACTTGGGCCCAAATTGTAAAATGGTCTTATCTATTGGCGATTTCGTTCCAATTCACATTCCAAGTAATATTCGGCATGCTAATTACATTGCCGGTTGCCAAATTGCATTATCTCTTTTAGTTTCCGAGATATGGACTATCGATAATTTACACCTTAGGCTCTGCTTCTAACTTGGGCCCAAATTGTAAAATGGTCTTATCTATTGGCGATTTCGTTCCAATTCACATTCCAAGTAATATTCGGCATGCTAATTACATTGCCGGTTGCCAAATTGCATTATCTCTTATAGTTTCCGAGATATGGACTATCGATAATTTACACCTTAGGCTCTGCTTCTAACTTGGGCCCAAATTGTAAAATGGCCTTATCTATTGGCGATTTCGTTCCAATTCACATTCCAAGTAATATTCGGCATGCTAATTACATTGCCGGTGGCCAAATTGAATTATCTCTTATAGTTTCCGAGATATGGACTATCGATAATTTACACCTTAGGCTCTGCTTCTAACTTGGGCCCAAATTGTAAAATGGTCTTATCTATTGGCGATTTCATTCCAATTCACATTCCAAGTAATATTCGTCATGCTAATTACATTGCCCGTTGCCAAATTGCATTATCTCTTATAGTTTCCGAGATATGGACTATCGATAATTTACACCTTAGGCTCTGCTTCTAACTTGGGCCCAAATTGTAAAATCGTCTTATCTATTGGCGATTTCGTTCCAATTCACATTCCAAGTAATATTCGGCATGCTAATTACATTGCCGGTTGCCAAATTGCATTATCTCTTATAGTTTCCGAGATATGGACTATCGATAATTTACACCTTAGGCTCTGCTTCTAACTTGGGCCCAAATTGTAAAATGGTCTTATCTATTGGCGATTTCGTTCCAATTCACATTCCAAGTAATATCTGGCATGCTAATTACATTGCCGGTTGCCAAATTGAATTATCTCTTATAGTTTCCGAGATATGGACTATCGATAATTTACACCTTAATCTCTGCTTCTAACTTGGGCCCAAATTGTAAAATGGTCTTACCTATTGGCGATTTCGTTCCAATTCACATTCCAAGTAATATTCGGCATGCTAATTACATTGCCGGTTGCCAAATTGCATTATCTCTTATAGTTTCCGAGATATGGACTATCGATAATTTACACCTTAGGCTCTGCTTCTAAATTGGGCCCAAATTGTAAAATGGTCTTATCTATTGGCGATTTCGTTCCAATTCACATTCCAAGTAATATTCGGCATGCTAATTACATTGCCGGTATCCAAGTTGCATTATCTCTTATAGTTTCCGAGATATGGACTATCGATAATTTACACCTTAGGCTCTGCTTCTAACTTGGGCCCAAATTGTAAAATGGTCTTATCTATTGGCGATTTCGTTCCAATTCACATTCCAAGTAATATCCGGCATGCTAATTACATTGCCGGTTGCCAAATTGAATTATCTCTTATAGTTTCCGAGATATGGACTATCGATAATTTACTCCCTAGGCTCTGCTTCTAACTTGGGCCCAAATTGTAAAATGGTCTTACCTATTGGCGATTTCGTTCCAATTCACATTCCAAGTAATATCCCGCATGCTAATTACATTGCCGGTTGCCAAATTGAATTATCTCTTATAGTTTCCGAGATATGGACTATCGATAATTTACACCTTAGGCTCTGCTTCTAACTTGGGCCCAAATTGTAAAATGGTCTTACCTATTGGCGATTTCGTTCCAATTCACATTCCAAGTAATATTCGGCATGCTAATTACATTGCCGGTTGCCAAATTGCATTATCTCTTATAGTTTCCGAGATATGGACTATCGATAATTTACATCTTAGGCTCTGCTTCTAACTTAGGCCCAAATTGTAAAATGGTCTTATCTATTGGCGATTTCGTTCCAATTCACATTCCAAGTA
Source organism: Rhynchophorus ferrugineus (assembly GCF_030347505.1). Lineage (NCBI taxonomy): Eukaryota > Metazoa > Arthropoda > Insecta > Coleoptera > Curculionidae > Rhynchophorus > Rhynchophorus ferrugineus. Next base: position 71,448 of record NW_027472757.1, on the reverse strand, counting down.
ATATTCGGCATGCTAATTACATTGCCGGTTGCCAAATTGCATTATCTCTTATAGTTTCCGAGATATGGACTATCGATAATTTACACCTTAGGCTCTGCTTCTAACTTGGGCCCAAATTGTAAAATGGTCTTATCTATTGCCGATTTCGTTCCAATTCACATTCCAAGTAATATTCGGCATGCTAATTACATTGCCGGTTGCCAAATTGCATTATCTCTTATAGTTTCCGAGATATGGACTATCGATAATTTACATCTTAGGCTCTGCTTCTAACTTAGGCCCAAATTGTAAAATGGTCTTATCCATTGGCGATTTCGTTCCAATTCACATTCCAAGTAATATTCGGCATGCTAATTACATTGCCGGTTGCCAAATTGCATTATCTCTTATAGTTTCCGAGATATGGACTATCGATAATTTACACCTTAGGCTCTGCTTCTAACTTGGGCCCAAATTGTAAAATGGTCTTACCTATTGGCGATTTCGTTCCAATTCACATTCCAAGTAATATTCGGCATGCTAATTACATTGCCGGTTGCCAAATTGCATTATCTCTTATAGTTTCCGAGATATGGACTATCGATAATTTACATCTTAGGCTCTGCTTCTAACTTAGGCCCAAATTGTAAAATGGTCTTATCTATTGGCGATTTCGTTCCAATTCACATTCCAAGTAATATTCGGCATGCTAATTACATTGCCGGTTGCCAAATTGCATTATCTCTTATAGTTTCCGAGATATGGACTATCGATAATTTACATCTTAGGCTATGCTTCTAACTTAGGCCCAAATTGTAAAATGGTCTTATCTATTGGCGATTTCGTTCCAATTCACATTCCAAGTAATATTCGGCATGCTAATTACATTGCCGGTTGCCAAATTGCATTATCTCTTATAGTTTCCGAGATATGGACTATCGATAATTTACACCTTAGGCTCTGCTTCTAACTTGGGCCCAAATTGTAAAATGGTCTTATCTATTGGCGATTTCATTCCAATTCACATTCCAAGTAATATTCGGCATGCTAATTACATTGCCGGTATCCAAGTTGCATTATCTCTTATAGTTTCCGAGATATGGACTATCGATAATATACACCTTAGGCTCTGCTTCTAACTTGGGCCCAAATTGTAAAATGGTCTTATCTATTGGCGATTTCGTTCCAATTCACATTCCAAGTAATATTCGGCATGCTAATTACATTGCCGGTTGCCAAATTGCATTATCTCTTATAGTTTCCGAGATATGGACTATCGATAATTTACACCTTAGGCTCTGCTTCTAACTTGGGCCCAAATTGTAAAATGGTCTTATCTATTGGCGATTTCGTTCCAATTCACATTCCAAGTAATATCCGGCATGCTAATTACATTGCCGGTTGCCAAATTGAATTATCTCTTATAGTTTCCGAGATATGGACTATCGATAATTTACACCCTAGGCTCTGCTTCTAACTTGGGCCCAAATTGTAAAATGGTCTTACCTATTGGCGATTTCGTTCCAATTCACATTCCAAGTAATATCCCGCATGCTAATTACATTGCCGGTTGCCAAATTGAATTATCTCTTATAGTTTCCGAGATATGGACTATCGATAATTTACACCTTAGGCTCTGCTTCTAACTTGGGCCCAAATTGTAAAATGGTCTTACCTATTGGCGATTTCGTTCCAATTCACATTCCAAGTAATATTCGGCATGCTAATTACATTGCCGGTTGCCAAATTGCATTATCTCTTATAGTTTCCGAGATATGGACTATCGATAATTTACACCTTAGGCTCTGCTTCTAACTTGGGCCCAAATTGTAAAATGGTCTTATCTATTGCCGATTTCGTTCCAATTCACATTCCAAGTAATATTCGGCATGCTAATTACATTGCCGGTTGCCAAATTGCATTATCTCTTATAGTTTCCGAGATATGGACTATCGATAATTTACACCTTAGGCTCTGCTTCTAACTTGGGCCCAAATTGTAAAATGGTCTTATCTATTGGCGATTTCATTCCAATTCACATTCCAAGTAATATTCGGCATGCTAATTACATTGCCGGTTGCCAAATTGCATTATCTCTTATAGTTTCCGAGATATGGACTATCGATAATTTACACCTTAGGCTCTGCTTCTAACTTGGGCCCAAATTGTAAAATGGTCTTATCTATTGGCGATTTCGTTCCAATTCACATTCCAAGTAATATTCGGCATGCTAATTACATTGCCGGTTGCCAAATTGCATTATCTCTTGTAGTTTCCGAGATATGGACTATCGATAATTTACACCTTAGGCTCTGCTTCTAACTTGGGCCCAAATTGTAAAATCGCCTTATCTATAGACGATTTCGTTCCAATTCACATTCCAAGTAATATTCGGCATGCTAATTACATTGCCGGTTGCCAAATTGCATTATCTCTTATAGTTTCCGAGATATGGACTATCGATAATTTACACCTTAGGCTCTGCTTCTAACTTGGGCCCAAATTGTAAAATGGTCTTATCTATTGGCGATTTCGTTCCAATTCACATTACAAGTAATATCCGGCATGCTAATTACATTGCCGGTTGCCAAATTGAATTATCTCTTATAGTTTCCGAGATATGGACTATCGATAATTTACACCTTAGGCTCTGCTTCTAACTTGGGCCCAAATTGTAAAATGGTCTTACCTATTCTCGATTTCGTTCCAATTCACATTCCAAGTAATATTCGGCATGCTAATTACATTGCCGGTTACCAAATTGCATTATCTCTTATAGTTTCCGAGATATGGACTATCGATAATTTACACCTTAGGCTCTGCTTCTAACTTGGGCCCAAATTGTAAAATGGTCTTATCTATTGGCGATTTCGTTCCAATTCACATTCCAAGTAATATTCGGCATGCTAATTACATTGCCGGTGGCCAAGTTGCATTATCTCTTATAGTTTCCGAGATATGAACTATCGATAATTTACACCTTAGGCTCTGCTTCTAACTTGGGCCCAAATTGTAAAATGGTCTTATCTATTGGCGATTTCGTTCCAATTCACATTCCAAGTAATATTCGGCATGCTAATTACATTGCCGGTTGCCAAATTGCATTATCTCTTATAGTTTCCGAGATATGGACTATAGATAATTTACACCTTAGGCTCTGCTTCTAACTTGGGCCCAAATTGTAAAATGGTCTTATCTATTGGCGATTTCGTTCCAATTCACATTCCAAGTAATATTCGGCATGCTAATTACATTGCCGGTGGCCAAGTTGCATTATCTCTTATAGTTTCCGAGATATGAACTATCGATAATTTACACCTTAGGCTCTGCTTCTAACTTGGGCCCAAATTGTAAAATGGTCTTATCTATTGGCGATTTCGTTCCAATTCACATTCCAAGTAATATTCGGCATGCTAATTACATTGCCTGTTGCCAAATTGCATTATCTCTTTTAGTTTCCGAGATATGGACTATCGATAATTTACACCTTAGGCTCTGCTTCTAACTTGGGCCCAAATTGTAAAATGGTCTTATCTATTGGCGATTTCGTTCCAATTCACATTCCAAGTAATATTCGGCATGCTAATTACATTGCCGGTTGCCAAATTGCATTATCTCTTATAGTTTCCGAGATATGGACTATCGATAATTTACACCTTAGGCTCTGCTTCTAACTTGGGCCCAAATTGTAAAATGGCCTTATCTATTGGCGATTTCGTTCCAATTCACATTCCAAGTAATATTCGGCATGCTAATTACATTGCCGGTGGCCAAATTGAATTATCTCTTATAGTTTCCGAGATATGGACTATCGATAATTTACATCTTAGGCTCTGCTTCTAACTTGGGCCCAAATTGTAAAATGGTCTTATCTATTGGCGATTTCGTTCCAATTCACATTCCAAGTAATATTCGGCATGCTAATTACATTGCCGGTTGCCAAATTGCATTATCTCTTATAGTTTCCGAGATATGGACTATCGATAATTTACACCTTAGGCTCTGCTTCTAACTTGGGCCCAAATTGTAAAATGGTCTTATCTATTGCCGATTTCGTTCCAATTCACATTACAAGTAATATTCGGCATGCTAATTACATTGCCGGTTGCCAAATTGCATTATCTCTTATAGTTTCCGAGATATGGACTATCGATAATTTACACCTTAGGCTCTGCTTCTAACTTGGGCCCAAATTGTAAAATGGTCTTATCTATTGGCGATTTCATTCCAATTCACATTCCAAGTAATATTCGGCATGCTAATTACATTGCCGGTTGCCAAATTGCATTATCTCTTATAGTTTCCGAGATATGGACTAACGATAATTTACACCTTAGGCTCTGCTTCTAACTTGGGCCCAAATTGTAAAATGGTCTTATCTATTGGCGATTTCGTTCCAATTCACATTCCAAGTAATATTCGGCATGCTAATTACATTGCCGGTTGCCAAATTGCATTATCTCTTATAGTTTCCGAGATATGGACTATCGATAATTTACACCTTAGGCTCTGCTTCTAAATTGGGCCCAAATTGTAAAATGGTCTTATCTATTGGCGATTTCGTTCCTATTCACTTTGCAAGTAATATTCGGCATGCTAATTACATTGCCGGTTGCCAAATTGCATTATCTCTTATAGTTTCCGAGATATGGACTATAGATAATTTACACCTTAGGCTCTGCTTCTAACTTGGGCCCAAATTGTAAAATGGTCTTATCTATTGGCGATTTCTTTCCAATTCACTTTCCAAGTAATATTCGGCATGCTAATTACATTGCCGGTTGCCAAATTGCATTATCTCTTATAGTTTCCGAGATATGGACTATCGATAATTTACACCTTAGGCTCTGCTTCTAACTTGGGCCCAAATTGTAAAATGGTCTTATCTATTGGCGATTTCGTTCCAATTCACATTCCAAGTAATATTCGGCATGCTAATTACATTGCCGGTATCCAAGTTGCATTATCTCTTATAGTTTCCGAGATATGGACTATCGATAATTTACACCTTAGGCTCTGCTTCTAACTTGGGCCCAAATTGTAAAATGGTCTTATCTATTGGCGATTTCGTTCCAATTCACATTCCAAGTAATATTCGGCATGCTAATTACATTGCCGGTTGCCAAATTGCATTATCTCTTATAGTTTCCGAGATATGGACTATCGATAATTTACACCTTAGGCTCTGCTTCTAACTTGGGCCCAAATTGTAAAATGGTCTTTTCTATTGGCGATTCCGTTCCAATTCACATTCCAAGTAATATCCGGCATGCTAATTACATTGCCGGTTGCCAAATTGAATTATCTCTTATAGTTTCCGAGATATGGACTATCGATAATTTACACCCTAGGCTCTGCTTCTAACTTGGGCCCAAATTGTAAAATGGTCTTACCTATTGGCGATTTCGTTCCAATTCACATTCCAAGTAATATCCCGCATGCTAATTACATTGCCGGTTGCCAAATTGAATTATCTCTTATAGTTTCCGAGATATGGACTATCGATAATTTACACCTTAGGCTCTGCTTCTAACTTGGGCCCAAATTGTAAAATGGTCTTACCTATTGGCGATTTCGTTCCAATTCACATTCCAAGTAATATTCGGCATGCTAATTACATTGCCGGTTGCCAAATTGCATTATCTCTTATAGTTTCCGAGATATGGACTATCGATAATTTACATCTTAGGCTCTGCTTCTAACTTGGGCCCAAATTGTAAAATGGTCTTATCTATTGGCGAGTTCGTTCCAATTCACATTCCAAGTAATATTCGGCATGCTAATTACATTGCCGGTTGCCAAATTGCATTATCTCTTATAGTTTCCGAGATATGGACTATCGATAATTTACACCTTAGGCTCAGCTTCTAACTTGGGCCCAAATTGTAAAATGGTCTTATCTATTGCCGATTTCGTTCCAATTCACATTCCAAGTAATATTCGGCATGCTAATTACATTGCCGGTTGCCAAATTGCATTATCTCTTATAGTTTCCGAGATATGGACTATCGATAATTTACACCTTAGGCTCTGCTTCTAACTTGGGCCTAAATTGTAAAATGGTCTTATCTATTGGCGATTTCATTCCAATTCACATTCCAAGTAATATTCGGCATGCTAATTACATTGCCGGTTGCCAAATTGCATTATCTCTTATAGTTTCCGAGATATGGACTATCGATAATTTACACCTTAGGCTCTGCTTCTAACTTGGGCCCAAATTGTAAAATGGTCTTATCTATTGGCGATTTCGTTCCAATTCACATTCCAAGTAATATTCGGCATGCTAATTACATTGCCGGTTGCCAAATTGCATTATCTCTTGTAGTTTCCGAGATATGGACTATCGATAATTTACACCTTAGGCTCTGCTTCTAACTTGGGCCCAAATTGTAAAATCGCCTTATCTATAGGCGATTTCGTTCCAATTCACATTCCAAGTAATATTCGGCATGCTAATTACATTGCCGGTTGCCAAATTGCATTATCTATTATAGTTTCCGAGATATGGACTATCGATAATTTACACCTTAGGCTCTGCTTCTAACTTGGGCCCAAATTGTAAAATGGACTTATCTATTGGCGATTTCGTTCCAATTCACATTACAAGTAATATCCGGCATGCTAATTACATTGCCGGTTGCCAAATTGAATTATCTCTTATAGTTTCCAAGATATGGACTATCGATAATTTACACCTTAGGCTCTGCTTCTAACTTGGGCCCAAATTGTAAAATGGTCTTACCTATTCTCGATTTCGTTCCAATTCACATTCCAAGTAATATTCGGCATGCTAATTACATTGCCGGTTGCCAAATTGCATTATCTCTTATAGTTGCCGAGATATGGACTATCGATAATTTACACCTTAGGCTCTGCTTCTAACTTGGGCCCAAATTGTAAAATGGTCTTATCTATTGGCGATTTCGTTCCAATTCACATTCCAAGTAATATTCGGCATGCTAATTACATTGCCGGTTGCCAAATTGCATTATCTCTTATAGTTTCCGAGATATGGACTATCGATAATTTACACCTTAGGCTCTGCTTCTAACTTGGGCCCAAATTGTAAAATGCTCTTATCTATTGGCGATTTCGTTCCAATTCACTTTCCAAGTAATATTCGGCATGCTAATTACATTGCCGGTTACCAAATTGCATTATCTCTTATAGTTTCCGAGATATGGACTATCGATAATTTACACCTTAGGCTCTGCTTCTAACTTGGGCCCAAATTGTAAAATGGTCTTATCTATTGGCGATTTCGTTCCAATTCACATTCCAAGTAATATTCGGCATGCTAATTACATTGCCGGTGGCCAAGTTGCATTATCTCTTATAGTTTCCGAGATATGAACTATCGATAATTTACACCTTAGGCTCTGCTTCTAACTTGGGCCCAAATTGTAAAATGGTCTTATCTATTGGCGATTTCGTTCCAATTCACATTCCAAGTAATATTCGGCATGCTAATTACATTGCCGGTTGCCAAATTGCATTATCTCTTATAGTTTCCGAGATATGGACTATCGATTGTTTTTAACCTTAGGCTCTGCTTCTAACTTGGACCCAAACTGTAAAATGGTCTTATCTATTGGCGATTTCGTTCCAATTCACATTCCAAGTAATATTCGGCATGCTAATTACATTGCCGGTTACCAAATTGCATTATCTCTTATAGTTTCCGAGATATGGACTATCGATAATTTACACCTTAGGCTCTGCTTCTAACTTGGGCCCAAATTGTAAAATGGTCTTACCTATTGGCGATTTCGTTCCAATTCACATTCCAAGTAATATTCGGCATGCTAATTACATTGCCGGTTGCCAAATTGCATTATCTCTTATAGTTTCCGAGATATGGACTATCGATAATTTACATCTTAGGCTCTGCTTCTAACTTGGGCCCAAATTGTAAAATGGTCTTATCTATTGGCGATTTCGTTCCAATTCACATTCCAAGTAATATTCGGCATGCTAATTACATTGCCGGTTGCCAAATTGCATTATCTCTTATAGTTTCCGAGATATGGACTATCGATTGTTTTTAACCTTAGGCTCTGCTTCTAACTTGGACCCAAACTGTAAAATGGTCTTATCTATTGGCGATTTCGTTCCAATTCACATTCCAAGTAGTATTCGGCATGCTAATTACATTGCCGGTTACCAAATTGCATTATCTCTTATAGTTTCCGAGATATGGACTATCGATAATTTACACCTTAGGCTCTGCTTCTAACTTGGGCCCAAATTGTAAAATGGTCTTATCTATTGGCGATTTCGTTCCAATTCACATTCCAAGTAATATTCGGCATGCTAATTACATTGCCGGTTGCCAAATTGCATTATCTCTTATAGATTCCGAGATATGGACTATCGATAATTTACACCTTAGGCTCTGCTTCTAACTTGGGCCCAAATTGTAAAATGGTCTTATCTATTGGCAATTTCGTCCCAATTCACATTCCAAGTAATATTCGGCATGCTAATTACATTGCCGGTTGCGAAATTGTATTATCTCTTATAGTTTCCGAGATATGGACTATCGATAATTTACACCTTAGGCTCTGCTTCTAACTTGGGCCCAAATTGTAAAATGGTCTTATCTATTGGCGATTTCGTTCCAATTCACATTCCAAGTAATATTCGGCATGCTAATTACATTGCCGGTTGCCAAATTGCATTATCTCTTTTAGTTTCCGAGATATGGACTATCGATAATTTACACCTTAGGCTCTGCTTCTAACTTGGGCCCAAATTGTAAAATGGTCTTATCTATTGGCGATTTCGTTCCAATTCACATTCCAAGTAATATTCGGCATGCTAATTACATTGCCGGTTGCCAAATTGCATTATCTCTTATAGTTTCCGAGATATGGACTATCGATCATTTACACCTTAGGCTCTGCTTCTAACTTGGGCCCAAATTGTAAAATGGTCTTATCTATTGGCGATTTCGTTCCAATTCACATTCCAAGTAATATTCGGCATGCTAATTACATTGCCGGTTGCCAAATTGAATTATCTCTTATAGTTTCCGAGATATGGACTATCGATAATTTACACCCTAGGCTCTGCTTCTAACTTGGGCCCAAATTGTAAAATGGTCTTACCTATTGGCGATTTCGTTCCAATTCACATTCAAAGTAATATTCGGCATGCTAATTACATTGCCGGTTGCCAAATTGAATTATCTCTTATAGTTTCCGAGATATGGACTATCGATAATTTACACCTTAGGCTCTGCTTCTAACTTGGGCCCAAATTGTAAAATGGTCTTACCTATTGGCGATTTCGTTCCAATTCACATTCCAAGTAATATTCGGCATGCTAATTACATTGCCGGTTGCCAAATTGCATTATCTCTTATAGTTTCCGAGATATGGACTATCGATAATTTACATCTTAGGCTCTGCTTCTAACTTGGGCCCAAATTGTAAAATGGTCTTATCTATTGGCGATTTCGTTCCAATTCACATTCCAAGTAATATTCGGCATGCTAATTACATTGCCGGTTGCCAAATTGCATTATCTCTTATAGTTTCCGAGATATGGACTATCGATAATTTACACCTTAAGCTCTGCTTCTAACTTGGGCCCAAATTGTAAAATGGTCTTATCTATTGCCGATTTCGTTCCAATTCACATTCCAAGTAATATTCGGCATGCTAATTACATTGCCGGTTGCCAAATTGCATTATCTCTTATAGTTTCCGAGATATGGACTATCGATAATTTACACCTTAGGCTCTGCTTCTAACTTGGGCCCAAATTGTAAAATGGTCTTATCTATTGGCGATTTCATTCCAATTCACATTCCAAGTAATATTCGGCATGCTAATTACATTGCCGGTTGCCAAATTGCATTATCTCTTATAGTTTCCGAGATATGGACTATCGATAATTTACACCTTAGGCTCTGCTTCTAACTTGGGCCCAAATTGTAAAATGGTCTTATCTATTGGCGATTTCGTTCCAATTCACATTCCAAGTAATATTCGGCATGCTAATTACATTGCCGGTTGCCAAATTGCATTATCTCTTGTAGTTTCCGAGATATGGACTATCGATAATTTACACCTTAGGCTCTGCTTCTAACTTGGGCCCAAATTGTAAAATCGCCTTATCTATAGGCGATTTCGTTCCAATTCACATTCCAAGTAATATTCGGCATGCTAATTACATTGCCGGTTGCCAAATTGCATTATCTCTTATAGTTTCCGAGATATGGACTATCGATAATTTACACCTTAGGCTCAGCTTCTAACTTGGGCCCAAATTGTAAAATGGTCTTATCTATTGGCGATTTCGTTCCAATTCACATTACAAGTAATATCCGGCATGCTAATTACATTGCCGGTTGCCAAATTGAATTATCTCTTATAGTTTCCGAGATATGGACTATCGATAATTTACACCTTAGGCTCTGCTTCTAACTTGGGCCCAAATTGTAAAATGGTCTTACCTATTCTCGATTTCGTTCCAATTCACATTCCAAGTAATATTCGGCATACTAATTACATTGCCGGTTGCCAAATTGCATTATCTCTTATAGTTGCCGAGATATGGACTATCGATAATTTACACCTTAGGCTCTGCTTCTAACTTGGGCCCAAATTGTAAAATGGTCTTATCTATTGGCGATTTCGTTCCAATTCACATTCCAAGTAATATTCGGCATGCTAATTACATTGCCGGTTGCCAAATTGCATTATCTCTTATAGTTTCCGAGATATGGACTATAGATAATTTACACCTTAGGCTCTGCTTCTAACTTGGGCCCAAATTGTAAAATGGTCTTATCTATTGGCGATTTCTTTCCAATTCACTTTCCAAGTAATATTCGGCATGCTAATTACATTGCCGGTTACCAAATTGCATTATCTCTTATAGTTTCCGAGATATGGACTATCGATAATTTACACCTTAGGCTCTGCTTCTAACTTGGGCCCAAATTGTAAAATGGTCTTATCTATTGGCGATTTCGTTCCAATTCACATTCCAAGTAATATTCGGCATGCTAATTACATTGCCGGTGGCCAAGTTGCATTATCTCTTATAGTTTCCGAGATATGAACTATCGATAATTTACACCTTAGGCTCTGCTTCTAACTTGGGCCCAAATTGTAAAATGGTCTTATCTATTGGCGATTTCGTTCCAATTCACATTCCAAGTAATATTCGGCATGCTAATTACATTGCCGGTTGCCAAATTGCATTATCTCTTATAGTTTCCGAGATATGGGCTATCGATTGTTTTTAACCTTAGGCTCTGCTTCTAACTTGGACCCAAACTGTAAAATGGTCTTATCTATTGGCGATTTCGTTCCAATTCACATTCCAAGTAATATTCGGCATGCTAATTACATTGCCGGTTACCAAATTGCATTATCTCTTATAGTTTCCGAGATATGGACTATCGATAATTTACACCTTAGGCTCTGCTTCTAACTTGGGCCCAAATTGTAAAATGGTCTTATCTATTGGCGATTTCGTTCCAATTCACATTCCAAGTAATATTCGGCATGCTAATTACATTGCCGGTTGCCAAATTGCATTATCTCTTATAGATTCTGAGATATGGACTATCGATAATTTACACCTTAGGCTCTGCTTCTAACTTGGGCCCAAATTGTAAAATGGTCTTATCTATTGGCGATTTCGTCCCAATTCACATTCCAAGTAATATTCGGCATGCTAATTACATTGCCGGTTGCGAAATTGTATTATCTCTTATAGTTTCCGATATATGTACTATCGATAATTTACACCTTAGGCTCTGCTTCTAACTTGGGCCCAAATTGTAAAATGGTCTTATCTATTGGCGATTTCGTTCCAATTCACATTCCAAGTAATATTCGGCATGCTAATTACATTGCCGGTTGCCAAATTGCATTATCTCTTATAGTTTCCGAGATATGGACTATCGATAATTTACACCTTAGGCTCTGCTTCTAACTTGGGCCCAAATTGTAAAATGGTCTTATCTATTGCCGATTTCGTTCCAATTCACATTCCAAGTAATATTCGGCATGCTAATTACATTGCCGGTTGCCAAATTGCATTATCTCTTATAGTTTCCGAGATATGGACTATCGATAATTTACACCTTAGGCTCTGCTTCTAACTTGGGCCCAAATTGTAAAATGGTCTTATCTATTGGCGATTTCATTCCAATTAACATTCCAAGTAATATTCGGCATGCTAATTACATTGCCGGTTGCCAAATTGCATTATCTCTTATAGTTTCCGAGATATGGACTAACGATAATTTACACCTTAGGCTCTGCTTCTAACTTGGGCCCAAATTGTAAAATGGTCTTATCTATTTTCGATTTCGTTCCAATTCACATTCCAAGTAATATTCGGCATGCTAATTACATTGCCCGTTGCCAAATTGCATTATCTCTTATAGTTTCCGAGATATGGACTATCGATAATTTACACCTTAGGCTCTGCTTCTAACTTGGGCCCAAATTGTAAAATCGTCTTATCTATTGGCGATTTCGTTCCAATTCACATTCCAAGTAATATTCGGCATGCTAATTACATTGCCGGTTGCCAAATTGCATTATCTCTTATAGTTTCCGAGATATGGACTATCGATAATTTACACCTTAGGCTCTGCTTCTAACTTGGACCCAAACTGTAAAATGGTCTTATCTATTGGCGATTTCGTTCCAATTCACATTCCAAGTAATATTCGGCATGCTAATTACATTGCCGGTTCGTCCATCGATCGATGGACGAACCTAATTGCATTATCTCTTATAGTTTCCGAGATATGGACTATCGATAATTTACACCTTAGGCTCTGCTTCTAACTTGGGCCCAAATTGTAAAATGGTCTTATCTATTGGCGATTTCGTTCCAATTCACATTCCAAGTAATATTCGGCATGCTAATTACATTGCCGGTTGCCAAATTGCATTATCTCTTATAGTTTCCGAGATATGGACTATCGATAATTTACACCTTAGGCTCTGCTTCTAACTTGGGCCCAAATTGTAAAATCGTCTTATCTATTGGCGATTTCGTTCCAATTCACATTCCAAGTAATATTCGGCATGCTAATTACATTGCCGGTTGCCAAATTGCATTATCTCTTATAGTTTCCGAGATATGGACTATCGATAATTTACACCTTAGGCTCTGCTTCTAACTTGGACCCAAACTGTAAAATGGTCTTATCTATTGGCGATTTCGTTCCAATTCACATTCCAAGTAATATTCGGCATGCTAATTACATTGCCGGTTCGTCCATCGATCGATGGACGAACCTAATTGCATTATCTCTTATAGTTTCCGAGATATGGACTATCGATAATTTACACCTTAGGCTCTGCTTCTAACTTGGGCCCAAATTGTAAAATGGTCTTATCTATTGGCGATTTCGTTCCAATTCACATTCCAAGTAATATTCGGCATGCTAATTACATTGCCGGTTGCCAAATTGCATTATCTCTTATAGTTTCCGAGATATGGACTATCGATAATTTACACCTTAGGCTCTGCTTCTAACTTGGGCCCAAATTGTAAAATGGTCTTATCTATTGGCGATTTCGTCCCAATTCACATTCCAAGTAATATTCGGCATGCTAATTACATTGCCGGTTGCGAAATTGTATTATCTCTTATAGTTTCCGACATATGGACTATCGATAAATTACACCTTAGGCTCTGCTTCTAACTTGGGCCCAAATTGTAAAATGGTCTTATCTATTGGCGATTTCGTTCCAATTCACATTCCAAGTAATATTCGGCATGCTAATTACATTACCGGTTGCCAAATTGCATTATCTCTTTTAGTTTCCGAGATATGGACTATCGATAATTTACACCTTAGGCTCTGCTTCTAACTTGGGCCCAAATTGTAAAATGGTCTTATCTATTGGCGATTTCGTTCCAATTCACATTCCAAGTAATATTCGGCATGCTAATTACATTGCCGGTTGCCAAATTGCATTATCTCTTATAGTTTCCGAGATATGGGCTATCGATTGTTTTTAACCTTAGGCTCTGCTTCTAACTTGGACCCAAACTGTAAAATGGTCTTATCTATTGGCGATTTCGTTCCAATTCACATTCCAAGTAATATTCGGCATGCTAATTACATTGCCGGTTACCAAATTGCATTATCTCTTATAGTTTCCGAGATATGGACTATCGATAATTTACACCTTAGGCTCTGCTTCTAACTTGGGCCCAAATTGTAAAATGGTCTTATCTATTGGCGATTTCGTTCCAATTCACATTCCAAGTAATATTCGGCATGCTAATTACATTGCCGGTTGCCAAATTGCATTATCTCTTATAGATTCTGAGATATGGACTATCGATAATTTACACCTTAGGCTCTGCTTCTAACTTGGGCCCAAATTGTAAAATGGTCTTATCTATTGGCGATTTCGTCCCAATTCACATTCCAAGTAATATTCGGCATGCTAATTACATTGCCGGTTGCGAAATTGTATTATCTCTTATAGTTTCCGATATATGTACTATCGATAATTTACACCTTAGGCTCTGCTTCTAACTTGGGCCCAAATTGTAAAATGGTCTTATCTATTGGCGATTTCGTTCCAATTCACATTCCAAGTAATATTCGGCATGCTAATTACATTGCCGGTTGCCAAATTGCATTATCTCTTTTAGTTTCCGAGATATGGACTATCGATAATTTACACCTTAGGCTCTGCTTCTAACTTGGGCCCAAATTGTAAAATGGTCTTATCTATTGGCGATTTCGTTCCAATTCACATTCCAAGTAATATTCGGCATGCTAATTACATTGCCGGTTGCCAAATTGCATTATCTCTTATAGTTTCCGAGATATGGACTATCGATAATTTACACCTTAGGCTCTGCTTCTAACTTGGGCCCAAATTGTAAAATGGTCTTATCTATTGGCGATTTCGTTCCAATTCACATTCCAAGTAATATTCGGCATGCTAATTACATTGCCGGTTGCCAAATTGCATTATCTCTTTTAGTTTCCGAGATATGGACTATCGATAATTTACACCTTAGGCTCTGCTTCTAACTTGGGCCCAAATTGTAAAATGGTCTTATCTATTGGCGATTTCGTTCCAATTCACATTCCAAGTAATATTCGGCATGCTAATTACATTGCCGGTTGCCAAATTGCATTATCTCTTATAGTTTCCGAGATATGGACTATCGATAATTTACACCTTAGGCTCTGCTTCTAACTTGGGCCCAAATTGTAAAATGGTCTTATCTATTGGCGATTTCGTTCCAATTCACATTCCAAGTAATATTCGGCATGCTAATTACATTGCCGGTTGCCAAATTGCATTATCTCTTTTAGTTTCCGAGATATGGACTATCGATAATTTACACCTTAGGCTCTGCTTCTAACTTGGGCCCAAATTGTAAAATGGTCTTATCTATTGGCGATTTCGTTCCAATTCACATTCCAAGTAATATTCGGCATGCTAATTACATTGCCGGTTGCCAAATTGCATTATCTCTTATAGTTTCCGATATATGTACTATCGATAATTTACACCTTAGGCTCTGCTTCTAACTTGGGCCCAAATTGTAAAATGGTCTTATCTATTGGCGATTTCGTTCCAATTCACATTCCAAGTAATATTCGGCATGCTAATTACATTGCCGGTTGCCAAATTGCATTATCTCTTTTAGTTTCCGAGATATGGACTATCGATAATTTACACCTTAGGCTCTGCTTCTAACTTGGGCCCAAATTGTAAAATGGTCTTATCTATTGGCGATTTCGTTCCAATTCACATTCCAAGTAATATTCGGCATGCTAATTACATTGCCGGTTGCCAAATTGCATTATCTCTTATAGTTTCCGAGATATGGACTATCGATAATTTACACCTTAGGCTCTGCTTCTAACTTGGGCCCAAATTGTAAAATGGTCTTATCTATTGCCGATTTCGTTCCAATTCACATTCCAAGTAATATTCGGCATGCTAATTACATTGCCGGTTGCCAAATTGCATTATCTCTTATAGTTTCCGAGATATGGACTATCGATAATTTACACCTTAGGCTCTGCTTCTAACTTGGGCCCAAATTGTAAAATGGTCTTATCTATTGGCGATTTCATTCCAATTAACATTCCAAGTAATATTCGGCATGCTAATTACATTGCCGGTTGCCAAATTGCATTATCTCTTATAGTTTCCGAGATATGGACTAACGATAATTTACACCTTAGGCTCTGCTTCTAACTTGGGCCCAAATTGTAAAATGGTCTTATCTATTTTCGATTTCGTTCCAATTCACATTCCAAGTAATATTCGGCATGCTAATTACATTGCCCGTTGCCAAATTGCATTATCTCTTATAGTTTCCGAGATATGGACTATCGATAATTTACACCTTAGGCTCTGCTTCTAACTTGGGCCCAAATTGTAAAATCGTCTTATCTATTGGCGATTTCGTTCCAATTCACATTCCAAGTAATATTCGGCATGCTAATTACATTGCCGGTTGCCAAATTGCATTATCTCTTATAGTTTCCGAGATATGGACTATCGATAATTTACACCTTAGGCTCTGCTTCTAACTTGGACCCAAACTGTAAAATGGTCTTATCTATTGGCGATTTCGTTCCAATTCACATTCCAAGTAATATTCGGCATGCTAATTACATTGCCGGTTCGTCCATCGATCGATGGACGAACCTAATTGCATTATCTCTTATAGTTTCCGAGATATGGACTATCGATAATTTACACCTTAGGCTCTGCTTCTAACTTGGGCCCAAATTGTAAAATGGTCTTATCTATTGGCGATTTCGTTCCAATTCACATTCCAAGTAATATTCGGCATGCTAATTACATTGCCGGTTGCCAAATTGCATTATCTCTTATAGTTTCCGAGATATGGACTATCGATAATTTACACCTTAGGCTCTGCTTCTAACTTGGGCCCAAATTGTAAAATGGTCTTATCTATTGGCGATTTCGTCCCAATTCACATTCCAAGTAATATTCGGCATGCTAATTACATTGCCGGTTGCGAAATTGTATTATCTCTTATAGTTTCCGACATATGGACTATCGATAAATTACACCTTAGGCTCTGCTTCTAACTTGGGCCCAAATTGTAAAATGGTCTTATCTATTGGCGATTTCGTTCCAATTCACATTCCAAGTAATATTCGGCATGCTAATTACATTGCCGGTTGCCAAATTGCATTATCTCTTTTAGTTTCCGAGATATGGACTATCGATAATTTACACCTTAGGCTCTGCTTCTAACTTGGGCCCAAATTGTAAAATGGTCTTATCTATTGGCGATTTCGTTCCAATTCACATTCCAAGTAATATTCGGCATGCTAATTACATTGCCGGTTGCCAAATTGCATTATCTCTTATAGTTTCCGAGATATGGACTATCGATAATTTACACCTTAGGCTCTGCTTCTAACTTGGGCCCAAATTGTAAAATGGCCTTATCTATTGGCGATTTCGTTCCAATTCACATTCCAAGTAATATTCGGCATGCTAATTACATTGCCGGTGGCCAAATTGAATTATCTCTTATAGTTTCCGAGATATGGACTATCGATAATTTACATCTTAGGCTCTGCTTCTAACTTGGGCCCAAATTGTAAAATGGTCTTATCTATTGGCGATTTCGTTCCAATTCACAATCCAAGTAATATTCGGCATGCTAATTACATTGCCGGTTGCCAAATTGCATTATCTCTTATAGTTTCCGAGATATGGACTATCGATAATTTACACCTTAGGCTCTGCTTCTAACTTGGGCCCAAATTGTAAAATGGTCTTATCTATTGGCGATTTCGTTCCAATTCACTTTCCAAGTAATATTCGGCACGCTAATTACATTGCCGGTTGCCAAATTGCATTATCTCTTATAGTTTCCGAGATATGGACTATAGATAATTTACACCTTAGGCTCTGCTTCTAACTTGGGCCCAAATTGTAAAATGGTCTTATCTATTGGCGATTTCTTTCCAATTCACTTTCCAAGTAATATTCGGCATGCTAATTACATTGCCGGTTGCCAAATTGCATTATCTCTTATAGTTTCCGAGATATGGACTATCGATAATTTACACCTTAGGCTCTGCTTCTAACTTGGGCCCAAATTGTAAAATGGTCTTATCTATTGGCGATTTCGTTCCAATTCACATTCCAAGTAATATCCGGCATGCTAATTACATTGCCGGTTGCCAAATTGAATTATCTCTTATAGTTTCCGAGATATGGACTATCGATAATTTACACCTTAGGCTCTGCTTCTAACTTGGGCCCAAATTGTAAAATGGTCTTACCTATTGGCGATTTCGTTCCAATTCACATTCCAAGTAATATTCGGCATGCTAATTACATTGCCGGTTGCCAAATTGCATTATCTCTTATAGTTTCCGAGATATGGACTATCGATTATCTTTAACCTTAGGCTCTGCTTCTAACTTGGACCCAAACTGTAAAATGGTCTTATCTATTGGCGATTTCGTTCCAATTCACATGCCAAGTAATATTCGGCATGTTAATTACATTGCCGGTTACCAAATTGCATTATCTCTTATAGTTTCCGAGATATGGACTATCGATAATTTACACCTTAGGCTCTGCTTCTAAATTGGGCCCAAATTGTAAAATGGCCTTATCTATTGGCGATTTCGTTCCAATTCACATTCCAAGTAATATTCGGCATGCTAATTACATTGCCGGTTGCCAAATTGCATTATCTCTTATAGTTTCCGAGATATGAACTATCGATAATTTACACCTTAGGCTCTGCTTCTAACTTGGGCCCAAATTGTAAAATGGTCTTATCTATTGGCGATTTCGCTCCAATTCACATTCCAAGTAATATTCGGCATGCTAATTACATTGCCGGTTGCCAAATTGCATTATCTCTTATAGTTTTCGAGATATGGACTATCGATTGTTTTTAACCTTAGGCTCTGCTTCTAACTTGGACCCAAACTGTAAAATGGTCTTATCTATTGGCGATTTCGTTCCAATTCACATTCCAAGTAATATTCGGCATGCTAATTACATTGCCGGTTACCAAATTGCATTATCTCTTATAGTTTCCGAGATATGGACTATCGATAATTTACACCTTAGGCTCTGCTTCTAACTTGGGCCCAAATTGTAAAATGGTCTTATCTATTGGCGATTTCGTTCCAATTCACATTCCAAGTAATATTCGGCATGCTAATTACATTGCCGGTTGCCAAATTGCATTATCTCTTTTAGTTTCCGAGATATGGACTATCGATAATTTACACCTTAGGCTCTGCTTCTAACTTGGGCCCAAATTGTAAAATGGTCTTATCTATTGGCGATTTCGTTCCAATTCACATTCCAAGTAATATTCGGCATGCTAATTACATTGCCGGTTGCCAAATTGCATTATCTCTTATAGTTTCCGAGATATGGACTATCGATAATTTACACCTTAGGCTCTGCTTCTAACTTGGGCCCAAATTGTAAAATGGCCTTATCTATTGGCGATTTCGTTCCAATTCACATTCCAAGTAATATTCGGCATGCTAATTACATTGCCGGTGGCCAAATTGAATTATCTCTTATAGTTTCCGAGATATGGACTATCGATAATTTACATCTTAGGCTCTGCTTCTAACTTGGGCCCAAATTGTAAAATGGTCTTATCTATTGGCGATTTCGTTCCAATTCACATTCCAAGTAATATTTGGCATGCTAATTACATTGCCGGTTGCCAAATTGCATTATCTCTTATAGTTTCCGAGATATGGACTATCGATAATTTACACCTTAGGCTCTGCTTCTAACTTGGGCCCAAATTGTAAAATGGTCTTATCTATTGCCGATTTCGTTCCAATTCACATTCCAAGTAATATTCGGCATGCTAATTACATTGCCGGTTGCCAAATTGCATTATCTCTTATAGTTTCCGAGATATGGACTATCGATAATTTACACCTTAGGCTCTGCTACTAACTTGGGCCCAAATTGTAAAATGGTCTTATCTATTGGCGATTTCATTCCAATTAACATTCCAAGTAATATTCGGCATGCTAATTACATTGCCGGTTGCCAAATTGCATTATCTCTTATAGTTTCCGAGATATGGACTAACGATAATTTACACCTTAGGCTCTGCTTCTAACTTGGGCCCAAATTGTAAAATGGTCTTATCTATTGGCGATTTCGTTCCAATTCACTCTCCAAGTAATATTCGGCATGCTAATTACATTGCCGGTTGCCAAATTGCATTATCTCTTATAGTTTCCGAGATATGGACTATCGATAATTTACACCTTAGGCTCTGCTTCTAACTTGGGCCCAAATTGTAAAATGGTCTTACCTATTGGCGATTTCGTTCCAATTCACATTCCAAGTAATATTCGGCATGCTAATTACATTGCCGGTTGCCAAATTGCATTATCTCTTATAGTTTCCGAGATATGGACTATCGATAATTTACACCTTAGGCTCTGCTTCTAACTTGGGCCCAAATTGTAAAATGGTCTTATCTATTGGCGATTTCGTTCCAATTCACTTTCCAAGTAATATTTGGCACGCTAATTACATTGCCGGTTGCCAAATTGCATTATCTCTTATAGTTTCCGAGATATGGACTATAGATAATTTACACCTTAGGCTCTGCTTCTAACTTGGGCCCAAATTGTAAAATGGTCTTATCTATTGGCGATTTCTTTCCAATTCACTTTCCAAGTAATATTCGGCATGCTAATTACATTGCCGGTTGCCAAATTGCATTATCTCTTATAGTTTCCGAGATATGGACTATCGATAATTTACACCTTAGGCTCTGCTTCTAACTTGGGCCCAAATTGTAAAATGGTCTTATCTATTGGCGATTTCGTTCCAATTCACATTCCAAGTAATATCCGGCATGCTAATTACATTGCCGGTTGCCAAATTGAATTATCTCTTATAGTTTCCGAGATATGGACTATCGATAATTTACACCTTAGGCTCTGCTTCTAACTTGGGCCCAAATTGTAAAATGGTCTTACCTATTGGCGATTTCGTTCCAATTCACATTCCAAGTAATATTCGGCATGCTAATTACATTGCCGGTTGCCAAATTGCATTATCTCTTATAGTTTCCGAGATATGGACTATCGATTATTTTTAACCTTAGGCTCTGCTTCTAACTTGGACCCAAACTGTAAAATGGTCTTATCTATTGGCGATTTCGTTCCAATTCACATGCCAAGTAATATTCGGCATGCTAATTACATTGCCGGTTACCAAATTGCATTATCTCTTATAGTTTCCGAGATATGGACTATCGATAATTTACACCTTAGGCTCTGCTTCTAACTTGGGCCCAAATTGTAAAATGGCCTTATCTATTGGCGATTTCGTTCCAATTCACATTCCAAGTAATATTCGGCATGCTAATTACATTGCCGGTTGCCAAATTGCATTATCTCTTATAGTTTCCGAGATATGAACTATCGATAATTTACACCTTAGGCTCTGCTTCTAACTTGGGCCCAAATTGTAAAATGGTCTTATCTATTGGCGATTTCGCTCCAATTCACATTCCAAGTAATATTCGGCATGCTAATTACATTGCCGGTTGCCAAATTGCATTATCTCTTATAGTTTTCGAGATATGGACTATCGATTGTTTTTAACCTTAGGCTCTGCTTCTAACTTGGACCCAAACTGTAAAATGGTCTTATCTATTGGCGATTTCGTTCCAATTCACATTCCAAGTAATATTCGGCATGCTAATTACATTGCCGGTTACCAAATTGCATTATCTCTTATAGTTTCCGAGATATGGACTATCGATAATTTACACCTTAGGCTCTGCTTCTAACTTGGGCCCAAATTGTAAAATGGTCTTATCTATTGGCGATTTCGTTCCAATTCACATTCCAAGTAATATTCGGCATGCTAATTACATTGCCGGTTGCCAAATTGCATTATCTCTTATAGATTCCGAGATATGGACTATCGATAATTTACACCTTGGGCTCTGCTTCTAACTTGGGCCCAAATTGTAAAATGGTCTTATCTATTGGGGATTTCGTCCCAATTCACATTCCAAGTAATATTCGGCATGCTAATTACATTGCCGGTTGCGAAATTGTATTATCTCTTATAGTTTCCGAGATATGTACTATCGATAATTTACACCTTAGGCTCTGCTTCTAACTTGGGCCCAAATTGTAAAATGGTCTTATCTATTGGCGATTTCGTTCCAATTCACATTCCAAGTAATATTCGGCATGCTAATTACATTGCCGGTTGCCAAATTGCATTATCTCTTTTAGTTTCCGAGATATGGACTATCGATAATTTACACCTTAGGCTCTGCTTCTAACTTGGGCCCAAATTGTAAAATGGTCTTATCTATTGGCGATTTCGTTCCAATTCACATTCCAAGTAATATTCGGCATGCTAATTACATTGCCGGTTGCCAAATTGCATTATCTCTTATAGTTTCCGAGATATGGACTATCGATAATTTACACCTTAGGCTCTGCTTCTAACTTGGGCCCAAATTGTAAAATGGCCTTATCTATTGGCGATTTCGTTCCAATTCACATTCCAAGTAATATTCGGCATGCTAATTACATTGCCGGTGGCCAAATTGAATTATCTCTTATAGTTTCCGAGATATGGACTATCGATAATTTACATCTTAGGCTCTGCTTCTAACTTGGGCCCAAATTGTAAAATGGTCTTATCTATTGGCGATTTCGTTCCAATTCACATTCCAAGTAATATTCGGCATGCTAATTACATTGCCGGTTGCCAAATTGCATTATCTCTTATAGTTTCCGAGATATGGACTATCGATAATTTACACCTTAGGCTCTGCTTCTAACTTGGGCCCAAATTGTAAAATGGTCTTATCTATTGCCGATTTCGTTCCAATTCACATTCCAAGTAATATTCGGCATGCTAATTACATTGCCGGTTGCCAAATTGCATTATCTCTTATAGTTTCCGAGATATGGACTATCGATAATTTACACCTTAGGCTCTGCTTCTAACTTGGGCCCAAATTGTAAAATGGTCTTATCTATTGGCGATTTCATTCCAATTAACATTCCAAGTAATATTCGGCATGCTAATTACATTGCCGGTTGCCAAATTGCATTATCTCTTATAGTTTCCGAGATATGGACTAACGATAATTTACACCTTAGGCTCTGCTTCTAACTTGGGCCCAAATTGTAAAATGGTCTTATCTATTGGCGATTTCGTTCCAATTCACTTTCCAAGTAATATTCGGCATGCTAATTACATTGCCGGTTGCCAAATTGCATTATCTCTTATAGTTTCCGAGATATGGACTATCGATAATTTACACCTTAGGCTCTGCTTCTAACTTGGGCCCAAATTGTAAAATGGTCTTATCTATTGGCGATTTCGTTCCAATTCACATTCCAAGTAATATCCGGCATGCTAATTACATTGCCGGTTGCCAAATTGAATTATCTCTTATAGTTTCCGAGATATGGACTATCGATAATTTACACCTTAGGCTCTGCTTCTAACTTGGGCCCAAATTGTAAAATGGTCTTACCTATTGGCGATTTCGTTCCAATTCACATTCCAAGTAATATTCGGCATGCTAATTACATTGCCGGTTGCCAAATTGCATTATCTCTTATAGTTTCCGAGATATGGACTATCGATTATTTTTAACCTTAGGCTCTGCTTCTAACTTGGACCCAAACTGTAAAATGGTCTTATCTATTGGCGATTTCGTTCCAATTCACATTCCAAGTAATATTCGGCATGCTAATTACATTGCCGGTTACCAAATTGCATTATCTCTTATAGTTTCCGAGATATGGACTATCGATAATTTACACCTTAGGCTCTGCTTCTAACTTGGGCCCAAATTGTAAAATGGCCTTATCTATTGGCGATTTCGTTCCAATTCACATTCCAAGTAATATTCGGCATGCTAATTACATTGCCGGTTGCCAAATTGCATTATCTCTTATAGTTTCCGAGATATGAACTATCGATAATTTACACCTTAGGCTCTGCTTCTAACTTGGGCCCAAATTGTAAAATGGTCTTATCTATTGGCGATTTCGCTCCAATTCACATTCCAAGTAATATTCGGCATGCTAATTAAATTGCCGGTTGCCAAATTGCATTATCTCTTATAGTTTTCGAGATATGGACTATCGATTGTTTTTAACCTTAGGCTCTGCTTCTAACTTGGACCCAAACTGTAAAATGGTCTTATCTATTGGCGATTTCGTTCCAATTCACATTCCAAGTAATATTCGGCATGCTAATTACATTGCCGGTTACCAAATTGCATTATCTCTTATAGTTTCCGAGATATGGACTATCGATAATTTACACCTTAGGCTCTGCTTCTAACTTGGGCCCAAATTGTAAAATGGTCTTATCTATTGGCGATTTCGTTCCAATTCACATTCCAAGTAATATTCGGCATGCTAATTACATTGCCGGTTGCCAAATTGCATTATCTCTTATAGATTCCGAGATATGGACTATCGATAATTTACACCTTGGGCTCTGCTTCTAACTAGGGCCCAAATTGTAAAATGGTCTTATCTATTGGCGATTTCGTCCCAATTCACATTCCAAGTAATATTCGGCATGCTAATTACATTGCCGGTTGCGAAATTGTATTATCTCTTATAGTTTCCGAGATATGTACTATCGATAATTTACACCTTAGGCTCTGCTTCTAACTTGGGCCCAAATTGTAAAATGGTCTTATCTATTGGCGATTTCGTTCCAATTCACATTCCAAGTAATATTCGGCATGCTAATTACATTGCCGGTTGCCAAATTGCATTATCTCTTTTAGTTTCCGAGATATGGACTATCGATAATTTACACCTTAGGCTCTGCTTCTAACTTGGGCCCAAATTGTAAAATGGTCTTATCTATTGGCGATTTCGTTCCAATTCACATTCCAAGTAATATTCGGCATGCTAATTACATTGCCGGTTGCCAAATTGCATTATCTCTTATAGTTTCCGAGATATGGACTATCGATAATTTACACCTTAGGCTCTGCTTCTAACTTGGGCCCAAATTGTAAAATGGCCTTATCTATTGGCGATTTCGTTCCAATTCACATTCCAAGTAATATTCGGCATGCTAATTACATTGCCGGTGGCCAAATTGAATTATCTCTTATAGTTTCCGAGATATGGACTATCGATAATTTACATCTTAGGCTCTGCTTCTAACTTGGGCCCAAATTGTAAAATGGTCTTATCTATTGGCGATTTCGTTCCAATTCACATTCCAAGTAATATTCGGCATGCTAATTACATTGCCGGTTGCCAAATTGCATTATCTCTTATAGTTTCCGAGATATGGACTATCGATAATTTACACCTTAGGCTCTGCTTCTAACTTGGGCCCAAATTGTAAAATGGTCTTATCTATTGCCGATTTCGTTCCAATTCACATTCCAAGTAATATTCGGCATGCTAATTACATTGCCGGTTGCCAAATTGCATTATCTCTTATAGTTTCCGAGATATGGACTATCGATAATTTACACCTTAGGCTCTGCTTCTAACTTGGGCCCAAATTGTAAAATGGTCTTATCTATTGGCGATTTCATTCCAATTAACATTCCAAGTAATATTCGGCATGCTAATTACATTGCCGGTTGCCAAATTGCATTATCTCTTATAGTTTCCGAGATATGGACTAACGATAATTTACACCTTAGGCTCTGCTTCTAACTTGGGCCCAAATTGTAAAATGGTCTTATCTATTTTCGATTTCGTTTCAATTCACATTCCAAGTAATATTCGGCATGCTAATTACATTGCCCGTTGCCAAATTGCATTATCTCTTATAGTTTCCGAGATATGGACTATCGATAATTTACACCTTAGGCTCTGCTTCTAACTTGGGCCCAAAATTGTAAAATCATCTTATCTATTGGCGATTTCGTTCCAATTCACATACCAAGTAATATTCGGCATGCTAATTACATTGCCGGTTGCCAAATTGCATTATCTCTTATAGTTTCCGAGATATGGACTATCGATAATTTACACCTTAGGCTCTGCTTCTAACTTGGGCCCAAATTGTAAAATGGTCTTATCTATTGGCGATTTCGTTCCAATTCACATTCCAAGTAATATCCGGCATGCTAATTACATTGCCGGTTGCCAAATTGCATTATCTCTTATAGTTTCCGAGATATGGACTATCGATAATTTACACCTTAGGCTCTGCTTCTAACTTGGGCCCAAAATTGTAAAATCATCTTATCTATTGGCGATTTCGTTCCAATTCACATACCAAGTAATATTCGGCATGCTAATTACATTGCCGGTTGCCAAATTGCATTATCTCTTATAGTTTCCGAGATATGGACTATCGATAATTTACACCTTAGGCTCTGCTTCTAACTTGGGCCCAAATTGTAAAATGGTCTTACCTATTGGCGATTTCGTTCCAATTCACATTCCAAGTAATATTCGGCATGCTAATTACATTGCCGGTTGCCAAATTGCATTATCTCTTATAGTTTCCGAGATATGGACTATCGATTATTTTTAACCTTAGGCTCTGCTTCTAACTTGGACCCAAACTGTAAAATGGTCTTATCTATTGGCGATTTCGTTCCAATTCACATTCCAAGTAATATTCGGCATGCTAATTACATTGCCGGTTACCAAATTGCATTATCTCTTATAGTTTCCGAGATATGGACTATCGATAATTTACACCTTAGGCTCTGCTTCTAACTTGGGCCCAAATTGTAAAATGGTCTTATCTATTGGCGATTTCGTTCCAATTCACATTCCAAGTAATATTCGGCATGCTAATTACATTGCCGGTTGCCAAATTGCATTATCTCTTATAGTTTCCGAGATATGGACTATCGATAATTTACACCTTAGGCTCTGCTTCTAACTTGGGCCCAAATTGTAAAATGGTCTTATCTATTGGCGATTTCGTCCCAATTCACATTCCAAGTAATATTCGGCATGCTAATTACATTGCCGGTTGCGAAATTGTATTATCTCTTATAGTTTCCGACATATGGACTATCGATAAATTACACCTTAGGCTCTGCTTCTAACTTGGGCCCAAATTGTAAAATGGTCTTATCTATTGGCGATTTCGTTCCAATTCACATTCCAAGTAATATTCGGCATGCTAATTACATTGCCGGTTGCCAAATTGCATTATCTCTTTTAGTTTCCGAGATATGGACTATCGATAATTTACACCTTAGGCTCTGCTTCTAACTTGGGCCCAAATTGTAAAATGGTCTTATCTATTGGCGATTTCGTTCCAATTCACATTCCAAGTAATATTCGGCATGCTAATTACATTGCCGGTTGCCAAATTGCATTATCTCTTATAGTTTCCGAGATATGGACTATCGATAATTTACACCTTAGGCTCTGCTTCTAACTTGGGCCCAAATTGTAAAATGGCCTTATCTATTGGCGATTTCGTTCCAATTCACATTCCAAGTAATATTCGGCATGCTAATTACATTGCCGGTTGCCAAATTGCATTATCTCTTATAGTTTCCGAGATATGGACTATCGATAATTTACACCTTAGGCTCTGCTTCTAACTTGGGCCCAAATTGTAAAATGGTCTTATCTATTGCCGATTTCGTTCCAATTCACACTCCAAGTAATATTCGGCATGCTAATTACATTGCCGGTTGCCAAATTGCATTATCTCTTATAGTTTCCGAGATATGGACTATCGATAATTTACACTTTAGGCTCTGCTTCTAACTTGGGCCCAAATTGTAAAATGGTCTTATCTATTGGCGATTTCGTTCCAATTCACATTCCAAGTAATATCCGGCATGCTAATTACATTGCCGGTTGCCAAATTGAATTATCTCTTATAGTTTCCGAGATATGGACTATCGATAATTTACACCTTAGGCTCTGCTTCTAACTTGGGCCCAAATTGTAAAATGGTCTTACCTATTGGCGATTTCGTTCCAATTCACATTCCAAGTAATATTCGGCATGCTAATTACATTGCCGGTTGCCAAATTGCATTATCTCTTATAGTTTCCGAGATATGGACTATCGATAATTTACACCTTAGGCTCTGCTTCTAAATTGGGCCCAAATTGTAAAATGGTCTTATCTATTGGCGATTTCGTTCCAATTCACTTTCCAAGTAATATTCGGCATGCTAATTACATTGCCGGTTGCCAAATTGCATTATCTCTTATAGTTTCCGAGATATGGACTATAGATAATTTACACCTTAGGCTCTGCTTCTAACTTGGGCCCAAATTGTAAAATGGTCTTATCTATTGGCGATTTCTTTCCAATTCACTTTCCAAGTAATATTCGGCATGCTAATTACATTGCCGGTTGCCAAATTGCATTATCTCTTATAGTTTCCGAGATATGGACTATCGATAATTTACACCTTAGGCTCTGCTTCTAACTTGGGCCCAAATTGTAAAATGGTCTTATCTATTGGCGATTTCGTCCCAATTCACATTCCAAGTAATATTCGGCATGCTAATTACATTGCCGGTTGCGAAATTGTATTATCTCTTATAGTTTCCGAGATATGGACTATCGATAATTTACACCTTAGGCTCTGCTTCTAACTTGGGCCCAAATTGTAAAATGGTCTTATCTATTGGCGATTTCGTTCCAATTCACATTCCAAGTAATATTCGGCATGCTAATTACATTGCCGGTTGCCAAATTGCATTATCTCTTATAGTTTCCGAGATATGGACTAACGATAATTTACACCTTAGGCTCTGCTTCTGACTTGGGCCCAAATTGTAAAATGGTCTTATCTATTGGCGATTTCGTTCCAATTCACATTCCAAGTAATATTCGGCATGCTAATTACATTGCCCGTTGCCAAATTGCATTATCTCTTATAGTTTCCGAGATATGGACTATCGATAATTTACACCTTAGGCTCTGCTTCTAACTTGGGCCCAAATTGTAAAATGGTCTTATCTATTGGCGATTTCGTTCCAATTCACATTCCAAGTAATATCCGGCATGCTAATTACATTGCCGGTTGCCAAATTGAATTATCTCTTATAGTTTCCGAGATATGGACTATCGATAATTTACACCTTAGGCTCTGCTTCTAACTTGGGCCCAAATTGTAAAATGGTCTTACCTATTGGCGATTTCGTTCCAATTCACATTCCAAGTAATATTCGGCATGCTAATTACATTGCCGGTTGCCAAATTGCATTATCTCTTATAGTTTCCGAGATATGGACTATCGATAATTTACACCTTAGGCTCTGCTTCTAAATTGGGCCCAAATTGTAAAATGGTCTTATCTATTGGCGATTTCGTTCCAATTCACTCTCCAAGTAATATTCGGCATGCTAATTACATTGCCGGTTGCCAAATTGCTTTATCTCTTATAGTTTCCGAGATATGGACTATCGATAATTTACACCTTAGGCTCTGCTTCTAACTTGGGCCCAAATTGTAAAATGGTCTTATCTATTGGCGATTTCGTCCCAATT
Organism: Rhynchophorus ferrugineus; assembly: GCF_030347505.1. NCBI lineage: Eukaryota > Metazoa > Arthropoda > Insecta > Coleoptera > Curculionidae > Rhynchophorus > Rhynchophorus ferrugineus. The sequence continues at coordinate 41,979 of NW_027472757.1, read as the reverse complement.
CACATTCCAAGTAATATTCGGCATGCTAATTACATTGCCGGTTGCGAAATTGTATTATCTCTTATAGTTTCCGAGATATGGACTATCGATAATTTACACCTTAGGCTCTGCTTCTAACTTGGGCCCAAATTGTAAAATGGTCTTATCTATTGGCGATTTCGTTCCAATTCACATTCCAAGTAATATTCGGCATGCTAATTACATTGCCGGTTGCCAAATTGCATTATCTCTTTTAGTGTCCGAGATATGGACTATCGATAATTTACACCTTAGGCTCTGCTTCTAACTTGGGCCCAAATTGTAAAATGGTCTTATCTATTGGCGATTTCGTCCCAATTCACATTCCAAGTAATATTCGGCATGCTAATTACATTGCCGGTTGCCAAATTGCATTATCTCTTATAGTTTCCGAGATATGGACTATCGATAATTTACACCTTAGGCTCTGCTTCTAACTTGGGCCCAAATTGTAAAATGGTCTTATCTATTGGCGATTTCATTCCAATTCACATTCCAAGTAATATTCGGCATGCTAATTACATTGCCGGTTGCCAAATTGCATTATCTCTTATAGTTTCCGAGATATGGACTAACGATAATTTACACCTTAGGCTATGCTTCTAACTTGGGCCCAAATTGTAAAATGGTCTTATCTATTGGCGATTTCGTTCCAATTCACATTCCAAGTAATATCCGGCATGCTAATTACATTGCCGGTTGCCAAATTGAATTATCTCTTATAGTTTCCGAGATATGGACTATCGATAATTTACACCTTAGGCTCTGCTTCTAACTTGGGCCCAAATTGTAAAATGGTCTTACCTATTGGCGATTTCGTTCCAATTCACATTCCAAGTAATATTCGGCATGCTAATTACATTGCCGGTTGCCAAATTGCATTATCTCTTATAGTTTCCGAGATATGGACTATCGATAATTTACACCTTAGGCTCTGCTTCTAAATTGGGCCCAAATTGTAAAATGGTCTTATCTATTGGCGATTTCGTTCCAATTCATTTTCCAAGTAATATTCGGCATGCTAATTACATTGCCGGTTGCCAAATTGCATTATCTCTTATAGTTTCCGAGATATGGACTATAGATAATTTACACCTTAGGCTCTGCTTCTAACTTGGGCCCAAATTGTAAAATGGTCTTATCTATTGGCGATTTCTTTCCAATTCACTTTCCAAGTAATATTCGGCATGCTAATTACATTGCCGGTTGCCAAATTGCATTATCTCTTATAGTTTCCGAGATATGGACTATCGATAATTTACACCTTAGGCTCTGCTTCTAACTTGGGCCCAAATTGTAAAATGGTCTTAACTATTGGCGATTTCGTTCCAATTCACATTCCAAGTAATATTCGGCATGCTAATTACATTGCCGGTTGCCAAATTGCATTATCTCTTATAGTTTCCGAGATATGGACTATCGATTATTTTTAACCTTAGGCTCTGCTTCTAACTTGGACCCAAACTGTAAAATGGTCTTATCTATTGGCGATTTCGTTCCAATTCACATTCCAAGTAATATTCGGCATGCTAATTACATTGCCGGTTACCAAATTGCATTATCTCTTATAGTTTCCGAGATATGGACTATCGATAATTTACACCTTAGGCTCTGCTTCTAACTTGGGCCCAAATTGTAAAATGGTCTTATCTATTGGCGATTTCGTCCCAATTCACATTCCAAGTAATATTCGGCATGCTAATTACATTGCCGGTTGCGAAATTGTATTATCTCTTATAGTTTCCGAGATATGGACTATCGATAATTTACACCTTAGGCTCTGCTTCTAACTTGGGCCCAAATTGTAAAATGGTCTTATCTATTGGCGATTTCGTTCCAATTCACATTCCAAGTAATATTCGGCATGCTAATTACATTGCCGGTTGCCAAATTGCATTATCTCTTTTAGTTTCCGAGATATGGACTATCGATAATTGACACCTTAGGCTCTGCTTCTAACTTGGGCCCAAATTGTAAAATGGTCTTATCTATTGGCGATTTCGTTCCAATTCACATTCCAAGTAATATTCGGCATGCTAATTACATTGCCGGTTGCCAAATTGCATTATCTCTTATAGTTTCCGAGATATGGACTATCGATAATTTACACCTTAGGCTCTGCTTCTAACTTGGGCCCAAATTGTAAAATGGTCTTATCTATTGGCGATTTCGTTCCAATTCACATTCCAAGTAATATCCGGCATGCTAATTACATTGCCGGTTGCCAAATTGAATTATCTCTTATAGTTTCCGAGATATGGACTATCGATAATTTACACCTTAGGCTCTGCTTCTAACTTGGGCCCAAATTGTAAAATGGTCTTACCTATTGGCGATTTCGTTCCAATTCACATTCCAAGTAATATTCGGCATGCTAATTACATTGCCGGTTGCCAAATTGCATTATCTCTTATAGTTTCCGAGATATGGACTATCGATAATTTACACCTTAGTCTCTGCTTCTAACTTGGGCCCAAATTGTAAAATGGTCTTATCTATTGGCGATTTCGTTCCAATGCACATTCCAAGTAATATTCGGCATGCTAATTACATTGCCGGTATCCAAGTTGCATTAACTCTTATAGTTTCCGAGATATGGACTATCGATAATTTACACCTTAGGCTCTGCTTCTAACTTGGGCCCAAATTGTAAAATGGTCTTATCTATTGGCGATTTCGTTCCAATTCATATTCCAAGTAATATTCGGCATGCTAATTACATTGCCGGTTGCCAAATTGCATTATCTCATATAGTTTCCGAGATATGGACTATCGATTATTTTTAACCTTAGGCTCTGCTTCTAACTTGGACCCAAACTGTAAAATGGTCTTATCTATTGGCGATTTCGTTCCAATTCACATTCCAAGTAATATTCGGCATGATAATTACATTGCCGGTTACCAAATTGCATTATCTCTTATAGTTTCCGAGATATGGACTATCGATAATTTACACCTTAGGCTCTGCTTCTAACTTGGGCCCAAATTGTAAAATGGTCTTATCTATTGGCGATTTCGTTCCAATTCACATTCCAAGTAATATTCGGCATGCTAATTACATTGCTGGTTGCCAAATTGCATTATCTCTTATAGTTTCCGAGATATGGACTATCGATAATTTACACCTTAGGCTCTGCTTCTAACTTGGGCCCAAATTGTAAAATGGTCTTATCTATTGGCGATTTCGTCCCAATTCACATTCCAAGTAATATTCGGCATGCTAATTACATTGCCGGTTGCGAAATTGTATTATCTCTTATAGTTTCCGAGATATGGACTATCGATAATTTACACCTTAGGCTCTGCTTCTAACTTGGGCCCAAATTGTAAAATGGTCTTATCTATTATCGATTTCGTTCCAATTCACATTCCAAGTAATATTCGGCATGCTAATTACATTGCCGGTTGCCAAATTGCATTATCTCTTATAGTTTCCGAGATATGGACTATCGATAATTTACACCTTAGGCTCTGCTTCTAACTTGGGCCCAAATTGTAAAATGGCTTTATCTATTGGCGATTTCGTTCCAATTCACATTCCAAGTAATATTCGGCATGCTAATTACATTGCCGGTGGCCAAATTGAATTATCTCTTATAGTTTCCGAGATATGGACTATCGATAATTTACATCTTAGGCTCTGCTTCTAACTTGGGCCCAAATTGTAAAATGGTCTTATCTATTGGCGATTTCGTTCCAATTCACATTCCAAGTAATATTCGGCATGCTAATTACATTGCCGGTTGCCAAATTGCATTATCTCTTATAGTTTCCGAGATATGGACTCTCGATAATTTACACCTTAGGCTCTGCTTCTAACTTGGGCCCAAATTGTAAAATGGTCTTATCTATTGCCGATTTCGTTCCAATTCACATTCCAAGTAATATTCGGCATGCTAATTACATTGCCGGTTGCCAAATTGCATTATCTCTTATAGTTTCCGAGATATGGACTATCGATAATTTACACCTTAGGCTCTGCTTCTAACTTGGGCCCAAATTGTAAAATGGTCTTATCTATTGGCGATTTCGTTCCAATTCACATTCCAAGTAATATCCGGCATGCTAATTACATTGCCGGTTGCCAAATTGAATTATCTCTTATAGTTTCCGAGATATGGACTATCGATAATTTACACCTTAGGCTCTGCTTCTAACTTGGGCCCAAATTGTAAAATGGTCTTACCTATTGGCGATTTCGTTCCAATTCACATTCCAAGTAATATTCGGCATGCTAATTACATTGCCGGTTGCCAAATTGCATTATCTCTTATAGTTTCCGAGATATGGACTATCGATAATTTACACCTTAGGCTCTGCTTCTAACTTGGGCCCAAATTGTAAAATGGTCTTATCTATTGGCGATTTCGTTCCAATTCACATTCCAAGTAATATTCGGCATGCTAATTACATTGCCGGTTGCCAGATTGCATTATCTCTTTTAGTTTCCGAGATATGGACTATCGATAATTTACACCTTAGGCTCTGCTTCTAACTTGGGCCCAAATTGTAAAATGGTCTTATCTATTGGCGATTTCGTTCCAATTCACATTCCAAGTAATATTCGGCATGCTAATTACATTGCCGGTTGCCAGATTGCATTATCTCTTATAGTTTCCGAGATATGAACTATCGATAATTTACACCTTAGGCTCTGCTTCTAACTTGGGCCCAAATTGTAAAATGGTCTTATCTACTGGCGATTTCGTTCCAATTCACATTCCAAGTAATATTCGGCATGCTAATTACATTGCCGGTTGCCAAATTGCATTATCTCTTATAGTTTCCGAGATATGGACTATAGATAATTTACACCTTAGGCTCTGCTTCTAACTTGGGCCCAAATTGTAAAATGGTCTTATCTATTGGCGATTTCGTTCCAATTCACATTCCAAGTAATATTCGGCATGCTAATTACATTGCCGGTGGCCAAGTTGCATTATCTCTTATAGTTTCCGAGATATGAACTATCGATAATTTACACCTTAGGCTCTGCTTCTAACTTGGGCCCAAATTGTAAAATGGTCTTATCTATTGGCGATTTCGTTCCAATTCACATTCCAAGTAATATTCGGCATGCTAATTACATTGCCGGTTGCCAAATTGCATTATCTCTTTTAGTTTCCGAGATATGGACTATCGATAATTTACACCTTAGGCTCTGCTTCTAACTTGGGCCCAAATTGTAAAATGGTCTTATCTATTGGCGATTTCGTTCCAATTCACATTCCAAGTAATATTCGGCATGCTAATTACATTGCCGGTTGCCAAATTGCATTATCTCTTATAGTTTCCGAGATATGGACTATCGATAATTTACACCTTAGGCTCTGCTTCTAACTTGGGCCCAAATTGTAAAATGGCCTTATCTATTGGCGATTTCGTTCCAATTCACATTCCAAGTAATATTCGGCATGCTAATTACATTGCCGGTGGCCAAATTGAATTATCTCTTATAGTTTCCGAGATATGGACTATCGATAATTTACATCTTAGGCTCTGCTTCTAACTTGGGCCCAAATTGTAAAATGGTCTTATCTATTGGCGATTTCGTTCCAATTCACATTCCAAGTAATATTCGGCATGCTAATTACATTGCCGGTTGCCAAATTGCATTATCTCTTATAGTTTCCGAGATATGGACTATCGATAATTTACACCTTAGGCTCTGCTTCTAACTTGGGCCCAAATTGTAAAATGGTCTTATCTATTGCCGATTTCGTTCCAATTCACATTACAAGTAATATTCGGCATGCTAATTACATTGCCGGTTGCCAAATTGCATTATCTCTTATAGTTTCCGAGATATGGACTATCGATAATTTACACCTTAGGCTCTGCTTCTAACTTGGGCCCAAATTGTAAAATGGTCTTATCTATTGGCGATTTCGTTCCAATTCACATTCCAAGTAATATTCGGCATGCTAATTACATTGCCGGTTGCCAAATTGCATTATCTCTTTTAGTTTCCGAGATATGGACTATCGATAATTGACACCTTAGGCTCTGCTTCTAACTTGGGCCCAAATTGTAAAATGGTCTTATCTATTGGCGATTTCGTTCCAATTCACATTCCAAGTAATATTCGGCATGCTAATTACATTGCCGGTTGCCAAATTGCATTATCTCTTATAGTTTCCGAGATATGGACTATCGATAATTTACACCTTAGGCTCTGCTTCTAACTTGGGCCCAAATTGTAAAATGGTCTTATCTATTGGCGATTTCTTTCCAATTCACATTCCAAGTAATATCCGGCATGCTAATTACATTGCCGGTTGCCAAATTGAATTATCTCTTATAGTTTCCGAGATATGGACTATCGATAATTTACACCTTAGGCTCTGCTTCTAACTTGGGCCCAAATTGTAAAATGGTCTTACCTATTGGCGATTTCGTTCCAATTCACATTCCAAGTAATATTCGGCATGCTAATTACATTGCCGGTTGCCAAATTGCATTATCTCTTATAGTTTCCGAGATATGGACTATCGATAATTTACACCTTAGTCTCTGCTTCTAACTTGGGCCCAAATTGTAAAATGGTCTTATCTATTGGCGATTTCGTTCCAATGCACATTCCAAGTAATATTCGGCATGCTAATTACATTGCCGGTATCCAAGTTGCATTAACTCTTATAGTTTCCGAGATATGGACTATCGATAATTTACACCTTAGGCTCTGCTTCTAACTTGGGCCCAAATTGTAAAATGGTCTTATCTATTGGCGATTTCGTTCCAATTCATATTCCAAGTAATATTCGGCATGCTAATTACATTGCCGGTTGCCAAATTGCATTATCTCATATAGTTTCCGAGATATGGACTATCGATTATTTTTAACCTTAGGCTCTGCTTCTAACTTGGACCCAAACTGTAAAATGGTCTTATCTATTGGCGATTTCGTTCCAATTCACATTCCAAGTAATATTCGGCATGATAATTACATTGCCGGTTACCAAATTGCATTATCTCTTATAGTTTCCGAGATATGGACTATCGATAATTTACACCTTAGGCTCTGCTTCTAACTTGGGCCCAAATTGTAAAATGGTCTTATCTATTGGCGATTTCGTTCCAATTCACATTCCAAGTAATATTCGGCATGCTAATTACATTGCTGGTTGCCAAATTGCATTATCTCTTATAGTTTCCGAGATATGGACTATCGATAATTTACACCTTAGGCTCTGCTTCTAACTTGGGCCCAAATTGTAAAATGGTCTTATCTATTGGCGATTTCGTCCCAATTCACATTCCAAGTAATATTCGGCATGCTAATTACATTGCCGGTTGCGAAATTGTATTATCTCTTATAGTTTCCGAGATATGGACTATCGATAATTTACACCTTAGGCTCTGCTTCTAACTTGGGCCCAAATTGTAAAATGGTCTTATCTATTATCGATTTCGTTCCAATTCACATTCCAAGTAATATTCGGCATGCTAATTACATTGCCGGTTGCCAAATTGCATTATCTCTTATAGTTTCCGAGATATGGACTATCGATAATTTACACCATAGGCTCTGCTTCTAACTTGGGCCCAAATTGTAAAATGGCTTTATCTATTGGCGATTTCGTTCCAATTCACATTCCAAGTAATATTCGGCATGCTAATTACATTGCCGGTGGCCAAATTGAATTATCTCTTATAGTTTCCGAGATATGGACTATCGATAATTTACATCTTAGGCTCTGCTTCTAACTTGGGCCCAAATTGTAAAATGGTCTTATCTATTGGCGATTTCGTTCCAATTCACATTCCAAGTAATATTCGGCATGCTAATTACATTGCCGGTTGCCAAATTGCATTATCTCTTATAGTTTCCGAGATATGGACTCTCGATAATTTACACCTTAGGCTCTGCTTCTAACTTGGGCCCAAATTGTAAAATGGTCTTATCTATTGCCGATTTCGTTCCAATTCACATTCCAAGTAATATTCGGCATGCTAATTACATTGCCGGTTGCCAAATTGCATTATCTCTTATAGTTTCCGAGATATGGACTATCGATAATTTACACCTTAGGCTCTGCTTCTAACTTGGGCCCAAATTGTAAAATGGTCTTATCTATTGGCGATTTCGTTCCAATTCACATTCCAAGTAATATCCGGCATGCTAATTACATTGCCGGTTGCCAAATTGAATTATCTCTTATAGTTTCCGAGATATGGACTATCGATAATTTACACCTTAGGCTCTGCTTCTAACTTGGGCCCAAATTGTAAAATGGTCTTACCTATTGGCGATTTCGTTCCAATTCACATTCCAAGTAATATTCGGCATGCTAATTACATTGCCGGTTGCCAAATTGCATTATCTCTTATAGTTTCCGAGATATGGACTATCGATAATTTACACCTTAGGCTCTGCTTCTAACTTGGGCCCAAATTGTAAAATGGTCTTATCTATTGGCGATTTCGTTCCAATTCACATTCCAAGTAATATTCGGCATGCTAATTACATTGCCGGTTGCCAGATTGCATTATCTCTTTTAGTTTCCGAGATATGGACTATCGATAATTTACACCTTAGGCTCTGCTTCTAACTTGGGCCCAAATTGTAAAATGGTCTTATCTATTGGCGATTTCGTTCCAATTCACATTCCAAGTAATATTCGGCATGCTAATTACATTGCCGGTTGCCAGATTGCATTATCTCTTATAGTTTCCGAGATATGAACTATCGATAATTTACACCTTAGGCTCTGCTTCTAACTTGGGCCCAAATTGTAAAATGGTCTTATCTACTGGCGATTTCGTTCCAATTCACATTCCAAGTAATATTCGGCATGCTAATTACATTGCCGGTTGCCAAATTGCATTATCTCTTATAGTTTCCGAGATATGGACTATAGATAATTTACACCTTAGGCTCTGCTTCTAACTTGGGCCCAAATTGTAAAATGGTCTTATCTATTGGCGATTTCGTTCCAATTCACATTCCAAGTAATATTCGGCATGCTAATTACATTGCCGGTGGCCAAGTTGCATTATCTCTTATAGTTTCCGAGATATGAACTATCGATAATTTACACCTTAGGCTCTGCTTCTAACTTGGGCCCAAATTGTAAAATGGTCTTATCTATTGGCGATTTCGTTCCAATTCACATTCCAAGTAATATTCGGCATGCTAATTACATTGCCGGTTGCCAAATTGCATTATCTCTTTTAGTTTCCGAGATATGGACTATCGATAATTTACACCTTAGGCTCTGCTTCTAACTTGGGCCCAAATTGTAAAATGGTCTTATCTATTGGCGATTTCGTTCCAATTCACATTCCAAGTAATATTCGGCATGCTAATTACATTGCCGGTTGCCAAATTGCATTATCTCTTATAGTTTCCGAGATATGGACTATCGATAATTTACACCTTAGGCTCTGCTTCTAACTTGGGCCCAAATTGTAAAATGGCCTTATCTATTGGCGATTTCGTTCCAATTCACATTCCAAGTAATATTCGGCATGCTAATTACATTGCCGGTGGCCAAATTGAATTATCTCTTATAGTTTCCGAGATATGGACTATCGATAATTTACATCTTAGGCTCTGCTTCTAACTTGGGCCCAAATTGTAAAATGGTCTTATCTATTGGCGATTTCGTTCCAATTCACATTCCAAGTAATATTCGGCATGCTAATTACATTGCCGGTTGCCAAATTGCATTATCTCTTATAGTTTCCGAGATATGGACTATCGATAATTTACACCTTAGGCTCTGCTTCTAACTTGGGCCCAAATTGTAAAATGGTCTTATCTATTGCCGATTTCGTTCCAATTCACATTACAAGTAATATTCGGCATGCTAATTACATTGCCGGTTGCCAAATTGCATTATCTCTTATAGTTTCCGAGATATGGACTATCGATAATTTACACCTTAGGCTCTGCTTCTAACTTGGGCCCAAATTGTAAAATGGTCTTATCTATTGGCGATTTCATTCCAATTCACATTCCAAGTAATATTCGGCATGCTAATTACATTGCCGGTTGCCAAATTGCATTATCTCTTATAGTTTCCGAGATATGGACTAACGATAATTTACACCTTAGGCTCTGCTTCTAACTTGGGCCCAAATTGTAAAATGGTCTTATCTATTGGCGATTTCGTTCCAATTCACATTCCAAGTAATATTCGGCATGCTAATTACATTGCCGGTTGCCAAATTGCATTATCTCTTATAGTTTCCGAGATATGGACTATCGATAATTTACACCTTAGGCTCTGCTTCTAAATTGGGCCCAAATTGTAAAATGGTCTTATCTATTGGCGATTTCGTTCCTATTCACTTTGCAAGTAATATTCGGCATGCTAATTACATTGCCGGTTGCCAAATTGCATTATCTCTTATAGTTTCCGAGATATGGACTATAGATAATTTACACCTTAGGCTCTGCTTCTAACTTGGGCCCAAATTGTAAAATGGTCTTATCTATTGGCGATTTCTTTCCAATTCACTTTCCAAGTAATATTCGGCATGCTAATTACATTGCCGGTTGCCAAATTGCATTATCTCTTATAGTTTCCGAGATATGGACTATCGATAATTTACACCTTAGGCTCTGCTTCTAACTTGGGCCCAAATTGTAAAATGGTCTTATCTATTGGCGATTTCGTTCCAATTCACACTCCAAGTAATATTCGGCATGCTAATTACATTGCCGGTATCCAAGTTGCATTATCTCTTATAGTTTCCGAGATATGGACTATCGATAATTTACACCTTAGGCTCTGCTTCTAACTTGGGCCCAAATTGTAAAATGGTCTTATCTATTGGCGATTTCGTTCCAATTCACATTCCAAGTAATATTCGGCATGCTAATTACATTGCCGGTTGCCAAATTGCATTATCTCTTATAGTTTCCGAGATATGGACTATCGATAATTTACACCTTAGGCTCTGCTTCTAACTTGGGCCCAAATTGTAAAATGGTCTTTTCTATTGGCGATTCCGTTCCAATTCACATTCCAAGTAATATCCGGCATGCTAATTACATTGCCGGTTGCCAAATTGAATTATCTCTTATAGTTTCCGAGATATGGACTATCGATAATTTACACCCTAGGCTCTGCTTCTAACTTGGGCCCAAATTGTAAAATGGTCTTACCTATTGGCGATTTCGTTCCAATTCACATTCCAAGTAATATCCCGCATGCTAATTACATTGCCGGTTGCCAAATTGAATTATCTCTTATAGTTTCCGAGATATGGACTATCGATAATTTACACCTTAGGCTCTGCTTCTAACTTGGGCCCAAATTGTAAAATGGTCTTACCTATTGGCGATTTCGTTCCAATTCACATTCCAAGTAATATTCGGCATGCTAATTACATTGCCGGTTGCCAAATTGCATTATCTCTTATAGTTTCCGAGATATGGACTATCGATAATTTACATCTTAGGCTCTGCTTCTAACTTGGGCCCAAATTGTAAAATGGTCTTATCTATTGGCGATTTCGTTCCAATTCACATTCCAAGTAATATTCGGCATGCTAATTACATTGCCGGTTGCCAAATTGCATTATCTCTTATAGTTTCCGAGATATGGACTATCGATAATTTACACCTTAGGCTCAGCTTCTAACTTGGGCCCAAATTGTAAAATGGTCTTATCTATTGCCGATTTCGTTCCAATTCACATTCCAAGTAATATTCGGCATGCTAATTACAATGCCGGTTGCCAAATTGCATTATCTCTTATAGTTTCCGAGATATGGACTATCGATAATTTACACCTTAGGCTCTGCTTCTAACTTGGGCCCAAATTGTAAAATGGTCTTATCTATTGGCGATTTCATTCCAATTCACATTCCAAGTAATATTCGGCATGCTAATTACATTGCCGGTTGCCAAATTGCATTATCTCTTATAGTTTCCGAGATATGGACTATCGATAATTTACACCTTAGGCTCTGCTTCTAACTTGGGCCCAAATTGTAAAATGGTCTTATCTATTGGCGATTTCGTTCCAATTCACATTCCAAGTAATATTCGGCATGCTAATTACATTGCCGGTTGCCAAATTGCATTATCTCTTGTAGTTTCCGAGATATGGACTATCGATAATTTACACCTTAGGCTCTGCTTCTAACTTGGGCCCAAATTGTAAAATCGCCTTATCTATAGGCGATTTCGTTCCAATTCACATTCCAAGTAATATTCGGCATGCTAATTACATTGCCGGTTGCCAAATTGCATTATCTCTTATAGTTTCCGAGATATGGACTATCGATAATTTACACCTTAGGCTCTGCTTCTAACTTGGGCCCAAATTGTAAAATGGTCTTATCTATTGGCGATTTCGTTCCAATTCACATTACAAGTAATATCCGGCATGCTAATTACATTGCCGGTTGCCAAATTGAATTATCTCTTATAGTTTCCGAGATATGGACTATCGATAATTTACACCTTAGGCTCTGCTTCTAACTTGGGCCCAAATTGTAAAATGGTCTTACCTATTCTCGATTTCGTTCCAATTCACATTCCAAGTAATATTCGGCATGCTAATTACATTGCCGGTTGCCAAATTGCATTATCTCTTATAGTTGCCGAGATATGGACTATCGATAATTTACACCTTAGGCTCTGCTTCTAACTTGGGCCCAAATTGTAAAATGGTCTTATCTATTGGCGATTTCGTTCCAATTCACATTCCAAGTAATATTCGGCATGCTAATTACATTGCCGGTTGCCAAATTGCATTATCTCTTATAGTTTCCGAGATATGGACTATCGATAATTTACACCTTAGGCTCTGCTTCTAACTTGGGCCCAAATTGTAAAATGCTCTTATCTATTGGCGATTTCGTTCCAATTCACTTTCCAAGTAATATTGGGCATGCTAATTACATTGCCGGTTACCAAATTGCATTATCTCTTATAGTTTCCGAGATATGGACTATCGATAATTTACACCTTAGGCTCTGCTTCTAACTTGGGCCCAAATTGTAAAATGGTCTTATCTATTGGCGATTTCGTTCCAATTCACATTCCAAGTAATATTCGGCATGCTAATTACATTGCCGGTGGCCAAGTTGCATTATCTCTTATAGTTTCCGAGATATGAACTATCGATAATTTACACCTTAGGCTCTGCTTCTAACTTGGGCCCAAATTGTAAAATGGTCTTATCTATTGGCGATTTCGTTCCAATTCACATTCCAAGTAATATTCGGCATGCTAATTACATTGCCGGTTGCCAAATTGCATTATCTCTTATAGTTTCCGAGATATGGACTATCGATTGTTTTTAACCTTAGGCTCTGCTTCTAACTTGGACCCAAACTGTAAAATGGTCTTATCTATTGGCGATTTCGTTCCAATTCACATTCCAAGTAATATTCGGCATGCTAATTACATTGCCGGTTACCAAATTGCATTATCTCTTATAGTTTCCGAGATATGGACTATCGATAATTTACACCTTAGGCTCTGCTTCTAACTTGGGCCCAAATTGTAAAATGGTCTTACCTATTGGCGATTTCGTTCCAATTCACATTCCAAGTAATATTCGGCATGCTAATTACATTGCCGGTTGCCAAATTGCATTATCTCTTATAGTTTCCGAGATATGGACTATCGATAATTTACATCTTAGGCTCTGCTTCTAACTTGGGCCCAAATTGTAAAATGGTCTTATCTATTGGCGATTTCGTTCCAATTCACATTCCAAGTAATATTCGGCATGCTAATTACATTGCCGGTTGCCAAATTGCATTATCTCTTATAGTTTCCGAGATATGGACTATCGATTGTTTTTAACCTTAGGCTCTGCTTCTAACTTGGACCCAAACTGTAAAATGGTCTTATCTATTGGCGATTTCGTTCCAATTCACATTCCAAGTAGTATTCGGCATGCTAATTACATTGCCGGTTACCAAATTGCATTATCTCTTATAGTTTCCGAGATATGGACTATCGATAATTTACACCTTAGGCTCTGCTTCTAACTTGGGCCCAAATTGTAAAATGGTCTTATCTATTGGCGATTTCGTTCCAATTCACATTCCAAGTAATATTCGGCATGCTAATTACATTGCCGGTTGCCAAATTGCATTATCTCTTATAGATTCCGAGATATGGACTATCGATAATTTACACCTTAGGCTCTGCTTCTAACTTGGGCCCAAATTGTAAAATGGTCTTATCTATTGGCAATTTCGTCCCAATTCACATTCCAAGTAATATTCGGCATGCTAATTACATTGCCGGTTGCGAAATTGTATTATCTCTTATAGTTTCCGAGATATGGACTATCGATAATTTACACCTTAGGCTCTGCTTCTAACTTGGGCCCAAATTGTAAAATGGTCTTATCTATTGGCGATTTCGTTCCAATTCACATTCCAAGTAATATTCGGCATGCTAATTACATTGCCGGTTGCCAAATTGCATTATCTCTTTTAGTTTCCGAGATATGGACTATCGATAATTTACACCTTAGGCTCTGCTTCTAACTTGGGCCCAAATTGTAAAATGGTCTTATCTATTGGCGATTTCGTTCCAATTCACATTCCAAGTAATATTCGGCATGCTAATTACATTGCCGGTTGCCAAATTGTATTATCTCTTATAGTTTCCGAGATATGGACTATCGATAATTTACACCTTAGGCTCTGCTTCTAACTTGGGCCCAAATTGTAAAATGGTCTTATCTATTGGCGATTTCGTTCCAATTCACATTCCAAGTAATATTCGGCATGATAATTACATTGCCGGTTGCCAAATTGAATTATCTCTTATAGTTTCCGAGATATGGACTATCGATAATTTACACCCTAGGCTCTGCTTCTAACTTGGGCCCAAATTGTAAAATGGTCTTACCTATTGGCGATTTCGTTCCAATTCACATTCCAAGTAATATTCGGCATGCTAATTACATTGCCGGTTGCCAAATTGAATTATCTCTTATAGTTTCCGAGATATGGACTATCGATAATTTACACCTTAGGCTCTGCTTCTAACTTGGGCCCAAATTGTAAAATGGTCTTACCTATTGGCGATTTCGTTCCAATTCACATTCCAAGTAATATTCGGCATGCTAATTACATTGCCGGTTGCCAAATTGCATTATCTCTTATAGTTTCCGAGATATGGACTATCGATAATTTACATCTTAGGCTCTGCTTCTAACTTGGGCCCAAATTGTAAAATGGTCTTATCTATTGGCGATTTCGTTCCAATTCACATTCCAAGTAATATTCGGCATGCTAATTACATTGCCGGTTGCCAAATTGCATTATCTCTTATAGTTTCCGAGATATGGACTATCGATAATTTACACCTTAGGCTCTGCTTCTAACTTGGGCCCAAATTGTAAAATGGTCTTATCTATTGCCGATTTCGTTCCAATTCACATTCCAAGTAATATTCGGCATGCTAATTACATTGCCGGTTGCCAAATTGCATTATCTCTTATAGTTTCCGAGATATGGACTATCGATAATTTACACCTTAGGCTCTGCTTCTAACTTGGGCCCAAATTGTAAAATGGTCTTATCTATTGGCGATTTCATTCCAATTCACATTCCAAGTAATATTCGGCATGCTAATTACATTGCCGGTTGCCAAATTGCATTATCTCTTATAGTTTCCGAGATATGGACTATCGATAATTTACACCTTAGGCTCTGCTTCTAACTTGGGCCCAAATTGTAAAATGGTCTTATCTATTGGCGATTTCGTTCCAATTCACATTCCAAGTAATATTCGGCATGCTAATTACATTGCCGGTTGCCAAATTGCATTATCTCTTGTAGTTTCCGAGATATGGACTATCGATAATTTACACCTTAGGCTCTGCTTCTAACTTGGGCCCAAATTGTAAAATCGCCTTATCTATAGGCGATTTCGTTCCAATTCACATTCCAAGTAATATTCGGCATGCTAATTACATTGCCGGTTGCCAAATTGCATTATCTCTTATAGTTTCCGAGATATGGACTATCGATAATTTACACCTTAGGCTCTGCTTCTAACTTGGGCCCAAATTGTAAAATGGTCTTATCTATTGGCGATTTCGTTCCAATTCACATTACAAGTAATATCCGGCATGCTAATTACATTGCCGGTTGCCAAATTGAATTATCTCTTATAGTTTCCGAGATATGGACTATCGATAATTTACACCTTAGGCTCTGCTTCTAACTTGGGCCCAAATTGTAAAATGGTCTTACCTATTCTCGATTTCGTTCCAATTCACATTCCAAGTAATATTCGGCATACTAATTACATTGCCGGTTGCCAAATTGCATTATCTCTTATAGTTGCCGAGATATGGACTATCGATAATTTACACCTTAGGCTCTGCTTCTAACTTGGGCCCAAATTGTAAAATGGTCTTATCTATTGGCGATTTCGTTCCAATTCACATTCCAAGTAATATTCGGCATGCTAATTACATTGCCGGTTGCCAAATTGCATTATCTCTTATAGTTTCCGAGATATGGACTATAGATAATTTACACCTTAGGCTCTGCTTCTAACTTGGGCCCAAATTGTAAAATGGTCTTATCTATTGGCGATTTCGTTCCAATTCACATTCCAAGTAATATTCGGCATGCTAATTACATTGCCGGTTGCCAAATTGCATTATCTCTTATAGTTTCCGAGATATGGACTATCGATAATTTACATCTTAGGCTCTGCTTCTAACTTGGGCCCAAATTGTAAAATGGTCTTATCTATTGGCGATTTCGTTCCAATTCACATTCCAAGTAATATTCGGCATGCTAATTACATTGCCGGTTGCCAAATTGCATTATCTCTTATAGTTTCCGAGATATGGACTATCGATAATTTACACCTTAGGCTCTGCTTCTAACTTGGGCCCAAATTGTAAAATGGTCTTATCTATTGCCGATTTCGTTCCAATTCACATTCCAAGTAATATTCGGCATGCTAATTACATTGCCGGTTGCCAAATTGCATTATCTCTTATAGTTTCCGAGATATGGACTATCGATAATTTACACCTTAGGCTCTGCTTCTAACTTGGGCCCAAATTGTAAAATGGTCTTATCTATTGGCGATTTCATTCCAATTCACATTCCAAGTAATATTCGGCATGCTAATTACATTGCCGGTTGCCAAATTGCATTATCTCTTATAGTTTCCGAGATATGGACTATCGATAATTTACACCTTAGGCTCTGCTTCTAACTTGGGCCCAAATTGTAAAATGGTCTTATCTATTGGCGATTTCGTTCCAATTCACATTCCAAGTAATATTCGGCATGCTAATTACATTGCCGGTTGCCAAATTGCATTATCTCTTGTAGTTTCCGAGATATGGACTATCGATAATTTACACCTTAGGCTCTGCTTCTAACTTGGGCCCAAATTGTAAAATCGCCTTATCTATAGGCGATTTCGTTCCAATTCACATTCCAAGTAATATTCGGCATGCTAATTACATTGCCGGTTGCCAAATTGCATTATCTCTTATAGTTTCCGAGATATGGACTATCGATAATTTACACCTTAGGCTCTGCTTCTAACTTGGGCCCAAATTGTAAAATGGTCTTATCTATTGGCGATTTCGTTCCAATTCACATTACAAGTAATATCCGGCATGCTAATTACATTGCCGGTTGCCAAATTGAATTATCTCTTATAGTTTCCGAGATATGGACTATCGATAATTTACACCTTAGGCTCTGCTTCTAACTTGGGCCCAAATTGTAAAATGGTCTTACCTATTCCCGATTTCGTTCCAATTCACATTCCAAGTAATATTCGGCATACTAATTACATTGCCGGTTGCCAAATTGCATTATCTCTTATAGTTGCCGAGATATGGACTATCGATAATTTACACCTTAGGCTCTGCTTCTAACTTGGGCCCAAATTGTAAAATGGTCTTATCTATTGGCAATTTCGTTCCAATTCACATTCCAAGTAATATTCGGCATGCTAATTACATTGCCGGTTGCCAAATTGCATTATCTCTTATAGTTTCCGAGATATGGACTATAGATAAATTACACCTTAGGCTCTGCTTCTAACTTGGGCCCAAATTGTAAAATGGTCTTATCTATTGGCGATTTCTTTCCAATTCACTTTCCAAGTAATATTCGGCATGCTAATTACATTGCCGGTTACCAAATTGCATTATCTCTTATAGTTTCCGAGATATGGACTATCGATAATTTACACCTTAGGCTCTGCTTCTAACTTGGGCCCAAATTGTAAAATGGTCTTATCTATTGGCGATTTCGTTCCAATTCACATTCCAAGTAATATTCGGCATGCTAATTACATTGCCGGTGGCCAAGTTGCATTATCTCTTATAGTTTCCGAGATATGAACTATCGATAATTTACACCTTAGGCTCTGCTTCTAACTTGGGCCCAAATTGTAAAATGGTCTTATCTATTGGCGATTTCGTTCCAATTCACATTAGAAGTAATATTCGGCATGCTAATTACATTGCCGGTTGCCAAATTGCATTATCTCTTATAGTTTCCGAGATATGGGCTATCGATTGTTTTTAACCTTAGGCTCTGCTTCTAACTTGGACCCAAACTGTAAAATGGTCTTATCTATTGGCGATTTCGTTCCAATTCACATTCCAAGTAATATTCGGCATGCTAATTACATTGCCGGTTACCAAATTGCATTATCTCTTATAGTTTCCGAGATATGGACTATCGATAATTTACACCTTAGGCTCTGCTTCTAACTTGGGCCCAAATTGTAAAATGGTCTTATCTATTGGCGATTTCGTTCCAATTCACATTCCAAGTAATATTCGGCATGCTAATTACATTGCCGGTTGCCAAATTGCATTATCTCTTATAGATTCTGAGATATGGACTATCGATAATTTACACCTTAGGCTCTGCTTCTAACTTGGGCCCAAATTGTAAAATGGTCTTATCTATTGGCGATTTCGTCCCAATTCACATTCCAAGTAATATTCGGCATGCTAATTACATTGCCGGTTGCGAAATTGTATTATCTCTTATAGTTTCCGATATATGTACTATCGATAATTTACACCTTAGGCTCTGCTTCTAACTTGGGCCCAAATTGTAAAATGGTCTTATCTATTGGCGATTTCGTTCCAATTCACATTCCAAGTAATATTCGGCATGCTAATTACATTGCCGGTTGCCAAATTGCATTATCTCTTTTAGTTTCCGAGATATGGACTATCGATAATTTACACCTTAGGCTCTGCTTCTAACTTGGGCCCAAATTGTAAAATGGTCTTATCTATTGGCGATTTCGTTCCAATTCACATTCCAAGTAATATTCGGCATGCTAATTACATTGCCGGTTGCCAAATTGCATTATCTCTTATAGTTTCCGAGATATGGACTATCGATAATTTACACCTTAGGCTCTGCTTCTAACTTGGGCCCAAATTGTAAAATGGTCTTATCTATTGCCGATTTCGTTCCAATTCACATTCCAAGTAATATTCGGCATGCTAATTACATTGCCGGTTGCCAAATTGCATTATCTCTTATAGTTTCCGAGATATGGACTATCGATAATTTACACCTTAGGCTCTGCTTCTAACTTGGGCCCAAATTGTAAAATGGTCTTATCTATTGGCGATTTCATTCCAATTAACATTCCAAGTAATATTCGGCATGCTAATTACATTGCCGGTTGCCAAATTGCATTATCTCTTATAGTTTCCGAGATATGGACTAACGATAATTTACACCTTAGGCTCTGCTTCTAACTTGGGCCCAAATTGTAAAATGGTCTTATCTATTTTCGATTTCGTTCCAATTCACATTCCAAGTAATATTCGGCATGCTAATTACATTGCCCGTTGCCAAATTGCATTATCTCTTATAGTTTCCGAGATATGGACTATCGATAATTTACACCTTAGGCTCTGCTTCTAACTTGGGCCCAAATTGTAAAATCGTCTTATCTATTGGCGATTTCGTTCCAATTCACATTCCAAGTAATATTCGGCATGCTAATTACATTGCCGGTTGCCAAATTGCATTATCTCTTATAGTTTCCGAGATATGGACTATCGATAATTTACACCTTAGGCTCTGCTTCTAACTTGGACCCAAACTGTAAAATGGTCTTATCTATTGGCGATTTCGTTCCAATTCACATTCCAAGTAATATTCGGCATGCTAATTACATTGCCGGTTACCAAATTGCATTATCTCTTATAGTTTCCGAGATATGGACTATCGATAATTTACACCTTAGGCTCTGCTTCTAACTTGGGCCCAAATTGTAAAATGGTCTTATCTATTGGCGATTTCGTTCCAATTCACATTCCAAGTAATATTCGGCATGCTAATTACATTGCCGGTTGCCAAATTGCATTATCTCTTATAGTTTCCGAGATATGGACTATCGATAATTTACACCTTAGGCTCTGCTTCTAACTTGGGCCCAAATTGTAAAATGGTCTTATCTATTGGCGATTTCGTCCCAATTCACATTCCAAGTAATATTCGGCATGCTAATTACATTGCCGGTTGCGAAATTGTATTATCTCTTATAGTTTCCGACATATGGACTATCGATAAATTACACCTTAGGCTCTGCTTCTAACTTGGGCCCAAATTGTAAAATGGTCTTATCTATTGGCGATTTCGTTCCAATTCACATTCCAAGTAATATTCGGCATGCTAATTACATTGCCGGTTGCCAAATTGCATTATCTCTTTTAGTTTCCGAGATATGGACTATCGATAATTTACACCTTAGGCTCTGCTTCTAACTTGGGCCCAAATTGTAAAATGGTCTTATCTATTGGCGATTTCGTTCCAATTCACATTCCAAGTAATATTCGGCATGCTAATTACATTGCCGGTTGCCAAATTGCATTATCTCTTATAGTTTCCGAGATATGGACTATCGATAATTTACACCTTAGGCTCTGCTTCTAACTTGGGCCCAAATTGTAAAATGGCCTTATCTATTGGCGATTTCGTTCCAATTCACATTCCAAGTAATATTCGGCATGCTAATTACATTGCCGGTGGCCAAATTGAATTATCTCTTATAGTTTCCGAGATATGGACTATCGATAATTTACATCTTAGGCTCTGCTTCTAACTTGGGCCCAAATTGTAAAATGGTCTTATCTATTGGCGATTTCGTTCCAATTCACAATCCAAGTAATATTCGGCATGCTAATTACATTGCCGGTTGCCAAATTGCATTATCTCTTATAGTTTCCGAGATATGGACTATCGATAATTTACACCTTAGGCTCTGCTTCTAACTTGGGTCCAAATTGTAAAATGGTCTTATCTATTGGCGATTTCGTTCCAATTCACTTTCCAAGTAATATTCGGCACGCTAATTACATTGCCGGTTGCCAAATTGCATTATCTCTTATAGTTTCCGAGATATGGACTATAGATAATTTACACCTTAGGCTCTGCTTCTAACTTGGGCCCAAATTGTAAAATGGTCTTATCTATTGGCGATTTCTTTCCAATTCACTTTCCAAGTAATATTCGGCATGCTAATTACATTGCCGGTTGCCAAATTGCATTATCTCTTATAGTTTCCGAGATATGGACTATAGATAATTTACACCTTAGGCTCTGCTTCTAACTTGGGCCCAAATTGTAAAATGGTCTTATCTATTGGCGATTTCGTTCCAATTCACATTCCAAGTAATATCCGGCATGCTAATTACATTGCCGGTTGCCAAATTGAATTATCTCTTATAGTTTCCGAGATATGGACTATCGATAATTTACACCTTAGGCTCTGCTTCTAACTTGGGCCCAAATTGTAAAATGGTCTTACCTATTGGCGATTTCGTTCCAATTCACATTCCAAGTAATATTCGGCATGCTAATTACATTGCCGGTTGCCAAATTGCATTATCTCTTATAGTTTCCGAGATATGGACTATCGATTATTTTTAACCTTAGGCTCTGCTTCTAACTTGGACCCAAACTGTAAAATGGTCTTATCTATTGGCGATTTCGTTCCAATTCACATGCCAAGTAATATTCGGCATGCTAATTACATTGCCGGTTACCAAATTGCATTATCTCTTATAGTTTCCGAGATATGGACTATCGATAATTTACACCTTAGGCTCTGCTTCTAACTTGGGCCCAAATTGTAAAATGGCCTTATCTATTGGCGATTTCGTTCCAATTCACATTCCAAGTAATATTCGGCATGCTAATTACATTGCCGGTTGCCAAATTGCATTATCTCTTATAGTTTCCGAGATATGAACTATCGATAATTTACACCTTAGGCTCTGCTTCTAACTTGGGCCCAAATTGTAAAATGGTCTTATCTATTGGCGATTTCGCTCCAATTCACATTCCAAGTAATATTCGGCATGCTAATTACATTGCCGGTTGCCAAATTGCATTATCTCTTATAGTTTTCGAGATATGGACTATCGATTGTTTTTAACCTTAGGCTCTGCTTCTAACTTGGACCCAAACTGTAAAATGGTCTTATCTATTGGCGATTTCGTTCCAATTCACATTCCAAGTAATATTCGGCATGCTAATTACATTGCCGGTTACCAAATTGCATTATCTCTTATAGTTTCCGAGATATGGACTATCGATAATTTACACCTTAGGCTCTGCTTCTAACTTGGGCCCAAATTGTAAAATGGTCTTATCTATTGGCGATTTCGTTCCAATTCACATTCCAAGTAATATTCGGCATGCTAATTACATTGCCGGTTGCCAAATTGCATTATCTCTTTTAGTTTCCGAGATATGGACTATCGATAATTTACACCTTAGGCTCTGCTTCTAACTTGGGCCCAAATTGTAAAATGGTCTTATCTATTGGCGATTTCGTTCCAATTCACATTCCAAGTAATATTCGGCATGCTAATTACATTGCCGGTTGCCAAATTGCATTATCTCTTATAGTTTCCGAGATATGGACTATCGATAATTTACACCTTAGGCTCTGCTTCTAACTTGGGCCCAAATTGTAAAATGGCCTTATCTATTGGCGATTTCGTTCCAATTCACATTCCAAGTAATATTCGGCATGCTAATTACATTGCCGGTGGCCAAATTGAATTATCTCTTATAGTTTCCGAGATATGGACTATCGATAAATTACATCTTAGGCTCTGCTTCTAACTTGGGCCCAAATTGTAAAATGGTCTTATCTATTGGCGATTTCGTTCCAATTCACATTCCAAGTAATATTCGGCATGCTAATTACATTGCCGGTTGCCAAATTGCATTATCTCTTATAGTTTCCGAGATATGGACTATCGATAATTTACACCTTAGGCTCTGCTTCTAACTTGGGCCCAAATTGTAAAATGGTCTTATCTATTGCCGATTTCGTTCCAATTCACATTCCAAGTAATATTCGGCATGCTAATTACATTGCCGGTTGCCAAATTGCATTATCTCTTATAGTTTCCGAGATATGGACTATCGATAATTTACACCTTAGGCTCTGCTTCTAACTTGGGCCCAAATTGTAAAATGGTCTTATCTATTGGCGATTTCATTCCAATTAACATTCCAAGTAATATTCGGCATGCTAATTACATTGCCGGTTGCCAAATTGCATTATCTCTTATAGTTTCCGAGATATGGACTAACGATAATTTACACCTTAGGCTCTGCTTCTAACTTGGGCCCAAATTGTAAAATGGTCTTATCTATTGGCGATTTCGTTCCAATTCACTCTCCAAGTAATATTCGGCATGCTAATTACATTGCCGGTTGCCAAATTGCATTATCTCTTATAGTTTCCGAGATATGGACTATCGATAATTTACACCTTAGGCTCTGCTTCTAACTTGGGCCCAAATTGTAAAATGGTCTTACCTATTGGCGATTTCGTTCCAATTCACATTCCAAGTAATATTCGGCATGCTAATTACATTGCCGGTTGCCAAATTGCATTATCTCTTATAGTTTCCGAGATATGGACTATCGATAATTTACACCTTAGGCTCTGCTTCTAACTTGGGCCCAAATTGTAAAATGGTCTTATCTATTGGCGATTTCGTTCCAATTCACTTTCCAAGTAATATTCGGCAGGCTAATTACATTGCCGGTTGCCAAATTGCATTATCTCTTATAGTTTCCGAGATATGGACTATAGATAATTTACACCTTAGGCTCTGCTTCTAACTTGGGCCCAAATTGTAAAATGGTCTTATCTATTGGCGATTTCTTTCCAATTCACTTTCCAAGTAATATTCGGCATGCTAATTACATTGCCGGTTGCCAAATTGCATTATCTCTTATAGTTTCCGAGATATGGACTATCGATAATTTACACCTTAGGCTCTGCTTCTAACTTGGGCCCAAATTGTAAAATGGTCTTATCTATTGGCGATTTCGTTCCAATTCACATTCCAAGTAATATCCGGCATGCTAATTACATTGCCGGTTGCCAAATTGAATTATCTCTTATAGTTTCCGAGATATGGACTATCGATAATTTACACCTTAGGCTCTGCTTCTAACTTGGGCCCAAATTGTAAAATGGTCTTACCTATTGGCGATTTCGTTCCAATTCACATTCCAAGTAATATTCGGCATGCTAATTACATTGCCGGTTGCCAAATTGCATTATCTCTTATAGTTTCCGAGATATGGACTATCGATTATTTTTAACCTTAGGCTCTGCTTCTAACTTGGACCCAAACTGTAAAATGGTCTTATCTATTGGCGATTTCGTTCCAATTCACATGCCAAGTAATATTCGGCATGCTAATTACATTGCCGGTTACCAAATTGCATTATCTCTTATAGTTTCCGAGATATGGACTATCGATAATTTACACCTTAGGCTCTGCTTCTAACTTGGGCCCAAATTGTAAAATGGCCTTATCTATTGGCGATTTCGTTCCAATTCACATTCCAAGTAATATTCGGCATGCTAATTACATTGCCGGTTGCCAAATTGCATTATCTCTTATAGTTTCCGAGATATGAACTATCGATAATTTACACCTTAGGCTCTGCTTCTAACTTGGGCCCAAATTGTAAAATGGTCTTATCTATTGGCGATTTCGCTCCAATTCACATTCCAAGTAATATTCGGCATGCTAATTACATTGCCGGTTGCCAAATTGCATTATCTCTTATAGTTTTCGAGATATGGACTATCGATTGTTTTTAACCTTAGGCTCTGCTTCTAACTTGGACCCAAACTGTAAAATGGTCTTATCTATTGGCGATTTCGTTCCAATTCACATTCCAAGTAATATTCGGCATGCTAATTACATTGCCGGTTACCAAATTGCATTATCTCTTATAGTTTCCGAGATATGGACTATCGATAATTTACACCTTAGGCTCTGCTTCTAACTTGGGCCCAAATTGTAAAATGGTCTTATCTATTGGCGATTTCGTTCCAATTCACATTCCAAGTAATATTCGGCATGCTAATTACATTGCCGGTTGCCAAATTGCATTATCTCTTATAGATTCCGAGATATGGACTATCGATAATTTACACCTTGGGCTCTGCTTCTAACTTGGGCCCAAATTGTAAAATGGTCTTATCTATTGGCGATTTCGTTCCAATTCACATTCCAAGTAATATTCGGCATGCTAATTACATTGCCGGTTGCCAAATTGCATTATCTCTTATAGTTTCCGAGATATGGACTATCGATAATTTACACCTTAGGCTCTGCTTCTAACTTGGGCCCAAATTGTAAAATGGCCTTATCTATTGGCGATTTCGTTCCAATTCACATTCCAAGTAATATTCGGCATGCTAATTACATTGCCGGTGGCCAAATTGAATTATCTCTTATAGTTTCCGAGATATGGACTATCGATAATTTACATCTTAGGCTCTGCTTCTAACTTGGGCCCAAATTGTAAAATGGTCTTATCTATTGGCGATTTCGTTCCAATTCACATTCCAAGTAATATTCGGCATGCTAATTACATTGCCGGTTGCCAAATTGCATTATCTCTTATAGTTTCCGAGATATGGACTATCGATAATTTACACCTTAGGCTCTGCTTCTAACTTGGGCCCAAATTGTAAAATGGTCTTATCTATTGCCGATTTCGTTCCAATTCACATTCCAAGTAATATTCGGCATGCTAATTACATTGCCGGTTGCCAAATTGCATTATCTCTTATAGTTTCCGAGATATGGACTATCGATAATTTACACCTTAGGCTCTGCTTCTAACTTGGGCCCAAATTGTAAAATGGTCTTATCTATTGGCGATTTCATTCCAATTAACATTCCAAGTAATATTCGGCATGCTAATTACATTGCCGGTTGCCAAATTGCATTATCTCTTATAGTTTCCGAGATATGGACTAACGATAATTTACACCTTAGGCTCTGCTTCTAACTTGGGCCCAAATTGTAAAATGGTCTTATCTATTGGCGATTTCGTTCCAATTCACTTTCCAAGTAATATTCGGCATGCTAATTACATTGCCGGTTGCCAAATTGCATTATCTCTTATAGTTTCCGAGATATGGACTATCGATAATTTACACCTTAGGCTCTGCTTCTAACTTGGGCCCAAATTGTAAAATGGTCTTATCTATTGGCGATTTCGTTCCAATTCACATTCCAAGTAATATCCGGCATGCTAATTACATTGCCGGTTGCCAAATTGAATTATCTCTTATAGTTTCCGAGATATGGACTATCGATAATTTACACCTTAGGCTCTGCTTCTAACTTGGGCCCAAATTGTAAAATGGTCTTACCTATTGGCGATTTCGTTCCAATTCACATTCCAAGTAATATTCGGCATGCTAATTACATTGCCGGTTGCCAAATTGCATTATCTCTTATAGTTTCCGAGATATGGACTATCGATTATTTTTAACCTTAGGCTCTGCTTCTAACTTGGACCCAAACTGTAAAATGGTCTTATCTATTGGCGATTTCGTTCCAATTCACATTCCAAGTAATATTCGGCATGCTAATTACATTGCCGGTTACCAAATTGCATTATCTCTTATAGTTTCCGAGATATGGACTATCGATAATTTACACCTTAGGCTCTGCTTCTAACTTGGGCCCAAATTGTAAAATGGCCTTATCTATTGGCGATTTCGTTCCAATTCACATTCCAAGTAATATTCGGCATGCTAATTACATTGCCGGTTGCCAAATTGCATTATCTCTTATAGTTTCCGAGATATGAACTATCGATAATTTACACCTTAGGCTCTGCTTCTAACTTGGGCCCAAATTGTAAAATGGTCTTATCTATTGGCGATTTCGCTCCAATTCACATTCCAAGTAATATTCGGCATGCTAATTACATTGCCGGTTGCCAAATTGCATTATCTCTTATAGTTTTCGAGATATGGACTATCGATTGTTTTTAACCTTAGGCTCTGCTTCTAACTTGGACCCAAACTGTAAAATGGTCTTATCTATTGGCGATTTCGTTCCAATTCACATTCCAAGTAATATTCGGCATGCTAATTACATTGCCGGTTACCAAATTGCATTATCTCTTATAGTTTCCGAGATATGGACTATCGATAATTTACACCTTAGGCTCTGCTTCTAACTTGGGCCCAAATTGTAAAATGGTCTTATCTATTGGCGATTTCGTTCCAATTCACATTCCAAGTAATATTCGGCATGCTAATTACATTGCCGGTTGCCAAATTGCATTATCTCTTATAGATTCCGAGATATGGACTATCGATAATTTACACCTTGGGCTCTGCTTCTAACTTGGGCCCAAATTGTAAAATGGTCTTATCTATTGGCGATTTCGTCCCAATTCACATTCCAAGTAATATTCGGCATGCTAATTACATTGCCGGTTGCGAAATTGTATTATCTCTTATAGTTTCCGAGATATGTACTATCGATAATTTACACCTTAGGCTCTGCTTCTAACTTGGGCCCAAATTGTAAAATGGTCTTATCTATTGGCGATTTCGTTCCAATTCACATTCCAAGTAATATTCGGCATGCTAATTACATTGCCGGTTGCCAAATTGCATTATCTCTTTTAGTTTCCGAGATATGGACTATCGATAATTTACACCTTAGGCTCTGCTTCTAACTTGGGCCCAAATTGTAAAATGGTCTTATCTATTGGCGATTTCGTTCCAATTCACATTCCAAGTAATATTCGGCATGCTAATTACATTGCCGGTTGCCAAATTGCATTATCTCTTATAGTTTCCGAGATATGGACTATCGATAATTTACACCTTAGGCTCTGCTTCTAATTTGGGCCCAAATTGTAAAATGGCCTTATCTATTGGCGATTTCGTTCCAATTCACATTCCAAGTAATATTCGGCATGCTAATTACATTGCCGGTGGCCAAATTGAATTATCTCTTATAGTTTCCGAGATATGGACTATCGATAATTTACATCTTAGGCTCTGCTTCTAACTTGGGCCCAAATTGTAAAATGGTCTTATCTATTGGCGATTTCGTTCCAATTCACATTCCAAGTAATATTCGGCATGCTAATTACATTGCCGGTTGCCAAATTGCATTATCTCTTATAGTTTCCGAGATATGGACTATCGATAATTTACACCTTAGGCTCTGCTTCTAACTTGGGCCCAAATTGTAAAATGGTCTTATCTATTGCCGATTTCGTTCCAATTCACATTCCAAGTAATATTCGGCATGCTAATTACATTGCCGGTTGCCAAATTGCATTATCTCTTATAGTTTCCGAGATATGGATTATCGATAATTTACACCTTAGGCTCTGCTTCTAACTTGGGCCCAAATTGTAAAATGGTCTTATCTATTGGCGATTTCATTCCAATTAACATTCCAAGTAATATTCGGCATGCTAATTACATTGCCGGTTGCCAAATTGCATTATCTCTTATAGTTTCCGAGATATGGACTAACGATAATTTACACCTTAGGCTCTGCTTCTAACTTGGGCCCAAATTGTAAAATGGTCTTATCTATTTTCGATTTCGTTTCAATTCACATTCCAAGTAATATTCGGCATGCTAATTACATTGCCCGTTGCCAAATTGCATTATCTCTTATAGTTTCCGAGATATGGACTATCGATAATTTACACCTTAGGCTCTGCTTCTAACTTGGGCCCAAAATTGTAAAATGGTCTTATCTATTGGCGATTTCGTTCCAATTCACATACCAAGTAATATTCGGCATGCTAATTACATTGCCGGTTGCCAAATTGCATTATCTCTTATAGTTTCCGAGATATGGACTATCGATAATTTACACCTTAGGCTCTGCTTCTAACTTGGACCCAAACTGTAAAATGGTCTTATCTATTGGCGATTTCGTTCCAATTCACATTCCAAGTAATATTCGGCATGCTAATTACATTGCCGGTTACCAAATTGCATTATCTCTTATAGTTTCCGAGATATGGACTATCGATAATTTACACCTTAGGCTCTGCTTCTAACTTGGGCCCAAATTGTAAAATGGCCTTATCTATTGGCGATTTCGTTCCAATTCACATTCCAAGTAATATTCGGCATGCTAATTACATTGCCGGTTGCCAAATTGCATTATCTCTTATAGTTTCCGAGATATGAACTATCGATAATTTACACCTTAGGCTCTGCTTCTAACTTGGGCCCAAATTGTAAAATGGTCTTATCTATTGGCGATTTCGCTCCAATTCACATTCCAAGTAATATTCGGCATGCTAATTACATTGCCGGTTGCCAAATTGCATTATCTCTTATAGTTTTCGAGATATGGACTATCGATTGTTTTTAACCTTAGGCTCTGCTTCTAACTTGGACCCAAACTGTAAAATGGTCTTATCTATTGGCGATTTCGTTCCAATTCACATTCCAAGTAATATTCGGCATGCTAATTACATTGCCGGTTACCAAATTGCATTATCTCTTATAGTTTCCGAGATATGGACTATCGATAATTTACACCTTAGGCTCTGCTTCTAACTTGGGCCCAAATTGTAAAATGGTCTTATCTATTGGCGATTTCGTTCCAATTCACATTCCAAGTAATATTCGGCATGCTAATTACATTGCCGGTTGCCAAATTGCATTATCTCTTATAGATTCCGAGATATGGACTATCGATAATTTACACCTTGGGCTCTGCTTCTAACTTGGGCCCAAATTGTAAAATGGTCTTATCTATTGGCGATTTCGTCCCAATTCACATTCCAAGTAATATTCGGCATGCTAATTACATTGCCGGTTGCGAAATTGTATTATCTCTTATAGTTTCCGAGATATGTACTATCGATAATTTACACCTTAGGCTCTGCTTCTAACTTGGGCCCAAATTGTAAAATGGTCTTATCTATTGGCGATTTCGTTCCAATTCACATTCCAAGTAATATTCGGCATGCTAATTACATTGCCGGTTGCCAAATTGCATTATCTCTTTTAGTTTCCGAGATATGGACTATCGATAATTTACACCTTAGGCTCTGCTTCTAACTTGGGCCCAAATTGTAAAATGGTCTTATCTATTGGCGATTTCGTTCCAATTCACATTCCAAGTAATATTCGGCATGCTAATTACATTGCCGGTTGCCAAATTGCATTATCTCTTATAGTTTCCGAGATATGGACTATCGATAATTTACACCTTAGGCTCTGCTTCTAATTTGGGCCCAAATTGTAAAATGGCCTTATCTATTGGCGATTTCGTTCCAATTCACATTCCAAGTAATATTCGGCATGCTAATTACATTGCCGGTGGCCAAATTGAATTATCTCTTATAGTTTCCGAGATATGGACTATCGATAATTTACATCTTAGGCTCTGCTTCTAACTTGGGCCCAAATTGTAAAATGGTCTTATCTATTGGCGATTTCGTTCCAATTCACATTCCAAGTAATATTCGGCATGCTAATTACATTGCCGGTTGCCAAATTGCATTATCTCTTATAGTTTCCGAGATATGGACTATCGATAATTTACACCTTAGGCTCTGCTTCTAACTTGGGCCCAAATTGTAAAATGGTCTTATCTATTGCCGATTTCGTTCCAATTCACATTCCAAGTAATATTCGGCATGCTAATTACATTGCCGGTTGCCAAATTGCATTATCTCTTATAGTTTCCGAGATATGGACTATCGATAATTTACACCTTAGGCTCTGCTTCTAACTTGGGCCCAAATTGTAAAATGGTCTTATCTATTGGCGATTTCATTCCAATTAACATTCCAAGTAATATTCGGCATGCTAATTACATTGCCGGTTGCCAAATTGCATTATCTCTTATAGTTTCCGAGATATGGACTAACGATAATTTACACCTTAGGCTCTGCTTCTAACTTGGGCCCAAATTGTAAAATGGTCTTATCTATTTTCGATTTCGTTTCAATTCACATTCCAAGTAATATTCGGCATGCTAATTACATTGCCCGTTGCCAAATTGCATTATCTCTTATAGTTTCCGAGATATGGACTATCGATAATTTACACCTTAGGCTCTGCTTCTAACTTGGGCCCAAAATTGTAAAATCATCTTATCTATTGGCGATTTCGTTCCAATTCACATACCAAGTAATATTCGGCATGCTAATTACATTGCCGGTTGCCAAATTGCATTATCTCTTATAGTTTCCGAGATATGGACTATCGATAATTTACACCTTAGGCTCTGCTTCTAACTTGGGCCCAAATTGTAAAATGGTCTTATCTATTGGCGATTTCGTTCCAATTCACATTCCAAGTAATATCCGGCATGCTAATTACATTGCCGGTTGCCAAATTGCATTATCTCTTATAGTTTCCGAGATATGGACTATCGATAATTTACACCTTAGGCTCTGCTTCTAACTTGGGCCCAAAATTGTAAAATCATCTTATCTATTGGCGATTTCGTTCCAATTCACATACCAAGTAATATTCGGCATGCTAATTACATTGCCGGTTGCCAAATTGCATTATCTCTTATAGTTTCCGAGATATGGACTATCGATAATTTACACCTTAGGCTCTGCTTCTAACTTGGGCCCAAATTGTAAAATGGTCTTACCTATTGGCGATTTCGTTCCAATTCACATTCCAAGTAATATTCGGCATGCTAATTACATTGCCGGTTGCCAAATTGCATTATCTCTTATAGTTTCCGAGATATGGACTATCGATTATTTTTAACCTTAGGCTCTGCTTCTAACTTGGACCCAAACTGTAAAATGGTCTTATCTATTGGCGATTTCGTTCCAATTCACATTCCAAGTAATATTCGGCATGCTAATTACATTGCCGGTTACCAAATTGCATTATCTCTTATAGTTTCCGAGATATGGACTATCGATAATTTACACCTTAGGCTCTGCTTCTAACTTGGGCCCAAATTGTAAAATGGTCTTATCTATTGGCGATTTCGTTCCAATTCACATTCCAAGTAATATTCGGCATGCTAATTACATTGCCGGTTGCCAAATTGCATTATCTCTTATAGTTTCCGAGATATGGACTATCGATAATTTACACCTTAGGCTTTGCTTCTAACTTGGGCCCAAATTGTAAAATGGTCTTATCTATTGGCGATTTCGTCCCAATTCACATTCCAAGTAATATTCGGCATGCTAATTACATTGCCGGTTGCGAAATTGTATTATCTCTTATAGTTTCCGACATATGGACTATCGATAAATTACACCTTAGGCTCTGCTTCTAACTTGGGCCCAAATTGTAAAATGGTCTTATCTATTGGCGATTTCGTTCCAATTCACATTCCAAGTAATATTCGGCATGCTAATTACATTGCCGGTTGCCAAATTGCATTATCTCTTTTAGTTTCCGAGATATGGACTATCGATAATTTACACCTTAGGCTCTGCTTCTAACTTGGGCCCAAATTGTAAAATGGTCTTATCTATTGGCGATTTCGTTCCAATTCACATTCCAAGTAATATTCGGCATGCTAATTACATTGCCGGTTGCCAAATTGCATTATCTCTTATAGTTTCCGAGATATGGACTATCGATAATTTACACCTTAGGCTCTGCTTCTAACTTGGGCCCAAATTGTAAAATGGCCTTATCTATTGGCGATTTCGTTCCAATTCACATTCCAAGTAATATTCGGCATGCTAATTACATTGCCGGTTGCCAAATTGCATTATCTCTTATAGTTTCCGAGATATGGACTATCGATAATTTACACCTTAGGCTCTGCTTCTAACTTGGGCCCAAATTGTAAAATGGTCTTATCTATTGCCGATTTCGTTCCAATTCACACTCCAAGTAATATTCGGCATGCTAATTACATTGCCGGTTGCCAAATTGCATTATCTCTTATAGTTTCCGAGATATGGACTATCGATAATTTACACCTTAGGCTCTGCTTCTAACTTAGGCCCAAATTGTAAAATGGTCTTATCTATTGGCGATTTCGTTCCAATTCACATTCCAAGTAATATCCGGCATGCTAATTACATTGCCGGTTGCCAAATTGAATTATCTCTTATAGTTTCCGAGATATGGACTATCGATAATTTACACCTTAGGCTCTGCTTCTAACTTGGGCCCAAATTGTAAAATGGTCTTACCTATTGGCGATTTCGTTCCAATTCACATTCCAAGTAATATTCGGCATGCTAATTACATTGCCGGTTGCCAAATTGCATTATCTCTTATAGTTTCCGAGATATGGACTATCGATAATTTACACCTTAGGCTCTGCTTCTAAATTGGGCCCAAATTGTAAAATGGTCTTATCTATTGGCGATTTCGTTCCAATTCACTTTCCAAGTAATATTCGGCATGCTAATTACATTGCCGGTTGCCAAATTGCATTATCTCTTATAGTTTCCGAGATATGGACTATAGATAATTTACACCTTAGGCTCTGCTTCTAACTTGGGCCCAAATTGTAAAATGGTCTTATCTATTGGCGATTTCTTTCCAATTCACTTTCCAAGTAATATTCGGCATGCTAATTACATTGCCGGTTGCCAAATTGCATTATCTCTTATAGTTTCCGAGATATGGACTATCGATAATTTACACCTTAGGCTCTGCTTCTAACTTGGGCCCAAATTGTAAAATGGTCTTATCTATTGGCGATTTCGTCCCAATTCACATTCCAAGTAATATTCGGCATGCTAATTACATTGCCGGTTGCGAAATTGTATTATCTCTTATAGTTTCCGAGATATGGACTATCGATAATTTACACCTTAGGCTCTGCTTCTAACTTGGGCCCAAATTGTAAAATGGTCTTATCTATTGGCGATTTCGTTCCAATTCACATTCCAAGTAATATTCGGCATGCTAATTACATTGCCGGTTGCCAAATTGCATTATCTCTTATAGTTTCCGAGATATGGACTAACGATAATTTACACCTTAGGCTCTGCTTCTGACTTGGGCCCAAATTGTAAAATGGTCTTATCTATTGGCGATTTCGTTCCAATTCACATTCCAAGTAATATTCGGCATGCTAATTACATTGCCCGTTGCCAAATTGCATTATCTCTTATAGTTTCCGAGATATGGACTATCGATAATTTACACCTTAGGCTCTGCTTCTAACTTGGGCCCAAATTGTAAAATGGTCTTATCTATTGGCGATTTCGTTCCAATTCACATTCCAAGTAATATCCGGCATGCTAATTACATTGCCGGTTGCCAAATTGAATTATCTCTTATAGTTTCCGAGATATGGACTATCGATAATTTACACCTTAGGCTCTGCTTCTAACTTGGGCCCAAATTGTAAAATGGTCTTACCTATTGGCGATTTCGTTCCAATTCACATTCCAAGTAATATTCGGCATGCTAATTACATTGCCGGTTGCCAAATTGCATTATCTCTTATAGTTTCCGAGATATGGACTATCGATAATTTACACCTTAGGCTCTGCTTCTAAATTGGGCCCAAATTGTAAAATGGTCTTATCTATTGGCGATTTCGTTCCAATTCACTCTCCAAGTAATATTCGGCATGCTAATTACATTGCCGGTTGCCAAATTGCATTATCTCTTATAGTTTCCGAGATATGGACTATCGATAATTTACACCTTAGGCTCTGCTTCTAACTTGGGCCCAAATTGTAAAATGGTCTTATCTATTGGCGATTTCGTCCCAATTCACATTCCAAGTAATATTCGGCATGCTAATTACATTGCCGGTTGCGAAATTGTATTATCTCTTATAGTTTCCGAGATATGGACTATCGATAATTTACACCTTAGGCTCTGCTTCTAACTTCTGCCCAAATTGTAAAATGGTCTTATCTATTGGCGATTTCGTTCCAATTCACATTCCAAGTAATATTCGGCATGCTAATTACATTGCCGGTTGCCAAATTGCATTATCTCTTTTAGTGTCCGAGATATGGACTATCGATAATTTACACCTTAGGCTCTGCTTCTAACTTGGGCCCAAATTGTAAAATGGTCTTATCTATTGGCGATTTCGTCCCAATTCACATTCCAAGTAATATTCGGCATGCTAATTACATTGCCGGTTGCCAAATTGCATTATCTCTTATAGTTTCCGAGATATGGACTATCGATAATTTACACCTTAGGCTCTGCTTCTAACTTGGGCCCAAATTGTAAAATGGTCTTATCTATTGGCGATTTCATTCCAATTCACATTCCAAGTAATATTCGGCATGCTAATTACATTGCCGGTTGCCAAATTGCATTATCTCTTATAGTTTCCGAGATATGGACTAACGATAATTTACACCTTAGGCTATGCTTCTAACTTGGGCCCAAATTGTAAAATGGTCTTATCTATTGGCGATTTCGTTCCAATTCACATTCCAAGTAATATCCGGCATGCTAATTACATTGCCGGTTGCCAAATTGAATTATCTCTTATAGTTTCCGAGATATGGACTATCGATAATTTACACCTTAGGCTCTGCTTCTAACTTGGGCCCAAATTGTAAAATGGTCTTACCTATTGGCGATTTCGTTCCAATTCACATTCCAAGTAATATTCGGCATGCTAATTACATTGCCGGTTGCCAAATTGCATTATCTCTTATAGTTTCCGAGATATGGACTATCGATAATTTACACCTTAGGCTCTGCTTCTAAATTGGGCCCAAATTGTAAAATGGTCTTATCTATTGGCGATTTCGTTCCAATTCACTTTCCAAGTAATATTCGGCATGCTAATTACATTGCCGGTTGCCAAATTGCATTATCTCTTATAGTTTCCGAGATATGGACTATAGATAATTTACACCTTAGGCTCTGCTTCTAACTTGGGCCCAAATTGTAAAATGGTCTTATCTATTGGCGATTTCTTTCCAATTCACTCTCCAAGTAATATTCGGCATGCTAATTACATTGCCGGTTGCCAAATTGCATTATCTCTTATAGTTTCCGAGATATGGACTATCGATAATTTACACCTTAGGCTCTGCTTCTAACTTGGGCCCAAATTGTAAAATGGTCTTAACTATTGGCGATTTCGTTCCAATTCACATTCCAAGTAATATTCGGCATGCTAATTACATTGCCGGTTGCCAAATTGCATTATCTCTTATAGTTTCCGAGATATGGACTATCGATTATTTTTAACCTTAGGCTCTGCTTCTAACTTGGACCCAAACTGTAAAATGGTCTTATCTATTGGCGATTTCGTTCCAATTCACATTCCTAGTAATATTCGGCATGCTAATTACATTGCCGGTTACCAAATTGCATTATCTCTTATAGTTTCCGAGATATGGACTATCGATAATTTACACCTTAGGCTCTGCTTCTAACTTGGGCCCAAATTGTAAAATGGTCTTATCTATTGGCGATTTCGTCCCAATTCACATTCCAAGTAATATTCGGCATGCTAATTACATTGCCGGTTGCGAAATTGTATTATCTCTTATAGTTTCCGAGATATGGACTATCGATAATTTACACCTTAGGCTCTGCTTCTAACTTGGGCCCAAATTGTAAAATGGTCTTATCTATTGGCGATTTCGTTCCAATTCACATTCCAAGTAATATTCGGCATGCTAATTACATTGCCGGTTGCCAAATTGCATTATCTCTTTTAGTTTCCGAGATATGGACTATCGATAATTGACACCTTAGGCTCTGCTTCTAACTTGGGCCCAAATTGTAAAATGGTCTTATCTATTGGCGATTTCGTTCCAATTCACATTCCAAGTAATATTCGGCATGCTAATTACATTGCCGGTTGCCAAATTGCATTATCTCTTATAGTTTCCGAGATATGGACTATCGATAATTTACACCTTAGGCTCTGCTTCTAACTTGGGCCCAAATTGTAAAATGGTCTTATCTATTGGCGATTTCGTTCCAATTCACATTCCAAGTAATATCCGGCATGCTAATTACATTGCCGGTTGCCAAATTGAATTATCTCTTATAGTTTCCGAGATATGGACTATCGATAATTTACACCTTAGGCTCTGCTTCTAACTTGGGCCCAAATTGTAAAATGGTCTTACCTATTGGCGATTTCGTTCCAATTCACATTCCAAGTAATATTCGGCATGCTAATTACATTGCCGGTTGCCAAATTGCATTATCTCTTATAGTTTCCGAGATATGGACTATCGATAATTTACACCTTAGTCTCTGCTTCTAACTTGGGCCCAAATTGTAAAATGGTCTTATCTATTGGCGATTTCGTTCCAATGCACAATCCAAGTAATATTCGGCATGCTAATTACATTGCCGGTATCCAAGTTGCATTAACTCTTATAGTTTCCGAGATATGGACTATCGATAATTTACACCTTAGGCTCTGCTTCTAACTTGGGCCCAAATTGTAAAATGGTCTTATCTATTGGCGATTTCGTTCCAATTCATATTCCAAGTAATATTCGGCATGCTAATTACATTGCCGGTTGCCAAATTGCATTATCTCTTATAGTTTCCGAGATATGGACTATCGATTATTTTTAACCTTAGGCTCTGCTTCTAACTTGGACCCAAACTGTAAAATGGTCTTATCTATTGGCGATTTCGTTCCAATTCACATTCCAAGTAATATTCGGCATGATAATTACATTGCCGGTTACCAAATTGCATTATCTCTTATAGTTTCCGAGATATGGACTATCGATAATTTACACCTTAGGCTCTGCTTCTAACTTGGGCCCAAATTGTAAAATGGTCTTATCTATTGGCGATTTCGTTCCAATTCACATTCCAAGTAATATTCGGCATGCTAATTACATTGCTGGTTGCCAAATTGCATTATCTCTTATAGTTTCCGAGATATGGACTATCGATAATTTACACCTTAGGCTCTGCTTCTAACTTGGGCCCAAATTGTAAAATGGTCTTATCTATTATCGATTTCGTTCCAATTCACATTCCAAGTAATATTCGGCATGCTAATTACATTGCCGGTTGCCAAATTGCATTATCTCTTATAGTTTCCGAGATATGGACTAGCGATAATTTACACCTTAAGCTCTGCTTCTAACTTGGGCCCAAATTGTAAAATGGCTTTATCTATTGGCGATTTCGTTCCAATTCACATTCCAAGTAATATTCGGCATGCTAATTACATTGCCGGTGGCCAAATTGAATTATCTCTTATAGTTTCCGAGATATGGACTATCGATAATTTACATCTTAGGCTCTGCTTCTAACTTGGGCCCAAATTGTAAAATGGTCTTATCTATTGGCGATTTCGTTCCAATTCACATTCCAAGTAATATTCGGCATGCTAATTACATTGCCGGTTGCCAAATTGCATTATCTCTTATAGTTTCCGAGATATGGACTCTCGATAATTTACACCTTAGGCTCTGCTTCTAACTTGGGCCCAAATTGTAAAATGGTCTTATCTATTGCCGATTTCGTTCCAATTCACATTCCAAGTAATATTCGGCATGCTAATTACATTGCCGGTTGCCAAATTGCATTATCTCTTATAGTTTCCGAGATATGGACTATCGATAATTTACACCTTAGGCTCTGCTTCTAACTTGGGCCCAAATTGTAAAATGGTCTTATCTATTGGCGATTTCGTTCCAATTCACATTCCAAGTAATATCCGGCATGCTAATTACATTGCCGGTTGCCAAATTGAATTATCTCTTATAGTTTCCGAGATATGGACTATCGATAATTTACACCTTAGGCTCTGCTTCTAACTTGGGCCCAAATTGTAAAATGGTCTTACCTATTGGCGATTTCGTTCCAATTCACATTCCAAGTAATATTCGGCATGCTAATTACATTGCCGGTTGCCAAATTGCATTATCTCTTATAGTTTCCGAGATATGGACTATCGATAATTTACACCTTAGGCTCTGCTTCTAACTTGGGCCCAAATTGTAAAATGGTCTTATCTATTGGCGATTTCGTTCCAATTCACATTCCAAGTAATATTCGGCATGCTAATTACATTGCCGGTTGCCAGATTGCATTATCTCTTTTAGTTTCCGAGATATGGACTATCGATAATTTACACCTTAGGCTCTGCTTCTAACTTGGGCCCAAATTGTAAAATGGTCTTATCTATTGGCGATTTCGTTCCAATTCACATTCCAAGTAATATTCGGCATGCTAATTACATTGCCGGTTGCCAAATTGCATTATCTCTTATAGTTTCCGAGATATGGACTATCGATTATTTTTAACCTTAGGCTCTGCTTCTAACTTGGACCCAAACTGTAAAATGGTCTTATCTATTGGCGATTTCGTTCCAATTCACATTCCAAGTAATATTCGGCATGCTAATTACATTGCCGGTTACCAAATTGCATTATCTCTTATAGTTTCCGAGATATGGACTATCGATAATTTACACCTTAGGCTCTGCTTCTAACTTGGGCCCAAATTGTAAAATGGTCTTATCTATTGGCGATTTCATTCCAATTCACATTCCAAGTAATATTCGGCATGCTAATTACATTGCCGGTTGCCAAATTGCATTATCTCTTATAGTTTCCGAGATATGGACTAACGATAATTTACACCTTAGGCTCTGCTTCTAACTTGGGCCCAAATTGTAAAATGGTCTTATCTATTGGCGATTTCGTTCCAATTCACATTCCAAGTAATATTCGGCATGCTAATTACATTGCCCGGTGCCAAATTGCATTATCTCTTATAGTTTCCGAGATATGGACTATCGATAATTTACACCTTAGGCTCTGCTTCTAACTTGGGCCCAAATTGTAAAATCGTCTTATCTATTGGCGATTTCGTTCCAATTCACATTCCAAGTAATATTCGGCATGCTAATTACATTGCCGGTTGCCAAATTGCATTATCTCTTATAGTTTCCGAGATATGGACTATCGATAATTTACACCTTAGGCTCTGCTTCTAACTTGGGCCCAAATTGTAAAATGGTCTTATCTATTGGCGATTTCGTTCCAATTCACATTCCAAGTAATATCCGGCATGCTAATTACATTGCCGGTTGCCAAATTGAATTATCTCTTATAGTTTCCGAGATATGGACTATCGATAATTTACACCTTAGGCTCTGCTTCTAACTTGGGCCCAAATTGTAAAATGGTCTTACCTATTGGCGATTTCGTTCCAATCCACATTCCAAGTAATATCCGGCATGCTAATTACATTGCCGTTTGCCAAATTGAATTATCTCTTATAGTTTCCGAGATATGGACTATCGATAATTTACACCTTAGGCTCTGCTTCTAACTTGGGCCCAAATTGTAAAATGGTCTTACCTATTGGCGATTTCGTTCCAATTCACATTCCAAGTAATATCCGGCATGCTAATTATATTGCCGGTTGCCAAATTGCATTATCTCTTATAGTTTCCGAGATATGGACTATCGATAATTTACACCTTAGGCTCTGCTTCTAACTTGGGCCCAAATTGTAAAATGGTCTTATCTATTGGCGATTTCGTTCCAATTCACATTCCAAGTAATATTCGGCATGCTAATTACATTGCCGGTTGCCAAATTGCATTATCTCTTATAGTTTCCGAGATATGGACTATCGATAATTTACACCTTAGGCTCTGCTTCTAACTTGGGCCCAAATTGTAAAATGGTCTTATCTATTGCCGATTTCGTTCCAATTCACATTCCAAGTAATATTCGGCATGCTAATTACATTGCCGGTTACCAAATTGCATTATCTCTTATAGTTTCCGAGATATGGACTATCGATAATTTACACCTTAGGCTCTGCTTCTAACTTGGGCCCAAATTGTAAAATGGTCTTATCTATTGGCGATTTCATTCCAATTCACATTCCAAGTAATATTCGGCATGCTAATTACATTGCCGGTTGCCAAATTGCATTATCTCTTATAGTTTCCGAGATATGGACTATCGATAATTTACACCTTAAGCTCTGCTTCTAACTTGGGCCCAAATTGTAAAATCGTCTTATCTATTGGCGATTTCGTTCCAATTCACACTCCAAGTAATATTCGGCATGCTAATTACATTGCCGGTTGCGAAATTGCATTATCTCTTATAGTTTCCGAGATATGGACTATCAATAATTTACACCTTAGGCTCTGCTTCTAACTTGGGCCCAAATTGTAAAATGGTCTTATCTATTGGCGATTTCGTTCCAATTCACATTCCAAGTAATATTCGGCATGCTAATTACATTGCCGGTTGCCAAATTGCATTATCTCTTATAGTCTCCGAGATATGGACTATCGATAATTTACACCTTAGGCTCTGCTTCTAACTTGGGCCCAAATTGTAAAATGGTCTTATCTATTGGCGATTTCGTTCCAATTCACATTCCAAGTAATATTCGGCATGCTAATTACATTGCCGGTTGCCAAATTGCATTATCTCTTGTAGTTTCCGAGATATGGACTATCGATAATTTACACCTTAGGCTCTGCTTCTAACTTGGGCCCAAATTGTAAAATCGCCTTATCTATAGGCGATTTCGTTCCAATTCACATTCCAAGTAATATTCGGCATGCTAATTACATTGCCGGTTGCCAAATTGCATTATCTCTTATAGTTTCCGAGATATGGACTATCGATAATTTACACCTTAGGCTCTGCTTCTAACTTGGGCCCAAATTGTAAAATGGTCTTATCTATTGGCGATTTCGTTCCAATTCACATTACAAGTAATATC
This sequence comes from Rhynchophorus ferrugineus, assembly GCF_030347505.1. NCBI lineage: Eukaryota > Metazoa > Arthropoda > Insecta > Coleoptera > Curculionidae > Rhynchophorus > Rhynchophorus ferrugineus. The sequence goes on along the minus strand of NW_027472757.1, from coordinate 29 downwards.
CGGCATGCTAATTACATTGCCGGTTGCCA